>NW_021703767.1:121701270-122238170 GCF_005190385.1 Monodon monoceros
GCCCGCGAGCCACAACTACTGAGCCCGCGAGCCACAACTACTGAGCCTGCGTGCCACAACTACTGAAGCCCATGCTCCTAGAGCCCATGCTCCACAACAAGAGAAGCCACTGCAATGAGAAGCCCGTGCACTGCAACTAAGAGTAGCCCCCGCTCGCCACAACTAGAGAAAGTCCGCACACAGCAATGAAGACTCAATGCAGCCAAAAATTAAAAAAAAAAAAAAAAAATCTAGAAAGGGGGTTTCTAAGGTTATGAATCAAATAAAACTGTAAAATGCCCCTATACCCTTGGTGTATCCACATTAGAAAATCTCAACTATGTGTTCTTCGTAAAACTATTTGGATCAATGCCAATTTTAAAGTTTCAAAGGCAAATGTCATACCTTTTAAAGATATGAGGCCAAGGTTGCTTGGTGAGAGTCAGGTTATCATGTAACTATGCATTGATTTTAGAGAATATTTAAGAATTGTTTAACATGGTTATCACGAAACACCTTTACAAGACATTTAAAACTATTCTATTTTCATGATGTTTGAGAAATTATACAATAAGTAAATCAAGTCACCCCAGGAATTTACTGGAATGTAGACACATTTTTAGCCTATGGTAATTTCGGAGTAAATGTCTCAGAACTTTCAAGTGTGGCTTCTACTTGTTTACTGTATATAATGAAGATAAAATTTTTTGACATGTCAGGGGTTCTAACTACTCAAGGGCTATGGATCCCTTGAGTAAAGCAATGGCTAAAAGCTGCTTAGAATGGAAAATTTTTTTTTTTTTTTGAAGCTAGGCACAATGGAACCAAGAAACTGGTTAAAAAAAACAAAACGGAACAATCTGGGAAAATTGATCTTTAAGAAAGAGAAAGGACTCTGAGGGCCCTAAAATACCCTCCCTCACCCAAGTTACAGCAACACAAGAATCAGAAATGTGGGAGGTTGGGGGAAGATAAGAAAGGGGAAAAAGAAATTGTTCACTAAGTAAATATTAGTAACAAGCAGATCAGTTCAGCCATGATGCCAAGAGTCATCCCTAGGTCAGTGCAGATGCAAAACCTGATCAGCAGGATAGCCCCAAGGGCCTGAACCACTAGATTCAGTTCCCCTGGCTTTAGAGAACTTAACTAGCCACACCTATGGAGGAATTTAAGGTGCCCCAGGTTTCTGCTAAGGAAAGGATGGGTCAAGGAAAAGAAATGGGATTCTAAGACTGTGGCTGTTCCACACATATCTTTGATTCTGACCTTTTGAGCATGTATGGATCAGGACACTTGTTCTGAATAGGCAAGGTTAATTTATAAATGGACAAAATCTATTCTGATTGGGTCCACAATATTTGTGTGTATGTGTATGTACGTATATACACACATATATACGTATATGCAGGTACTTTAGAAATATATTTGTTAACATTAAACAAAACTATTTTGTCAGACAACTGCAGTGTCTAGCTTTGTAAAGCAAAGTGAATAGGTTAAAATATTTTGTCATTTTTCTGCTGCAGGTAACACTCCCCTGTAATTTCCTAATTAGGGCATTAGTCATATTAAGAAATACCACTAAGAAAGAGATTCATTAAAATGTTAGCTATAGGGACTTCCCTAGTGGTCCAGTGGTTAAGAATCTGCCTTCCAATGCAGGGGACAAGGGTTCAATCCCTGGTCAGGGAACTAAGATCCCACATGCCACGGGCCAACTAAGCTGCGTGCTGCAACTACTGAGTCCACATGCTCTGGAGACTGGGCACCACAATTAAGAGAGAAGCCCGCGTGCAGCAACGAAGAGCCCTCCTGCTGCAACTAAGACCTGACACAGCCAAAATTAGATAAATATTTTAAAAATTAAAAAAAAAAAGAAATGTTAGCTATAGAGTTTTGCAATCTCAAAACATGTAGCCTGTCTCTGAAATTCCATAAAAATCATTTAGAAAGTCTTACTAAAGATTGTTTCTCTGATAGTATATTTGTAGAGGTTATTTCTTCTGAAGCTTTAACGTTCAGGCAAGAAACAAGTTCTTGAAGAATGAAGGACATATTCTACATACTCGACAGACTAACTTATGAAAAGTCAGATATAAGAGTGGTTGAAAATAATGGTATTTGGCTGGGGGGGTACATGTAGTGTTTCTCATGCAGGAAAAAAATTAACAAGCTAGGCTTATTTGAAATACTAAAGCAAAATCAAAACACTGATAAACTGAAAAAAAAAGAAAATGTTAACCAACAACTTTGATAAACATGGAAACACAGAGAAAAGCCGTTATCATACAGCCCAAGATGTAGATGTACAGTCTTCAATGTAAGGAAAAACAATGATATCAAGACTAAAATTCACTACAGAAGCAAAATATGCTGAGGGTATGTGGTAGTTTTAGTAAAAGTAACACCCCCCACCCAAATTACTGTTTTGTTTCTTTGATCCCCCTTTGTAACAAATCTCAAAATCCTATTTACTGTCTCTAATTTCTCTCCCACTCCCATCAGATTTCCCTCCCCCTGCTCTGCCTTGGAAACTGCTGGTCAAGGTAACCAAAGGTCTCCACAATTGTTAAATTCAATAATTAATAGCTCTCAGACCTCATCTTAATGGACAATAACATATGTCCTTCCTAAATACTGTATATTTGTTTCTTCATTTGACTTTCAGAACACATTTTCTTGGGCACTTTTTAAGTCTACTTTGCTGGTTCCTGCTCTTCTTCTGATCTCTTTTGCTGAAATTTCCTCTCTTCTGCTCTATATTCACTCCCTTACTGACCTTGTCTAGGCTCATGTCATCATCTATGTTCCACTAACTATTAAATGTGTTATCTCTAGTCCAGAGCTCCTTCCTGGAGTTACCTAATATAACCAGCCACCTAAACAACTGGCTTTTTGACTTTTCTACTTCTCAAATTTTCGTCTTAAATGAACTACATACTGATCTTCCCCCAACCTTATTCCATCCACAACCTTCCCATCTCAGTTAACAGCAATTCCCTCCCTCTAGGTGCCTAAACTAAAAACCTTGGAGTTATTCTTGACTTTTCTTCACACACCACATACAGTACATTACAACCTTCTCTGAAGAACCGTTACCTCTCACTTTGATTACTCCAGTAGCCAAATCATTTCCCTACTTCTGGCCCTGCCCTATGTACAGTCTATTCTAAGCATGGTACGACCAGAATTTGGCTTTAAAACTCCTGCAATGACTCTTCCCATTTCAGAAAAGCCAAAGATCTTCAATGGCCTAACAATGGCCTACTACTCTGGCTATACTTGCCTCATTTCAGTGCTCCTACCCTACTTAGGATCTTTTCACTGCCTGTTCCCTCTGAATAGTTAACTCTCTCTTCTCCAGGTCTTTGTTCAAAAGTCACCTTCTCAAAAAGACTCCACTATCCTCCTACTTAGAACTACAGTGCACCCCCATTACTCCCCTTTATCCTACTCCACTTTTTCCCCAACCATGGCACTGAAATCTTTTAATTAATGATATAATTTACTTAGTGTAACAATTCAACACCCCCTTTCAGATAACTGTGGATATTTTTCAATATTACAGTAAAACTGGGCATGTGGTAGGCTCTTGAAATTAGCTGCAATATGGAATCTGAACTACACCAATAAACTTTTTATATTGTTACATTAAAATCCATTGCTTTATTTTACATTCTGAATCTTTTACCTATGCACTACTTTATAACATCATGCATTGGTTATTTGAAAAATATTGCTTCACTGGATTATACAGGTCTTCCAAGTGTAGATACGTTTTGTGATACAATATTTTAAAAATTACATTTTCTATCTATTCAAGATTTCAAGGGACCTCCCTGGTGGCGCAGTGGTTAAGAATCCGCCTGCCAATGCAGGGGACATGGGTTTGAGCCCTGGTCCCGGAAGATCCCACATGCTGCAGAGCAACTAAGCCGTGCGCCACAACTACTGAGCCTGCGCTCTAGAGCCCGCGAGCCACAACTACTGAAGCCCATGTGCCTAGAGCCCATGCTCAGCAACAGGAGAAGCCACAGCAATGAGAATCCCGCGCACCACAATGAACAGTAGCCCTCGCTCACTGAAACTAGAGGAAGCCCGCATGCAGCAACGAAGACTCAACGCAGCCATAAATAAATAAATGATAAAAAAAAAAAGATTTCAAAAATTCTAATTTTTGCTTGAAAACTCAGATTTTATCATATGGCAACAAATGTTATCATTTGTTGTGGTTTTTCTTGAACCAACAGGCCCACTTCTTTCATTTTTTTGAGAAAATATCTGCCAAATACTCAAGTCTGAATTGTCATAGTCTCTCTATCAATTGTTCTTTTAAGAGTGGTTCTCATGAAAAAAGAGGCTAGTTCAGCTTGAGGATGAAACAATTGTAGAAATGCTTTACTCATGTTTCCCATTTGCCAAACAGAATATGAAATGAAGATGTGTACTCAAGAGTCAAGATTTTTTGTTTTTGGGCCGTGCCATGTGGCATGTGGGATCTTAGTTCCTTGACCAGGGATTGAACCCACGTTCCCTGCAGTGGAAGCATGGAGTCTTAACCACAGGACCACCAGGGAAATCCCAAGAGTCAAGATTTAAAACATTAATTTTTACTGCTTCAAGAACATTCTTAAGAGACCCTGTGTTTTTAAATTGCAAGTGCTAGTGACTACTAGCACAGTCTGGTGATGCTGCCTTGATGTATGCTAAGGTAACAGCAGCTTCACCAGTCATTGTTTTTGCACCATCAGTCCAAATGTCAACACAGTGAAAAGGCAAATAATGTGTTAGTATTTTTATGAGAAGAGCTTTAATGTCTCAAACCACCAAAAAGGTCTTGGAAACTCCCAGGCGTCCCTGACCCACAATGCTATACTACACTAATCCCCTTACAGGAAAATAAGTTTGAGAATACATCAGGATAAGCAAATTACCTTAGTATTGCAATCTATTAGTAAGAATTAAAATATATTTTTAAAAAGAAAAAGGTTATAAAAATTATGGAAATAAGGCTAATAAAAAATGTAGACAAAGTGTAAATAAACCACATTATACTTTTAAGTAGTCTACTTCTGCCCTGATTTTACAAGGAAACAGGTGCAAGTAATTTAACAAATATTATGACAAAATTTCTACAGAATCAACATTATCTGACACCCAAATGGAGTTTCTTACTGAATGAAAAATAAATGATTTGATAAATGAATGGACTGATTAATTCCAGGATATAAAAACAAACCATTTCTTAGATAATCTGAAATTACTAACTATATGTATTACTAACTATATGTATTCAGCTCTCGCTGTCACAGGAGCTACAAAGGAAGGAAATTCATCCACTTAAATGTTGAAGGTTTATTCCTCCCATTTGAGGCAATCTCTCTCTCAAATGGAAAAAAACCCAAACTGCCTCTTGGTGGACATATGCAGCTGACACACAACTAAACAATGTAGATCTATAAAAGAATTTTAAAACATACTGCTTATGTCTTCATACACAAACATATAGTGTTATTAAAAGCATAGCTAAAATTAAATCATATTTACACCCTTTTGGGGCAGTTGTGAGTAGCCTCTGTAACTCAATCAACCTAACCGATGACCTTACAAACTCTGAATATTAACCCTGACAAAAACATAATGGGACCAAAGGGTGTGTTAAAGAAAGCACGAGTTATGCATGTGAGTCGGTCACCCAGACTCAAGGTCCAGTGCTAGTCTGTTTCAAGTTTTCCTGATTTAATAATACATCTATAAGGCTACTAGAAATCTGAGATCCTGATAAACACATATTTGAATAAATACAATTATAACCATCAGGAAAACAATCCAAAGGCTCCACCTTAAGACAATTTTTGTCTAAAGATTAAATGCCACTGTGAAATGTTATTGGTTATTGCACAACGGCTAATAAAAAGATCTCTCGCCTTTTCTCTATCTTGTTATTATTAAAGTAAAAAATAAGTTTCCTAACTCCTAATTTACATAATTCTATCATGATAAAAAAATGAAATCTAGTTTTCTATGAAGAACGTCCAAAAAAAGATTGCCTAAATATGCAACTTTGAGATATACTAGACATCTTCAATTAAGAACAATATTACCCACAACTCAGTTTGCATTTCCATAATGCTTAGCATACAGACTTCCAGAATATTCTATAGAAATTTCATACAGAAATCTATTCTAAATGATTTCATTTAATATAGAGCTGGGAGGTTCTTCAGAGATTATTTTAACTCTCATTTTACATGTATGAAAAGCTGTTTAATGTTGGGTAAATTTTTTATACCTTGGTATTTTCCCATATTTTGAAGGGGCAAAACCAGATGATCTTTACCATCCTTCCTAGTTCTACTGTTTCTCTAAAAAAGGTAAGCCAAGTTTTACTGAAATGACTTATGAGACCACATATAAACATGAAATCGAAATGGGATGGAAAAGAAAATTTATAAGGCTGAGTCCCTATCTTGTGTCAGGACCTATAAACAAGTACTTCATTTAATACTCTAAAAAACCTGCATATGCTAGGTTCTTTTTTTGGGGGTAGAGGGGCTCCTAAATCTATTTGGGTTTAGATGCTGCAAAAATGCCCCATTTCTGTTTTTAAAGAAAACGCTAACCATAAGGGCCTTGACAGGCATTAGTAACAACAACGTGGCTGATGATCCTAATCCAAACTGGGAAGTTAGTGCAATCAAGCTAACATTTCAAATAAATTTTAAACAAAATTTGACATCTGAATCTTGAATGCAGAGCAATAAATATGTTAGGACCTAGAATAGGGCCTTAGAAATCACTTAGTACAACTTCTTCATTTTACAGATGAAGATGATTTAAAATCAAAAAGTGTGTCCATTTTTCGCTCAAAATAGTGGCCAAAAGTAGATGTGTGGTATCCTAACTTTCAAAAATTACCTTATGATCTAATTATAGGAGGGAACCCAATTATTTGCACATCTTTACAAGAACATCTACATGGCTAATCGTTTTTAAAAAATGATTTAATTTGCCAAGATTATTCTTTCGTATCAGAAATATAGAAAGCAAACCCTGCCTAAACCCTGTCTCACGAATTAAATGAACAGTATTAAATGAAAAGTATTTTAATGCCAGAACAGTGCCTGGCCCATAATTGGTGTACAATAAATGTTTGTTCAATGAATGTGCCAACTCAAGGAAAGTACTGTCATAACTGGCAATAGAGTCCACACGTTTAACTCCAATCAAGCCACTGTGAATAGAACCGCCTATGTATTACTTTAATATTCGTAAAGTAGTCGATTTAAAAACAAACTGTATGCTTTAAAGGGATGCGACTTTATATGGTCATAATGGCAGCAAAGCGCCTCAGCATAATTCACCGTAGCCATTTTTGATAAGACTGTGATCCTACAGATAAGAAGTAACTCCTAAATTTAAAATTGTTACGACTCTCCAAATAATTTGGAAAGAACCTAAAAAGGAGACTAAACTGGGTGAACAAAAGATCTGTAGTACTCAAGTTGGCAATCAGGGAACTGAGACTTTAAGTTTAGTCTTAATCTTGTACACACAGTAACTACTGCCAAAGCTTCTGACTTCTCCCCTACCCCCCACTTTCTCCTTTTAAGTAGACGAAAAGCAGCGGGTGTACAAGACGACTGGTTCTCAGGAATAGAATCCGACCCCAGAAGCACTGTCGCTTTGTAGCGCATCTTGCAACCTGGAGAAAGGAAATTTTCCAAGACCTAGAAACCTACAGCTATTGCGGGCGACAGAACCCCAAAGCCTTCCAGTTGGCGCCGGAAGCCCCCTGACGACCCACCGGGGCCGACGAGGGCCCGGAAATCAGCTGCCGGAGATCCGAGGCGGGGCGTGAGCGACGTGAGGCAGCCCCGCAGCCCGCGCACCAGGGACGGAAGGAGAAGGAGGCCCGGCGCCCATTTTGTCCTCGGCCTCCGCACTTCCCGCTTTCCCCCCTAACGCCGCCCCGGCCGAACAACCTACGTGAGGCCTACAGTTACTGGCCTTCCACGGCCCCGCATCCCCGACGTCCGCTAGGCCGCGGCGCGTGAACTGGGCCTGCGTGGACGCCAGCCCCGCCGGCCACTCTCTAGGCCTCGCTCCGGTTCCGCGGGCCCAAAGCCTGACGTCCTGCCGGCGTCGCCCTCCCACCCCTCCCCGCCTCGGCCTCAGTCCCGTGGGCTCCCTCAGCTCCCCCGGCTCCAGTCCCCTCACCCCTCCCCGCCCGGGCCTCACTCGGTTCCCGGGGCTGAAGCCCCTTCTCCCTTCTCGCCCGCGTCTCAGGCCACGGCCCTCGGCCTCAGCCCAGCGCCCTCAGCCCCAGTCTGCAAGCCCCTCCTGGGACGTACCCTCCGGCAAACAGATGCACCAGCGTGTCCCTCTGGCTCATTCTCTCTCCCGCATGTCCTCCGGGCGCTGAGGCGGGACGCGGTTCCGGCCGCCGCGACGGCCGCAGCTTCCGCCCCGGACTGGAGCCGCACGGCGCCTCAGTGACGGCGACGGGAACTGACGGAGACGCGGCTGCAGAAGGCGACCGGCGCGGCCCTCCCCGCCGCGCTGCAGCCACGCCGCCTCCCACCCTGGCTAGGTTTCACCACCCGCGCTAGAGGGCAACTCGGCGGCAGCGGGGGCGTGAATATTCCGACCCTCCCCCCCCGCGATATAAACAGAAGCTACCATTGGTCCGCACTGCGTGACGTCAAGCAGCCGGCATGCCTCTTTCACGTGATCGCTAAGGGGTTTCTCAATGGAAGGGGCCGGGAGGCGGGGCTAGAGCGCGTGCCCGGAGGGTAGTGGGTCACCAGGTCCTCGCACTTAGTCCTCCTTCCCGGAGGGCTGCACCGGCTGCCGCCTGGGCCCGCGCAGACGTGGGGATTCGAACTTCACGCTCCCGGCCCCGACCACGTGAGAAACGACCTGGATGCCCGGTAAGCAAGCGGAGTTGGGACGCGAGCCTGCCCAGTCTCTGATTTACTTTTTTTAGACTATTTTTTTTTAGAGCTGTTTGACGTTCACAACAAAATTGAAAGGGAAGTACAGAAATTTCCCATTGGCCCCTGCTTGATTCACGTTTTAATAATTGGATCTATGACCCAGCATTTATGCTTCCTGGTGTCTACCTAAGAGTAGCACTCAGTGCATGGAAAGGCTTATACAGACACTCGTACGGGATCACAAACAACAGTACGGTGTTTACAAGCAATGCTTAGTATAGTATACTATTAGTGTAGAATAAATATTCTTTATTTTAGAAAGAATAAAGAAACTGGCATTTACTCATTTTTCTAACCAGCAAGTTTTTTCTTGTATGTATATACAAGAAGGTCAAAGACTGAGGGAAAGAAAATGTTTTATCCCTCTACAACATGATTAAATATTTTAAATTTTTGTTAATTAGTAATTATTTCTAAGGTGCAGAAATGCAGGAAATAATATAATCTGTATTCATCACCCACAATGAACAAATGTTGATATTTCCCGCCTCTTTGGTAACTTCCATTTCACCTGCAGGGTCCTCACCACACTTTCCCACCCATGTGGGGTTATCCAGGGCTCACCTTCCTTTCCTTCCAGGGCCATTTCCTTCACGAAGTCCTCCCTGATTGCCTTAGCTCTCTATACTCATTACCTGCTCCTAAATTCCCACAAAATGTACAGACTGCATGTCACTGGCAAGTGTGCATCTACTCCACAGTAAATGCTCATCTGTAAAATGGGCATAAGAATACCTACCTCACAAGGCAGTTGTGGGGACTAAACACCTTAAAATTATGTAAAGCACCACAGCAGTGCTATGTAAGTGCTACCTATGATAATTAGTAATGTTATTTTACTGCATTGTATTCTTAATAGCAAAACTGGCAGCAGCTAATATTGCTTGAGCACTTACGAATATGCCAGGCTCTGATCTACAGCATTCTCTTATTAAACTCTCACAACTGCCCTATGAGGCCATTGATATTATTCCCCCCATTTTTCATGAGGAGACTGAGATTTAGAATAATTGACTTGCCCAAGATTATCCAGTTCATCCAGAAAGAGATTGGATTTGAATCCAGCAGAATCTCTCTGATCCCAGAGCTTCAGTTACTGAAGTAATAGCTGCACATTAGAGAGGGAAATTTTGAAAAAAAAAAAACAAACGAAACTCCAAAAAGTAGGAATAAAAATTGACACTCTGGCCATACTTCCCCCAAACCCTTGTATTAACTTTTTGTGGGGGGGTTAGTTCTATCTTTTTTTTACAGCAGTTTTATTGAGGAATCTTTCACATGCCATAAAATTCACCTGTGTATAGTGTACAGTTTAGTGGTTTTTCATATATTCTGATGGTTGTAGAGCCATCACCACTACCTGATTCCAGAACACTCTCCTCACCCAAAAAGAAACCCCACACTTGTTATCAGTCACTCCCATTCTCCTCTCTCCCTATCCTCTGCCAACCACTAATCTACTTTCTATGGATTTGCGTAATCTGGACTTTTCATATAAATAGAATTATACAATATGTGGCCTTTTGTGTCTGGTTTCTTTCACTAAGCATAATGTTTTCAAGGTTCATTCATGTTGCAGCACACATCAGTACTTCATTCCCTCTTATGACTGAATAATAGTCTGTCATATGACTATATCACATTTTGTTTATCCATTCTCAGTTGATGGCCATTTGGATTGTTTCCACTTTTTGGCTGTCATGGGTAATCCTGCCATGAATATTTGTGTACAAGTTTTAGCATGCAGATACGTTTTCACTTCTCTTGGGAATATACTTGGGAGTGTCATTGCTGGGTCATATGATAATTCAATGTTTAACTTTTGGAGTAACTGCCAGACTGTTTTCCAGAGTGCCTGCACCATTTTAGATGTATTTCTTTTAAGACAATGGCTGTAGCTCCATGTTTTTGGCATAGTGAATGCTGTGGTAATTACATTTAATGAAGCTTCTGAAACTGGTAAGGAGGGAGCCCAAGTTCTTATGTGGAGTAAATTATTCCTGTAAGAGCAATAGCAATTCACAATGTGACCGTTTACTTTGGAACTTCATTCAGATGGCATCGTGGAAGGAGACTCTGCCCCCTGCACATTCCGTCCCGTAGCCCCTGGGGCTGCCCACCGGGGTGTGGTTGCTGAGGCCTTCATTTTTGTGGGGATTCCAGGGTTAGTTGGCTGTCATGTTTGTTGAGGTTCCACTGAACTGTGTCATCTGCCAGATCTTTTATAATTTTCCTTCCTCATTGCTGTTGGCTAATATCTTTAAGTGATTCCTTCAGGACCAGCACAAGATGAGGTTTCTTGAGCCCTTGCCCCTTAAACAAACAAGCTTCTAGGTGCTTTTCCAGAATGATATTAAGGCAGGGTGGGTGGGGCTAAATGAGCTTGCTTTAGGGTCAGGCACACCTGTACCTCTTCCAGACCCCCATTCCTACCGAGGGGGTCTTTTGGGAGCTGTAGTTTTTAACTGAATGTAGAAAGAGAAACTGATGGGGAAACTGTGGGTGGCCACAACTGGTTGCTTGGCTCAAAACAAACATTTAAGCTCATTGTGAAGTAGAGGGGACTGCTACTTTATTTCCTGATTGGTACTAACCTCAAATTTTAATTGCTGCTGAACTGCAGGAGGCAATCGTTCTAGACATGGCAGTTGAGGAGGAGGGAGTGATTGGAGGGGGGGATTGGTTTGGTATGCACTCCTGCACTCCACACCTCAGTACGTTATTGCATGTGGATCGGCTGCTTTTGGAAGAGTATTGCCCAGAAGAAGAGGTGTTTGGTTTTCACAAGCCAAAGATATACCAAAGTAGAGAGGGCTGCTGTATTTGCAGAGCTAAATCCTCCAGTTCTCGATTCACTGACAGTAAACTCTATGAAAAGGACTTCCAGAGCTGCTTTCGGTTACATGAGACTTGATCAGGAGACATCTGTAATGCCCATGTCCTGCTGTGAAAAGTTGGAAGAAATTACCATCAGGATCAAAAAAACAAAAACCTGGAATCACGTGGTAGATGCAAGGGCAGGACCCAGTCTAAAGACTACACTGAAACCAGAGAAAGTGAAAACTCTTATCTGGAAACAGGATAAAAAGCAACCAGATCAGCAAACTGCCAAAGGAATTTAAACGTCATAATTCTGATGCTCACAGTACCACCTCAAGTGCCTTTCCAGCTCAATCTCCCTGTTATAGTAACCAGTCAGATGATGGCTCAGATACAGAGATGGCTTCTGGCTCTAACAGTGTTTTCCATTTTGGATCTCACATACTGGATAATACAGAAAGTACGCTGTGGCATTATCTATAAAGGCTGTCTTGGGGAAGTCCTCATCTGACACACATCTATTCAAGTCTTGCTGCAGCAATGAGAAAGCAGCTGCTGAGAAGCCGGAGGCACAGGGGCCAGAGCCTCTGCCCATCTCCACTCATGCGTGGTGACTGAGGTTTATGTAGAAAGGAAACAAAAAACAATTTAAATTTTGGAAAACAAAGCAACAAAACGACCCTCCTATTTTTAACTTGGATACCTGCTATTCTGCCAAATGACGATTTCTAGAATAGTTGGTTTTTTTCATAGAGTTTTTTAAAAATTTATTTATTTTATTTATCTATTTTTGGCTGCGTTGGGTCTTCGTTGCTGTGCGTGGGCTTTCTCTAGTTGTGGCAAGGGGGGGTCTACTCTTAATTGCGGTCCGCGGGCTTCTCATTGCAGTGGCTTCTCTTCTTGTGGAGCAGAGGCTCGCATGGACTTAGTTGCTCCGCGGCATGCGGAATCTTCCCGGACCAGGGCTCGAACCCGTGTCCCCTGCCTTGGCAGGCGGATTCTTAACCACTGCGCCACCAGGGAGGCCCTTAGGATAGTTTTGAGTGGGTTATTTTTCCTTCAGTTCCACAAACTCTGAAGCCAGTGTCTAGCTTACTAAAAGAAAAAAAAATGTACATAATATCGGGTTGGCCAAAACGTTCGTTTGCGTTTTTTCTGTACAATGTCATGGAAAAACCCAAACGAGCCTTTTGGCCAACCCAATATTTAAGATGCTGAGTATTTCATAGGAAAGCTGAATGCGGCTGTAAAGTGCTTTTAAGTCTTTTTTAAAAATCCCCTTGGGCTTTCCTAGTATCCATTTATTAAAAAAAAAAATCCCCTTCTAATGAATGAAATTAGGGGAATTTCAGGGGACAGAGGGGATTTGTTTTATGATAAATGTATGTAGTTTTAGTCTTTCTATATTCAGAAGCAGTGGTTAGAGCATTTTTTAAAGATGGCTGGCTATACTTGTTTTCCTTCGTTATAATAAATTTGTCATAACTCAGTAAACATGGACTTGCCCCTATAGGTAGTTGTTAATAACTTTGAAATATTAAGGTCTTGCCAAGGTTCTGATGATTCAAACCTGTACTACTGAATATTAAGCAGGACAGACTAAGCTCTCTGGTGCGAATATCTTGAAAGAGTAATTTCTAAATATACAGAGGTAACTTGACTGTATATGTTGCATCCCGTGTCACCTCCCTCCATATTGATGTTTGATAAAGATTTTAATTTAGATGAAACTTCTAAAGCGGAAGTTCCTCTTGGGGAAATGTCAAGTCTTTAGGATAAGCAGTCCTATATGAATAGTACCAAAGCATTACCACTTGGTAGAGAACACACTCTATTAAAAATGTTAAATTATCTGAAAAATAAAATGTGCAGGTCTTCAGGATGGCACACGAAAAAACAAAGTTAATGCTTCTTGGGGCACATTTCTTAGAGGGCTTGCAAGTGTGTAAATAATTTGTTTATGTTGCATGACTGGTGACTTCCTTGAAAATCTGCACAATTCACTTTTAGCTCTGGATTACTTCAGTTGACCTTTGTGAAGGTTTTATCTGTGTAGAATGGTTGTTTGACTTGTTTTAACCTATTAGGGCTTTGGGTTTTTGTGGGTTTTTTTCATTTTATATTAAAGTAAAATTCTACTAAAAACAATTTTTTTTTAATTGCTATGGGCTGAAGAAAAGGTCTTAATAGCTGTTTGTGGGGAAGTGGAGCACAGATGGACCACCGATGCCATTTTCCCCCCACTTAGCCTTTGTTGGTCTTGTAGGTACAGAAAATTCATATGGGTTCTAGATTGGCAACATTAGTTTTAAATATTTGGGTAAGATTTTAAAAAAAAAATCTTTGTGTCTTTTTAGCTTTTAGTGGGAGGTTGGAGAGATTGTTTTCTATTCTCAGCCAGATGCCATTAAATTTTTTTTCTTATTTTGCTATTAATAAAAAGTAATACATTCAAACAATACAGAAGTGCATGAGTTAGAAATTAAAATCGTCACTTCAGCCTCCCTTCCTAAATCCTACTCCTCAGAGGACATCATTGGTAAGAGTTGGGTAAGCGTCCTCCTGGGTACTTGATGCCTTGATGGTAATCATCTCAAAGAGCTTCAGATGTGTACGGTACTCACCATGTGCCAGGCCTTGTTGGAAGCACTTTTCATGTATTTTAACTGTAGAACCCAATGAAGGACATTTTATAGACGAGGAGACTGGGATACAGAGAGGTTAGAGGATTTGTCAAGGTGACTCAACTAGCACGTAGCTGAGTTGGGATGGAAACCTAGGGAGTCGGGCTACAGAATCTGTACTCTCATCCTCTATTCTTCACCATCTCAATTGTTCATTGGTTGAATGAGAATATTAGCTATAGTTTAAAAAAAAAAAGGGTGGGGTGGGGTGGGGGAGAGGGGGCTTTTGAGAGAACTTAAGGAGATGTGGTGCCCAGAGGACAAAATGTATACTTATATCTGAGCCCCAGATGGAGTCATGAGGGCAGTGGCTCCCAAATGCAGGTTTCATGTCCCGTTGAGCCACCTCTCCCATCAGCAACATCAGTTACTCAGTGTCACATTTCAATTCAGTCGTGGTTAAAGGCTCTCCTTAGATATGCAGGTGATAAGCAGAGCTTGCACTGGAAATATATAAGGAGCTGGTAGAAAATGGATTTCCCCCAGAAGGATTCAGTTAGCTTGTTGGAAACACTGTCCACCAGGGAGCAATTTAGGAATGTGTCCCAGGTGGCTTGGAGAAAAACCCAAAAAAACAAAATACGACTTTTCCTACCCTCCAGGACAGGAGTATTAGAAGGGTAGTGACACCTTGCAAAGAAATGCATAGATTTTGTTGAGATAGGGTGTAACACACTTTTGTGTGGACAATGCCTGGGACCTCAATGGTGTGTGGTAATGCAGAAGTTGTGCCCTGCCTCCCATTTAAGAAACCATCTAAGGGCCTTACCAAGGGTCCCTGCTTTTTTTTTTTCTGTTTTTTTTTATTGAAGTATAATTGATTTACAATGTTGTGCTAATTTCTGCTGTACAGCAAAGTGATTAATTATACACATATATACATTTAAAATATAAATTTATTTATTTTATTTATTTGTTTTTGGCTGCATTGGGTCTTCGTTGCTGCACGTGGGCTTTCTCTAGTTGGGATGAGTGGGGGCTACTCTTCGTTGTGGTGCATGGGCTTCTCATTGCGGTGGCTTCTCTTGTTGCAGAGCACAGGCTCTAGAGCGCAGGCTCAGTAGTTGTGGCGCATGGGCTTAGTTGCTCCATGGCGTGTGAGATCCTCCCGGACCAGGGCTTGAACCCGTGTCCCCTGCATTGGCAGGCGGACTCTCAACCACTGTGCCACCAGGGAAGCCCCAGGGTCCCTGCTTTGAAACCCAACTTGCCTGTTGGCATTTGAATCTTGCTTTTAACATTAATGCTTTGTTTTTATCTCAGAGTAATAAAGGCAAACAACCCAATTCAAAAAAATGGGCAAGGAACTTGAATAGACATTTCTGCAGAGAGAATGAAAAGATGCCCAACATCACTAATCATTAGGGAAACGCAAATCGGAATCACAGCGAGATCCTACTTCACACTGATTAGGATGGCTACTATAAAAACACAACAAAACAGACAAACAAGATCAGAAAATACCAAGTGTTGGCCAGGAAGTGGAGAAATTGGAACCCTTGTGCATTGCTGGTAGGAATGTAAAATAGTGCAGCTCCTGTGAAAAACTCTATGGCAGTTTCTTAAAAACTTAAACATAGAATTATCACATGATTTAGTGATTCCACCTCTAAGTATGTACCCAGAAAAACTGAAAGTGGAGACTCAAACAGATACACTCACATTAATGTTCATAGCAGCACTATTCGAAATAGCCAAAAGGTGGAAACAACCCAAGTGTCCATCGTCAGATGAATGGATAAACAAAATATGGTTATATACAATGAAATATTTATTCAGCCTTAAAAAAGGAGGGAAATTCTGACACATGCTGCAACATGGATGAATCTTGAAGACATTATGCTAAAGTGAAATAAGCTGATAAACAACAAATTATATTGATAGGATTTCACATATGTGAGATGTCTAGAATAGTCAAATTCATAGAGAAGGAAAGTAAACTAGTGGTTCCCAGGGGTTTGGGGAAGGGAGGAATGGGGAGTTAGTGTTCAGTGGGTATGAAGTTTCAGTTTGTGATGGTGGAAAAGTTCTGGAGTGGGATAGTATGATGGTTGAACAATAATGTGAATGTACTTAATGCCATGGAATTGTACACTCTGAAATGGTTAAAACGGTAAATTTTATGTTATGGAAATTTTACCAGAATAAAAAAAATACTTCAAGCAATGCATATGGTTGTAAAAAAGTAAATATAGTATTAGAAAAGTTATAGTAACTTTCAGACTTCCTACTGATTCCTCAGTCTCCTCATTTTTGCTCCTAGAGGTAGCCACTTTCAACTTTTTTTCTTTAGTTCCAGATTTCTCAATTATAGCAATTCATGCTGTTTTTCTTGATTTATTAATTTCACGTTATCCATTACACTTCAGGTTATCAGAGATGCAGATTTATCTTTCTTACTCCACTCCTAAACTCCCCATTTTTCCTGCTTCATCTTCCTAATAGTTGTATCATGATTTTTTAGTTAACTTGACAATTATTTATCATCTTATGGCTATATAAATTTTGTCCACTGCAAAGCCAAATGGTGTACATGCTGTTCTTGCACAACTTTTTACTTTTCTTGGTTAACAATTGCCCTTTTTTTTTCTATTTGGTTAATTTTCTCTACCTGTCCTAATTTTTTCCACATACTACATCATATCTATCTATCAATGGTTAAAAATATTATTTTCTAAATGTTTTAAGATCAGTCTGTCAATCCCCTTTTCTTCCGCCTCCCTCTGGAGACCTCCCTCCTGGATTCTTCCATCTTCCTGCTCCAACCTGAACTAGTTCTAGTTACTCTCTTGGCTGCACAATTGTCATCCTGGGATTTACCTCCCCTTACCTGTTTTCTGGATCTCATGGTTTTTGGTTTTTGTTCTTCTTCTTTACTTGCTGCTTCATTCTGCTGAAGTACATTCTTCAGCAGCTGCCCAAGAAGAGTTGCATAGGAGGTGTTATTATTAGATTCTGCATGCTTTTATTTTATCTTCATATTTGATAATTTGGCTAAGTATGGGATTCTAGATTGAAAATCATTTTCCCTCTGACTTTTTTTAATCGACTTTTTAAAAATTAATTTACTTATTTTGGGCTGTGTTGGGTCCTCGTTGCTGCGTGCAGGCTTTCTCTAGTTGCGGCGAGTGGGGGCTGCTCTTCGTTGCGGTGCGTGGGCTTCTCATTTGCGGTGGCTTCCCTTGTTGCGGAGCAGGGGCTCTAGGCACGCGAGCTTCAGTAATTGTGGCACACAGGCTCGGTAGTTGTGGCTCGTGGGCTCTAGAGCGCAGGCTCGGTAGTTGTGGCACACAGGCTCAGTAGTTGTGGCTCGTGGGCTCTAGAGCGCGGGCTCAGTAGTTGTGGCACACGGGCTTAGGTGCTCTGCGACATGTGGGATCTTCCCGGACCAGGGCTCGAACCTGTGTCCCCTGCATTGGCAGGTGGATTCTTAACCACTGCACCACCAGGGAAGTTCCCCCACTCTGACTTTTGAAGTCGCTGCCCCATTGGTTTCTAGCATCCAGAGCTAATATTGAGAAGCTTGACTCCATTTGTAGCTCTGGTCTTTATATAGAACATGTTTTTTTGCTATTTTAACCTTTTAGGATCTTTCTTTTATCCCTGGTTTTGGGAAATTTCACCACAAAGTACCATGATGGTGGTGGAGTCTGTTCATTCATTGTGCTGGGTACCCTATGGGCCTTTTAAGTCTGTAAATGAAAACCTAGAATTCACCCTTGGAGTGTTCTTTAACGGTTTCTTGTGTGCTGGTTTGGGTCTTTCAGCCCCCAAAGCCAAAAAGTATAGTTGATTTTTTCTCCCCTGAACAGTACCTGGCAAGAAGTTGGCACTGGGTCAATACCCAGAGTCAATGGCCGAAAGTTAAAAGGATAGACTTCTGGTTTGGCAGCAACGCTGTGCAAAGCGGCACTTGGCAAATATTTGGTGGCGAAGAGAGTGATAACAGTTTTATTTCATAGGTGGCCGATTCCCTTGAGTCTGGGTCCCCCCTCACGCCCCACCCCAGAACTGCTTCAGCAGCTTTCCACCTTCTCCATCCTTGACCTCAGGCCATGCCCTCTTACCCTGCTTAGTAGTTGGGTGAACAGAAGAGAAACAGAAAACAGGACTGGGAAGTCTCACTGACCTTGGAGTTAGGGTCAAAGATCAGTGTCAGGGAAAGCCCCACAGCCTGTAGTCAGAATTACCTTGGAAAAGCCTTTAAATCTCCCAGAAGTATGAGGTACTAAGAACTTCTTTTACTTTATGTTTCTCTCTGCTCCTCAATTAATCCCTTAATGTCTTCTTTCAGGAGGTCTGTGAAACCATCGCCATCCAATTTCTTGGCCACAGCGAAACTGTTTTTCCTCTTTTCATTGATTGGTAAATACTTAAAGTTGTTTTCCCAGCTTTTCCATAATTTTGGCTCTGTAAGACTTTCACTTTCAAACAAAATGGAGTAACAGGGATCAGAAATATGAAAATCCAGGCAAAAAATATATATAAAACTGTAAACAAAAAGAACAAAGAGCATTGCTCATCATCCCCTTATAAAGAGAATTAAGTCACACCCCACAGTGCCAGTGTGCCCTGAGGGGAATTCAGGATGGAAAAAGCTGGAAACATTCTGCGCTTTTGGATGTACGGTCCCCTAGATAGTTATTCCAGTTGATGCACTTATCTATTACAGTTATGCAACTGACTTTTATTCAACAAATTTTTATCAGTTAGGGATCTGACATGTTGGTGGATGCTTTCCCATGTATGATATCATTCTGTCCTCACAGCACACCTATGAGGTTGGAGTTCTTTATTTTTTTCTACTTATAAGAAAAGGGGGGGACTTCCCTGGTGGCACAGTGGTTAAGAATCTGCCTGCCAATGCGGGGGATGTGGGTTTGATCCCTGGTCTGGGAAGATCCCATATGCCGTGGAGCAACTAAGCCTGTGCGTTACAACTACTGAGCCTGAGCTCTAGAGCCTGCGAGCCACAACTATTGAGCCCGCGAGCCACAACTACTGAAGCACACGCACCTAGAGCCTGTGCTCCGCAACAAGAGAAGCCGCCACAGTGAGAAACCCGCGTGCAGCAATGAAGACCCGATGCAGCCCAAAATAAATAAATAAAAATAAATAAATTTATTTTCAAAAAAGAAAAAAAAGAAAAGGGGAAGGGAAGGAGGGAGGGGGGAGAGAGAGGGAGAGAGAGAGAGGAGATGAAGAGGAAGAGGCAGAAAAACGAGAGAGACAGAGACAGAGGCAAAGAGAGAGAGAGAGAGAGAGACAGAGAAGGAGGAAGAGAGTGAGACAGAGGCGAAAGGAGAGAGAAGAAAGTTCAACTCCCCTAGCTTGGCATTTAATGGTGAAGTCCCTGTCTACCGCCCCCCCTACTCTCCTACCCCTTCCTATAAGCGCAGGTCCCTCTAAGCCAACTGAACTGCTGGCGTTGCCCACATTCACACAGTTGCTTCGCTCCTCTGGGCTTTCAGAAATGTCCCAACACCTCCCTCCTCTGCTGTGTGCTTGCACAGCTCTGTGCTGGCCTCTCCAGACCGTGCCCTGTCCACCCTGCAGGCTCGTGCACTCCCTGAGAGCCAGGATTCCTGGCCAACCGCGGGCCCCACGCTTCCCCAGGTTGGGAACCATTTCATATTTATCTTTGTAGCCTCTTGGGCACTTGGCATCGTGGACATTAAATAAATATTTTCCACATGGCTACCCTGTGCCACGTACTGTCCTAGCAGAGCAACGAGACGGACAAGGTGACAGCCCTCACAGAGTTTATATTCTACTTTACAACAGACAATACGCTGGTCAACAAATCAAATAATTTCATGCTGTGGAAATATTTTACCATGAAGAAAATTAAGTGATGGGAAGATGTAGTTTAGACTGAGTGGTGATGGACATACTCTCTGGGGACATGGCTTTTATGTTGACTGCTGAGAAGGATAAAAAAGAACCAGCTGTGTGAAGATGGGGGTTGTATTAGTTCCCTAGGGCTGCCATAAGGAAATACCACAGACTGGGTGGCTTAAACAACAGAAATTTATGTTCTCACAGTTCTGGAGGCTCGAAGTCCGCGATCAAGGTTTTGGCAGGTTTGGTTTCTTCTGAGGCATCTCCTTGGCTTGCAGATGGCCACCTTCTCATCGTGTCCTCATATGAATGTCTCTCAGTCCGTGTGTGTCCCTGTTCTAATCTCCTCTTATAAGGACACCAGTCCTATTGGATTAGGGCCCACCCACATGACCTCATTTTACCTTTATTTCCTCTTCAAAGGCCCTATCTCCAAATCCAGTCACGTTCCAAGGTACTGGAGGTTAGGACTTCAACATAAGCATTTTGGGAGGACACAATTCAGCCTGTAACAGGGGTGAAGCGCATTTCTAGGCATAGCAACTGAAAAGGCTCTGAGTGAGTTTAAGGAAAAAGGAAGGCAGTGGGGCAGAGCAGAGTGAGCAAGAAAAGACAGGTTGGAGATGGAGATGGATAGGTGGACAGGGGCCAGCTCATGTAGGCACCTGTAGGTCTGTCGACCGAAAAAAAAAAAAAAAAAGCACAACCTAAAAGTTGAGAATTATGTTTTATTCAGCAGCCTTACTGAAGACTTAAGCCTGGGGATTCAGCCTCTCAGAGAGTTCTGAGGAACTGCTCCGAAAAGATAAGGGAGGGGCCCGGATATGCAGGAGTTCAAACAAACAAAAAACAGGTAGTCA
This sequence comes from Monodon monoceros, assembly GCF_005190385.1. Classification (NCBI taxonomy): domain Eukaryota; kingdom Metazoa; phylum Chordata; class Mammalia; order Artiodactyla; family Monodontidae; genus Monodon; species Monodon monoceros. The sequence continues at coordinate 121,722,454 of NW_021703767.1, forward strand.
AACATCAAAAGATTACTGCTAATTAAAGAAAACCGGACATCTTAATGAATTTAGCACTTTTCTGTGTTTGGGAAGATGCAAGAGTCTGGCTTATCGAAATCATTCCTTTGATAAGCACCTTAACTATCCAGGGCCAGTATCCTGTTTTTTTTCCATCCTGAATCCCCTCAGGGTGCACAATTGGGGGTAGTGGCTGCTGGCTTGATGGCTGCAACATCCTTTGTTTACTGATACGGCAGGCGACATTTTTTGTCTGCATATTCTAAGTGAGAGGAAAACCCACTGGAGACTTTTAAGCACCAGTAGTGCAAGGACCCAGTTTTCTTTTTCCTTTCTTTCTTTTGGCTCAGAGTCAAATACTGCATTTTATTTGAATAGTCAGTTTCCTATCTTTTATGTAACTTTCCCCTGCCCCATTGCCCCACCCTGCAAACTTACAAATAGAGCCACTTGGTTAGGGAAATAATAAAGATACAGACTTCGGAATTAGAAAGATCTGGGTTTGAATTATACTTCTGCCACTTTGTGATATCAAGCAAGTTAATTAACAGTCTGTGACATTCAGCTATTTCAAATGTAGAATTGAAATATCAATACTCACCTTACATCATGATAATTTCAGTTATGCCTCCTAAAGTAATTGCCATAAACTAAGCACACAATCAATATACATTGAATAATTTTCTTACTGAAAGCTATATAGATTATTTTAAAACATCAATTGTATTTTATCTCTTTTTTCCCTTAACCATTTTTTAATTGAAGTCTAGTTAATGTACAATGTTGTGTTCATTTCAGGTGTACAGCAGAGTGATTCAGTCACATATATATATATATTTATTTATGCATTCTTTTTTAGATTCTTTTCCATTACAGGTTATTATAAGATAGTGAATATAGTTCCATGTGCTATACAGTTGGTCCTTGTTGTTTATCTGTTTTGTATATAGTAGTGTGTATCTGTTAAGGGGCCCAGTTTTCAATTTCAAAAGATCACTCTGGTAATGTGTGGAGGCTGCATGGAAGGAGGGCAAGAAAGGAAACAGGAGATGCCTTAGGGATCTGTTGCAGTTGGTGGCTTGGACTGAGTGCGCACTCTCAGGAGTAGTGAGTAGGCTGGGGTGCGGGGGAGAGTAGGGGAATGGGGAGGATGAAGAAAGTCCATGATACCTTTCATTAAAATGTAGTTTTCAACCAAGATTCATCATCATGGTGAGTAGAGGTGCTAATTTAAGAACACTTTCCACGAATAGAGCAAAGTTATTCCAATGAGTCTTGGATAATTTGATTGGTGCCATTCATTGAGCCTTGACTATGTGATAGATACTTGCTTTACGTGTAGTTTCATCTCATCTTCATGACAACCCCTTGAGGGAGTTACCACCATCATTGTAGAGATGAGGAAACACAAGCTCTAGTGAAACCACGGGTGAGTATCAGAGCTGGAAATGCACCCTCGAACTCCCAGTACCCTGGTTTTCCCCCTGCTCTGGGCCCTCCCAAGATGCCTTGCTCACTGCTCACTGTGGGGCTCGGAGGAGGGCTGCTGGCTCCTTTACCTTCTCTGAGCCGCTGAGCCCGTCTCAGATCTGCCAGCAGAGGGAGGATCACAGACCTGCCGCACAGGCCTTTAATGAGATAGAGCTGCTAAAAAGGAACATTTAGCAGCATGTTTTCTTCATTTGTTTTCTGTGAAATATTAATCATGAGCTCCTGCTAACACCAGGTTTGGGAAGCAGTGAGTAACTTTGACTTAGGGCAATCTTCAAAGTACTGAACCTGGGACGTCCATGGCAGTCCAGTATTTAAGACCATGCTTCCATCACCCTGATACCAAAACCAGACAAAGATGTCACAAAGAAAGAAAACTACAGGCCAATATCATTGATGAACATAGATGCAAAAATCTTCAACAGATACTAGCAAACAGAATCCAACAGCACATTAAAAGGATCATACACCATGATCAAGTGGGGTTTATCCCAGGAATGCAAGGATTCTTCAGTATACACAAATCAATCAATGTTATACACCGTATTAACAAATTAAAGGAGAAAAACCATATGGTCATCTCAATAGATGCAGAAAAAGCTTTTGACAAAATTCAACACCCATTTATGATAAAAACCCTCCAGAAAGTAGGCATAGAGGGAACTTTCCTCAACATAATAAAGGCCATATATGACAAACCCACAGCCACATCATTCTCAATGGTGAAAAACTGAAACCATTTCCACTAAGATCAGGAACAAGACAAGGTTGCCCACTCTCACCACTCTTATTCAACATAGTTTTGGAAGTTTTAGCCACAGCAATCAGAGAAGAAAAGGTAATAAAAGGAATCCAAATCGGAAAAGAAGAAGTAAAGCTGTCACTGTTTGCAGATGACATGATACTATACATAGAGAATCCTAAAGATGTTACCAGAAAACTACTAGAACTAATCAATGAATTTGGCAAAGTAGCAGGATACAAAATTAATGCACAGAAATCTCTGGCATTCCTATACACTAATGATGAAAAATCTGAAAGTGAAATCAAGAAAACACTCCCATTTACCATTGCAACAAAAAGAATAAAATATCTAGGAATAAGCCTTCCTAAGGAGACAAAAGACCTGTGTGCAGAAAATTATAAGACACTGATGAAAGAAATTAAAGATGATACAAATAGATGGAGAGATATACCATGTTCTTGGATTGGAAGAATCAACATTGTGAAACTGACTCTACTACCCAAAGCAATCTACAGATTCAATGCAATCCCTATCAAACTACCACTGGCATTTTTCACAGAACTAGAACAAAAAATTTCACAATTTGTATGGAAACACAAAAGACCCCGAATAGCCAAAGCAATTTTGAAAACGAAAATCAGAGCTGGAAGAATCAGGCTCCCTGACTTCAGACTATACTACAAAGCTACAGTAATCAAGAGAGTATGGTACTGGCACAAAAACAGAAATATAGATCAATGGAACAGGATAGAAAGCCCAGAGATAAACCCACGCACATATGGTCACCTTATCTTTGATAAAGGAGGCAGGAATGTACAGTGGAGAAAGGACAGCCTCTTCAATAAGTGGTGCTGGGAAAACTGGACAGGTACATGTAAAAGTGTGAGATTAGAACACTCCCTAACACCATACACAAAAATAAGCTCAAAATGGATTAAAGACCTAAATGTTAGGCCAGAAACTATCAAACTCTTAGAGGAAAACGTAGGCAGAACACTGTATGACATAAATCACAGCAAGATCCTTTTTGACCCACCTCCTAGAGAAATGGAAATAAAACCAAAAATAAATGGGACCTAATGAAACTTCAAAGGTTTTGCACAGCAAAGGAAACCATAAACAAGACCAAAAGACAACCCTCAGAATTGGAGAAAATATTTGCAAATGAAGCAAATGACAAAGGATTAATCTCCAAAATTTACAAGCAGCTCATGCAGCTCAATAACAAAAAAAAATCCAATCCAAAAATGGGCAGAAGACCTACATAGACATTTCTCCAAAGAAGATGTAAAGATTGCCAACAAACACATGAAAGAATGCTCAACATCTTTAATCATTAGAGAAATGCAAATCAAAACTACAATGAGATATCATCTCACACCAGTCAGAGTGGCCATCATCAAAAAATCTAGAAACAATAAATGCTGGAGAGGGTGTGGAGAAAAGGAAACACTCTTGCACTGTTGGTGGGAATGTGAATTGGTACAGCTACTATGGAGAACAGTATGGAGGTTCCTTAAAAAACTACAAATAGAATTACCATATGACCCAGCAATCCCACTACTGGGCGTATACCCTGAGAAAACCATAATTCAAAAAGAGTCATGTACCAAAATGTTCATTGCAGCTCTATTTACAATAGCCAGGAGATGGAAACAACCTAAGTGTCCATCATTGGATGAATGGATAAAGAAGATGTGGTACATATATACAATGGAATATTACTCAGCCATAAAAAGAAACGAAATTGAGTTATTTGTAGTGAGGTGGATGGACCTAGAGTCTGTCATACAGAGTGAAGTAAGTCAGAAAGAGAAAGACAAATACCATATGCTAACACATATATATGGAATCTAAGAAAAAAGAATGTCATGAAGAACCTAGGGGTAAGACAGGAATAGAGACACAGACCTACTAGAGCATGGACTTGAGGATATGGGGAGGGGGAAGGGTAAGCTGTGACAAAGTGAGAGAGTGGCATGGACATATACACACTATCAAACGTAAAATAGATAGCTAGTGGGAAGCAGCCGCATAGCACAGGGAGATCAGCTCGGTGCTTTGTGGCCACCTAGAGGGGTGGGATAGGGAGTGTGGGAGGGAGGGAGATGCAAGAGGGAAGAGATATGGGAACATATGTGTATGTATAACTGATTCACTTTGTTATAAAGCAGAAACTAACACACCATTGTAAAGCAATTATACTCCAATAAAGATGTTAAAAAAAAAAAAAAAAGACTGTGCTTCCACTGCACGGGGCGCAGGTTCAGTCCCTGGTCGGGGAACTATCCCGCACAAAAAAAAAAAAAAAAAAGGGAGGTACTGAGCCCTCCCCTCATCCCCACCCTCCGAGTTATGTTTTTCGAGCTGAGCTCTATCTCATGATGCTCTCTTCTGAAAAGGAAAACTAAATATTCAAAGGGAAAGAAAGGGAGGGAGAAGCCCAGGGTGGGAAGGGCGGCAGTTGGCAATGCTGGGAGAGCAGCAGTCCAGGAGGAGGTGGGGTATGGGACATTGCAAGGTCAAGGTGAAGACCTCCTCTTCCAGCGTGGACCACTGAGAGGGGGGACGTGGACCTGAGCTTAGGCCACCCTCCACCCCCCAAGTGGTTTTCTGCTTGCTGGGAGGAATGTCAGCAATGGACACCCAACAGAGGTGGTCTTTATTTTTACTCAGCCCACAGCACACACTGCCACCTTCTCTTCGGGGGCCTCCAGGGCTAGGAACAGGTCTAATAAACAGTCAACAAGAAGAAGGGAGTGGCCAGTATGTGGGGTGGGTATCCAGTGATTTTCAGCGATGGTACAGCCTCTTCCCTGGGGCATCCTCATCATAATAGTAGCAAAAGGGTCTTTTCCCCCAAGTAGGAGGAAACATGTTACTGTGTTTGACCTGCTGATAAAGGAGGTAACTGGATTGCTGCCCTTAGGTAGTGACCAGTCTGAGAAAGCAGACAGGTCAGGGAGCTCCCAGGCTCATGGTCTCTGTTCTCAGAGAGCCCCTGATTTGTCCTTGGGCAAATTCCAGCCCAATGTAGTTTATACAACCACAGTTTCTAATAAAGAACAGGAAATGGTGAACACATGCATGAAAATGACTTAGGTACTTTGTCACATTTGAAGAAGTTTTAGGTAATATATAGGCTACTTGTTTTAAGTAGCCATTAGACACAGACTTTAAAAACCATTCTGTTTTTTAGATCCAAATACGTATGAGAATTTGGTATAAAAGTGGCACTGCAGATTAGCGGGGAAAATGAATTATTCGATAAAACATGTTGGGATTCCTAGATTATCCTATTTGCAACAAACAAACAAAACTTGGGCTTCCAATCTCACTCCTTAGATAAAATTAAATTCCAGATATATTTAAATACAAAAAGGTAAGCCAAGTCAAGAGAGTGAGAAGACAAACCACAGTTTGGGAGAAAATATTTGCAAAACACATATAAAGGACTGTTGTCCAAAATATACAAAGAACTCTTAAAACTCAAAAATAAGAAAATGAACAACCCAATTAAAACATGGGCAAGAGATCTGAACAGACACTTCACCGAAGAAGATATACAGATAGCAAATAAGCATGTTCAACAACATATGACATCAGGGAAATGCAAATTAAACAATGAGATACCACTACACACCTATTAGAATGGTCAAAATCCAAAACACTGGCAATTCCAAATGTTGATGAGGATGTGGATCCACAGGAACTGTCATTCATTCCTGATGAAAATGCAAAACGGTACAGCTGAAATAGGAGGGAAGGGGGCAGGGCGCAACCTTGACAGAATGACTAGCCCAAGAACATGGTGTAAACTGATTAGAACCAAATGGGTCCAAGATGGCAGACAAGTCGACTTCCACTAGACCTTGAGCCTCCGAGCATATGCTCATTGTATGGTGCCTTCCTCACCTTCTGAGATGGCCCACACTCTGTGGAGTGTGTTTCTTCCAAGGCCTCTCTCACCTTCTGAGATGACCTGTGCTCTGTCGGTGGAGTGTGTTTCTCTCTAAATAAATCCACTTCCTACCTATCACTTTGTCTCTCACTGAATTCTTTCTGTGATCAGACATCAAGAACCTGAGCTTTGGGACTTTGCTGGTGGCTCAGTGGTTAAGAATCTGCCTGTGAAGGCAGGGGACATGGGTTCGATCCCTGGTCCGGGAAGATCCCACATGCCGAGGAGCAGCTAAGCCTGTGCGCCACAACTACTGAGCCTGCGCTCTAGAGCCTGCGAGCCACAACTACTGAGCCCACGTGCCACAACTACTGAAGCCTGTGCGCCTAGAGCCCATGCTCTACAACAAGAGAAGCCACTGCAATGAGAAGCACGTGCCGCAACAAAGAGTAGTCCCTGCTCACCGCAACTAGAGAAAGCCCGTGTGCAGCAACGAAGACCAAAAGCAGCCAAAAATAAATAAATAAAATAAATAAATTTATTAAAAAAAAAAAAAAAAAGAACCTGAGCTTCATTAAGTCCTGAAACCTGGTGTGTGATCTCATTTGGAAGACTGTGGGTTTTGTCCATGTTCGACTCCTGGCCACATGGGTTCAAGTCCCAATCATGGTTTTGGACAGGTTTGAGTACCGACACGCGGGTTCGAGTCCCAATCTGAGGTGGACGGTTTCACAGCCACTTTGGCTTCCACTTTGGAAGACAGTTTGGCAGTTTCTTACAAAACTAAACATATTCTGTCCCTACAATCCAGCAATTGTGTTCCTTGGTATTTACCCATAAGAGCTGAGAAGTTATGTCCCCACAGAAAAATCGGCACACAGATGTTTATAGCAGCTTTATTCATAATTGCTAACATTTGGAAGCAACCAAGAAGTTCTTTGTAGGTGAATGGATAAATAGACTGTGGTACATCCATACAATGGAATATTATTCAGCACTAAAAAGAAATAATGAGCCATCAAGCCATGAAAAGACATGGAGGAAGAACCTTAAATGCATATTCCTAAGGGAAAAAAGCCAATCTAAAAAGAGTACGTACTGTATGATTCCAACTACATGACATTCTGGAAGAGGCAAAACTATGGAGACAGTAAAAGGATCAGGGGTTGCCAGGGGCTGAAGGAGGGAGAGATGAATAGGCAAAGCACAGAGGATTTTTAGGGCAGTGGAACTATTCTCTATGATACTATAATGGTGGATACAGGTCATTTGTCAAAATTACACATTTGCCAAAACCCATAGAATGTACAACCTATGGTAAAACCTAAGGTAAACTACAGACTGTGAGTGACAAAGATGTGTCAGTGTATGTTCATCAGTGATAACAAATGTGTCACTCTGGTTGGGGATGTTGACAGTGGGCAGGTTGTACGTGTGTAGAGTCAGGGAGTGTATGGAAATTCTCTACTTTCCACTCAATTTTGCTGTGAACCTAAAACCGCTCTACAAAATAAAGGGTATTAAAAAAAATTAAACCATCAGAAACAAAACAAAAAAGCAGAGCCAAGCAGTATTATTCATAATAACCCCAAACTGGGAAAGATGCAGTAGATGAAAGGATAAACGAATTATGGTTTATCCATATAATGAAACACTACTCAGCAATACAAAAGAAAGAAAATATGCACAATAACATGGGTAAATCTCACAGATGTTAGTGAAAGAAGCCAGATACAATTCCAATATGACATTCTAGAATAAGCAAGACTAATCTAGAGGGAGAGAAAGCAGACACGTGATTGCCTGGGGTGGGGCTGGAGGTGGGGATTGACTGTAAAGGGGATGGAGACACATGGAGGGAATTCACTGGCTGGAACTCAATCAGTGAGGTGATGGAAATGCTCTTAACTGTACTGCTGATTACTTGGCCGTATATATTTGTCAGAACTCATTGAATTGCATACTTGAAATGGGTGCATTTATTGTGCATAAATTATACCTCAATAAAAGTGATTTGAAAATGAAACCGTAAAATGTTAGAAGAAAATATGAGAGACTTCCAGAAAGTGAAAGACAAATACCATATGATTTCAGTTATATGTGGAATCTAAAATATGGCACAAATGAACCTATCTATGGCACAAATGAACAGACTCACAGACATAGAGAACAGATGAAAAGGGGGAAGGGGGAAGGAGAGGGATGGACTGGGAGCCTGGGGTTGGTAGATGCAAACTATTACATTTAGAATGGATAAACAACAATGTCCTGCTGTATAGCACAGGGAACTGTATCTAATCTCCTGGGATAAACCATAATGGAAAAGAATATAAAAAAAGAATGTATATATGTGTATAACTGAGTCACTTTGCTGTACAGCAGAAATTAGCACAGCGTTGTAAGTCAACTCTGCTTCAATTAAAAAAATTTTTAAGAAGAAAAGAAAATATGAGAGACTTCAAAAAGTATATAATTTTGTTTTGTCTAAATAGGGCATAAAACCTAGATGGCATAGAAGAAAAGACAGACAAATTTGATTATAGAGATGAAAATTTTCTGTAGAGCAAAAAAATGCCATGTACAAAAGAAAACAAGTGACAAATTGGGGGAAATATTTACAACTTGGTTTCTCTTGTTCTTAAAGAACTTGAACTGAAACTGTGTAAATATAATAAACCTGTGTTGTCTCAAAACTGAGCCTGGGTGAGGGATATAAGGGCATGTATGTTTTGAGGACTGTGGGTGGTGATTGGAGTTGTGCTGGGTTAATCGTGGAGGACTTGGCTTGCTAGAGGAAATGATTTTTATATATATATGTATTTTTATTTTTATTGGAATAGAGTTGATTTACAGTGTTGTGTTAGTTTCAGGTGTACAGCAAAGGGAATCAGTTATACATATACATATATACACTCTTTTTTGGGATTCTTTTCCCATATAGGCCATTACAGAGTATTGAGTAGAGTTCCCCGTGGGAAATGATTTATATTAACAGGGCTTATCCCATGCCCACCTGAAACTGAGAGATACAACCATAAACTCACCGTCCAACTTTGGTCTCAGACTACTAGGGCTGCTGATGTTGTCATTGCTGCCGCTGGTGATAATGACCTCTCGTGCTTGAGTTTAGTGTATCTGTGCACATCAAGGTTGGATAAGGGGGCACTGGGATCGAGGAAGATTTTCATTCCCAGGATAGCCTCATTCCCTACCCCTGTGTCTTGATCAGGATGTAGGAAATAGCCCTTTCTTATGAGCTTGAACTGTTTTCCCAAATGAAATCTTAAAAAGGAAACAAATGGAAAACTTCTCCTGGGCACTGCTCCCCTCCTTCACTGCCTTGCGTCTAAGCATTGTCTAGGAACTTGGTTTCTGATTAACCAAAGTCTAGTTCCAGATTAGACTGGCTGACCCTGCTGATCTCACACTTGGCCCAGGCTTCTTTTCCCTGTGGCAGCTCTGTCTGAATCCTAAATAAAGACAACCTGGCTTCTAGGCCAAGGTCAACTGGTTGGCATAAAGTCCAGGCCTGGTTAGATGCTGTGTCCTGCCCAGAGCTGGCTTCCTGGTCTCAGGCCTTGGGCCCCAGGTCACCCCCCCTCAGCCCACTCTGAATGGTATTTCCACTCTAAGGCATGCTGCCGGGTTGCCTTGATCCCAGCCCTGGCCCCTGGCTTCTTGAAGAGGAAGTCCCTTTCTTGTGTGTCCCTTAGATCCCCTCCTTGCTCTTCAAGCCACTCCCCATTTGCTTTGAAGTTGCTTGTTTTTCTTCTTCAGGAGCTTTCTGTGGATCTCAGCTCCCAGAAATCCTTCTAAACCTTCCTGGTTACCTGCTATGTGCCAAGTACTTAGCTGGATGCCGGAATCAGCCCTGCCCTCAAGTTGCTAAACCTCACAGTTTAGTGGAGGTGGTCAGACAAGTAAACAGGCTGTAACAAATCATGGCTGTGATAAAGGGAAGCACGGGGTGGGGAGGAACAGTGGGAACCTAGAAGGCAGAGAGAGTCACCCAGCTAGGGAGATCAGAGGAGATTCCTGCAGGAGGTGATGCTTGAGCCCAGATCTGAAAGACAGACAGGGAGACATGTCAGGAAGATGCCCCAGGCAGAAAGAATAGCCTTTCTGCTATTCTGCTATTTCATGCTTCTGTAGAAGCATGAAACAGGAGAGTGAGCTTTGGAACATGGAGGTGATGCTGAAAACTCAGCCTCTGTGCACCGGAGCTGAATCGAACCTTGGAGACAGAGATTTGGGTGAAGCAGAAAAGAATAGCTTTATTGTTTTGCCAGGCAAAGGGGGGACACAGCAGGCTCCTGCCCTTGAAAACTGTGTGTCCACACCCAGCAGGATTTGGTGAGGAGTTTTATACCAGTAGTTCAAGGGTGGGGTTGCTGATAAGATTAGGGTGTGTGCACGGTCTGCACTCCTTTAATCTGGTCTCAGGTAATCTTTTTTCTTTTCTTTTTTTCTTTTTTGACCATGCCACATGGCTTGCAGGGATCCCAGTTCCCCAACCAGGGACTGAACCCAGGCCCTAGTGAGTGAGTCCTAACCACTGAACCACCAGGGAATTGCCCTTGGGGAATCTTTTTTTTTTTTTTTTTTTTTTTGCGGTAGGCGGACCTCTCACTGTTGTGGCCTCTCCGTTGCGGAGCACAGGCTCCGGACACGCAGGCTCAGCGGCCATGGCTCACGGGCCCAGCCGCTCCGCGGCATGTGGGATCTTCCCGGACCAGGGCACAAACCAGCGTCCCCCGCATCGGCAGGCGGACTCTCAACCACTGCACCACCAGGGAAGCCCCGGGGAATCTTTTGATGAGCTTTTCTGGTTACTTTAATCTGACCAAAGGTGGTCTTCTCTGGAATGAAGAATGCTGACATCTTCCGCTTGGGAGTTTTAATTCTATTAAGAGCTTAAAGATACTGTTCCTTGTATCCCGTGAGGCAGAACCAGGACCCTGCTCCAAGGCTGCACTATTATTTCTTGGCTATTCTTCCCTTGTCTCTGCATTCCCTCCCTTCCCTGATTAGCAACTGTTTGAATCTGCCCTTTGGGACTCAGGGAAGGTCCTGGAGGCTGGAGTCTGTTCCCTACAAACAAGGAATGGGGAACCCAGAAAGGCTTCCGTGCCCAGGAGCCCCACAGGGTCCTGCTCGGTTTCAGAGGTAGGAGCTCATTTTCCTCTGTTGGGCTATATTTGTCAGGAGCTTCTGTTCCTTTCGTAAGGCCCATCTTACCCTGGATTAGCTATCTAAGATCTAATATAAAATTTAGCAACTTAAAACAGCAAATGTTTATTATCGCATACAGTTTCTGCGGTCAGGAATTGGTAGCAGCTTAGCTGGGTGGTCTGACTCAGGTTGGAGAATCTGCTTCCTAACTCACTCACAAGGCTGTTGTCAAGCTTTGGTTTCTCACCATGTGGTCTCTCCATAGGGATGCTTATAACAAGATATAACATGGTAGTGGACTTCAGTGAGAGAGTGGTAGAGAAGGAAGCCACAGTCTTTTGTAATCTAATCTCAGAAGTCACATCCCATCACTTTTTTTTTGTAAATGAATATATCTCCCCATTTGTATTTGCCGTTGAAATGGAAGTCTCTTATTCTTTAGGACATTTTTTAAAAATTTATTTTTGGCTGTGTTGGGTCTTCATTGCTGCACATGGGCTTTCTCTAGTTGCGGCGAGTGGGGGTTACTCTTTGTTGTGGTGCACGGGCTTCTCATTGCGGTGGCTTCTCTTGTTGCAGAGCCCAGGCTCTAGGCGCACGGGCTTCAGTAGTTGTGGCACGCAGGCTTCAGTAGTTGTGGTTTGTTGGCTTCAGTAGTTGTGGCTTGCAGGCTGCAGTAGTTGTGGCTCGTAGGCTTCAGTAGTTGTGGCTCGCAGGCTTCAGTAGTTGTGGCTCTTGGGCTCTAGAGTGCAGGCTCAGTAGTTGTGGCGCACGGGTTCAGTTGCTCCGTGGCATGTGGGATCTTCCCAGACCAGGGCTCGAACCCGTGTCCCCTACATTGGCAGGCAGATTCTTAACCACTGTGCCACCAGGGAAGCCCCATCCCATCACTTTTATCACACTCTTCTGATCACACAGAACAGCCTTGGTACAATATGGGAGGGGATTACACAGGAGTGTGAATCCAGGAGATGGGATCAATGGGGCCATCTTGGAGGCTGGGTACCACATATCCTACGGCTAAACTGGATTGCATCATCTATGATCTTAGGCACAGTAACATGTAAACTTACTTTCCCAGCCATCCATGTGGCTTCACTGGGGCCCCTCATCTTTACTTGGAATCTCTTAGAAAGTTAGACATTTCCTTGCCTCTTCCTGCTTGAGGGGTGAGGGCTTTCCTTTTGGCCTCCCATCTTTTGTTTCTAGTTTGTGGAAGTCGCTGCTTCTCACTCCACTCCTTGGGGGATTTATCAATAGGACACACTCTGAGCCAGATGAATAACCAAATCTTCTCTGACTCAACTAACAAACCGTGTCTACCTTTTGAGCGTCTAGGTACAGCCAGGGGGTAGCTTTTCTTGAATCATGTTACTTTGGTTTTACAATTCCAAAATATTAAAAGGTAACGTTCTTCAAGAGAAGAGGACGGTGCTGTTGCCTACAGCTTGGAGAGGTGGTATATGTGGTGTGGTGGAAAGAACAGGGGCTTAGGTTGGAGACAAACCTGATTCTATCCTTGGCCAAAGTCCTTAACCTCTCTGGGCCTGTTTTCTCATCTGTGAAATGGATTGCTCTGAGGATCAAATGAGATAATTCATGCATAGCATTTGCTGGCAGTAGCTTGTACAAATTGATATTTTATTTATTTACTTTATTTTCTCTTATTAATGATACTGGTTTTAGTTTTATCAGTACCATCTTCTCTCAAGATCCAACTCAATTTTTACAGCTACTTCAAATCTACCACAGTAATCAAATCAACATTGCCATCTCCGTGTTCTAAACTCAAATAGCATCTGAATCAGCACTTCATAATTTAATGCTTAATTACCTATCATCTTACATTACTTTCTATTTATTTTGTGTCAGTCCTGTCTTCACAGTTAGATTCTGTCTTTTCCTAATTGATTGACATTTGTTCAAGATACTGGGTGTTCTTGGGAAGTTGGCTACAAAGTGAATTCCCTGCTTTGAGGTCAGAAGACTTTCAAGTGGGGAAGAAAAGGGAAGGAGGAAGGAGCAAAGTAGCTAAGTACAGATATTATCAGGAATCTCTGCATGTAAAATGTTGTATTTTATTTCACTTGCTATGATTTTGTTGGGTTTCCAAATTAACTGCTAAAATCCTCAGTACAGCTCGCAACCAGCAGGGAAGCTATCAAACCAGATTGGATTCATTTCTTTAAAACAGTGTGAATTAATCTGACTTCTGCAGAGGAGAACAGGCTCTCACCCTTTAAAACTCTGCTTAAAATAAACCAATCTAATATTAATTTGAAAATATCATGTAAACAGTTCTCCCTGCAACACAGAAGTGCTACTGTTCAAAAAAAAAAAAAAACCCAAACCTACGTTTCTTTGCCACAGTTAGCAACATATTCATCAACGTGGAGACTGTTTTGCAATAAGGGAAGAATGGTTCCATTAAGGTATCAGCTTTGTGGAATCTAGTGGCTGGCTTCAAATGCTATTTTAGGGACTCTGTGACATGTATAAATGTCTGTGTTGACAGCTCTAGCTTCTTGTTACCAAATGTGAATCAAATTAGTCCTCATTTAAAGAAGGAACTTATTATACAGAGAAAGTCGAATTACAGGGTTTGTTCATTAGTGCACACATTCCTTTTATAGAACCTGCTGTTGCAAATGGGAAGGATCTCCAGCACACTGTACATTGTTGGAAGTTTCCGCAGAAGAAGAATATTGCAGTACTGCTCTGGTAATGACCTAAGCAGCAGGTCATTCTGTGGGTACTTGCTGAAGCCAGGGAAGGGACTGTTCCCCAGAAAAATTCATAGTCATAAATAAAAAAATTTGCGAGGGTTCCATTGATTGCTTCTAAGAGTCAATGGATCCTTGGTTAAGAAACTCTAGGTCAAGTTGACTAGGGAGTTTGGGGTTTTAGGAGGAGGCTGGGAAGTCAGTGACGGCCCGGAGAGTATGGCCGTGTCTCACTGGCTCCCCTAGAAGCCAGCATGGAGTGCTCAGGGTGTTTGAACGAGTGAATGAATGAATGAATGGATGGATGGCTGGAAACACGGTGAGTGCTGATGTCTATTTTAGATCACGACCGAATCAGGTCAGTGACTTTAGGGAAGAATAGCAGTGTCGGTGATGACCTCGTATATAATCCCTTTTGTCCTTTCTCATGTTTGCTTGGGATAGCAGGTTGGTAAACAGAGGGGTCATGTTTGCATCTGATCTCTGACCCTGTTTGGAGAGGAGAGAATCCAGACTCAGCCAGAAGGCACACACATTGTCCCTTTGTGGGTCCTGCTTCTCCTCTAGGAACCCCCATGCCCTAAGGAGCTCAGTCTCCCAGGAGGGCCCACCTTGCAAGTCTCCCCTTTCCATAGAGCACTTGGGGCCTGTCTGCACCTTCCTTTTCTTCCTGGCAAGATGCCCACGTCCTTGGTGCCGTGATCTCAGAAGGCAACCGGGTAAATGAATTCACACCAGCCAATGTGTAACACCTCAGCTCTGTTGCTCAAAGGGGATTACTCTGTAGGGGTGCTAATTTGATTACCGGGACAGGCCGGTGGGAGAGGCATTTGTGAGTGGAGTAGCCCTACCCAGGGTGCTGACAGACTTCTCTGCCAATGAGCATCCCTTGAGACCTCGGAGCACAGGTCCGGGTTTGGGTCCTGGCTCCTCCCGTCACCAGCTGTGGGATCTCAGCCAAGTCATGTTAATTTCCTTTAAGTCTCTCTTCTCTGAAGTGAGGAAATAACTCTTCCAGGCTCCCAGGGTGGATGGGAAGAATAGACGAGTGTGTAAATATAAGAAACTATTGGGCATTTGGCAAATATTTTAATGAATATTATGCATGGACTAGCCTTGTTGGGGGAGGCGGGTAAAGTTTGGGGTGTTGTAGAAATGAGTCCAAATAATCCCATTGAAATTCTGGTATCTAGGGGTCAGGTTTGGAGATAAATTTCAGAAGTGATTGAATTCTGAGGGGCTCCCCTACCCCCGCTGCCCCCAGTGGGTCCCAGCCAACACTGGAGGCCCCTCCGAGAACCTCTTCAGGCCTCCTTGATGAGTCCTCCAGGCCTGGGCGCCACACAAGCAAGAGTCCCCGTGGGAACAAAGGGTAAGAAGTAGAACGTGATTTGAGCTTTGCTCCCTTTCCTGTCTGGGAAGTTGCTGGGGAAAGCAGAGGCTCTGTGTGTCTTGGATGTTTGTGAAGGAGATTTGTGAATAAACAACTTGTGTCAATGTCAGGCCACATTAGGTCAGCCCTTTCAGATGTCTAGCACAGAGCCTTGTCGCTGAGAGGCCCCCCAAGAAGGGGCAGTGTGAGGGAGGCCATTGCTGACCCACCTGCCCGATTAGGAATGCATCTCATGCATTCCTGATAGGACTCTTAAGCACTTGTCATAGAGATGCATTTTCTGAGATCAGATGCACAGGGGGAGAAGCAAGGTGGAGTTCAGTATCAGACAGAGTGGGATGTTGTGGAAATGCTCTGCAGGCAGCTCTTGACGCCGCTGGCGGAGAGAGAGATCTGGAAGCCACCAGTCAGGAGGTGGCAGGTGAAGCTGTGGGAGCTGATAAGCTCTTTGGGCAGGTGTGCTGAGTGACAGGAGGTACGCCTACATCTAGTGGGCTGGTGGGAGCCTTTGGCCTGGGTACAGAGTTAAGGGGAGCACTGTCTGCAGATCATTTAAAAACAGTAATAAAAACTGATTGTCAGCTTTTTATTATCCTGAGTGCAAGTGATTCTCAACAACATCAATGATAAAATTCTCCTTTCTGCTGGGGCAGATGGCTCCCACACCCCATCCTTGGTATGCCAGCACCTGTGTCCCCTTGCATTTGTTCATTCCTTGATTGGAGAATGACTTCCCAAATGGCACACCACTCTCCAGGTATGCTCTGACCAAGAACTCTGCTGGTTTTTGCCTGAGATGCTTGAATAGAATTACAACATGGTGATATCCAGAAAAAGGAAGACAAGAGCTTCTAGAGATGAAAGAGATTCCTGCATCTGGAATTTGTTGGAATCCAACAAATTTCCTATGTGCCTAGTTTAATTTGGGTTTTTGTCACCTGCAGTAGAAAGAATTCCAGTTATATAAATATCATATTAGTAACTATAGGCACAGGAAACTCCAAAAGCATTTGGTTGTACACAAGGTGTTCTGATTGTCACCTAGTAACTGAGGTAGAGGCTATGGTTTCTAGGTTTTTCTTGGCTTTGGTGACCTCTGTAATCACCAAGCAAACAAACACAGTTGGCAGGTCACAGAGACACCTTTATGTACACACCAGAACTCAGTAGAAAGCTGCTTGGACGCCATCCAAGGCAATTATTTACAGAAGTTCCCAAAGCATATAATTATAGGGCCACAGTGCAGGACCCTGCCCCATGAGGGCAGCTCCTGTGTGTAACCAAGAGTGTTAGACAAGAAAATCACTGAACTGGCTGAACTTGCATTTAGGATAAAAAAAAAAAATCAATCAATAAAATAAAATAAATAAATATTCCACTGCATAAGCTTAAAGCGAGGAGACCTGAATCAACAGCATTTCACATGAGAAAGCTTTGAATATTTCAAAGAGGCAGAAGAAGCTGTCTTTGGGTTTTGAATTTATGCCACTCCCAACACAAACAAGTAGTTGACACAGTGGCTAAAAAAAAAAAAAAAAAGCTGACGTTATATCCCCAAGCAGGCCCTCTCTCATTAGTAGGAAGATGGGTTCAGCACCTTCAGGCTTATAGGGTCCTTGTAGCTCATGATCTCTTAAAGTGAGAGATCCTTTTTTTGCCTAGCAATTCCCTAAAATAGCTGTGAATATGCCTGCTTGGATGATGTACCTATCCCTGAACTAATCACTGCCCAAGGGGATAGGAGGGAGAGACTGACTTGTTTGGGTCCCTTGCCCACCCCTGTGGAGTACGAGGGAACATCCTCCCTGACTGACAGCCCCACGTAATCCCATGGGTTAGTAAAGGGTAGTTCCACAAAACGGGGAGACAGGGGTGATAGCAGGTAACAACTGTCCACAGGAATCCTGTGAGTTTCAAAACCTCATTTTCTTTCCCATTGCTGCTCCCTTCTTTCCGATCACTTTGTTTAAAAACTTAAGAGTTGGTTAGAGTCTGTCATCAATCAGTTTCCCCCTCTAAACCCCCTAGGCTGGAAGCCTGCAAACTACATTCCCCAGTCTCTTTCAGCTTGCTTCTGGTAGGATCTTCCAATAGGAGACATTGGCCAGAGACTGGAAGGTGAGAGAAAGACCCCCCAGTTTCTGGTAGGGCCTCTGGGCACAGTGGGGACAGGAGCTGTGGCCAGCAAGCGCAGGCTCCTGGGTATGACAGCCTCAGAAGTATGCTGTGGGTGACAACAGGGCTCTGGGTGACAACACCATTTTCTCCTTTACGTCTTCAGCTCCAGGGTTAGCATGTAGTGGCCCTGCAGTTGCTAATCCTTTGGTGATTTTCCCTCTTTTGCTCCTTTCAATATCTTGTGACCAATTCCTGGTACAGTATTAACGCCTTTTTGTTTAAAATATGTGGAGTGGTTTTTGTTTTTCTAATTGTACTAATATAGCCTTCATTTAATTGTGTTATTAGAAATTCTTATTTTTTTCATTTAAAAAATTTAAAACTTGCGGCAAAATACACAACAGAAAGTCTATCATTTTTTTTTTTTTTTTTAATTTTGGCCTCACCAAGTGGCTTGCCAGGGATTGAACCTGGGCCTCGGCAGTGAAAGCACTAAATCCTAACCACTGCCACCAAGGAACTCCTATATCATGACATTTTTTTACAGTGTACGGTTTAGTGACATTAAGTACGTTGATATTGTTGTACAGCCATTACCACCATCCATCTCCGCAACTTTTCCATCATCCCAAGCTGAACCTCCCCATTTCCCCCTTCACCCAGCCTCTAGCACCACCATTTCACTTCCTGTCTCTGTGAGTGTGACTCCTCTAAGTACTTCATATAAGTGGGATCAGACAATATTTTGGGACTGTCTTAGCATAATGTCTTCAAGGTCATCTATGTTGTAGCCTATGTCAGAATATCCTTCCTTTTTAAGGCTCAGTAATATTGCGTTATATGTACATAACCCATTTTGATTATCCATCCATCTGTTGATGGATACTTGGTTGTATATCAGCTTGCTAAGGCTGCCATAACTAAGGACCACAGACTGGATAGTTTAAACAAGAGAAATTTATTTTCTCACAGTTCTGGAGGCTAGAAGTCCAAGATCAAGGTCTCAACAGGACTGATTTCTTCTGAGGCCTCTCTCTCCTTGGCTTGTAGATGGCTGTCTTCTTTTTGTATCTTCACATGGTCTTTCCCCTGTGTGTGTATGTTTAATTTCCTTTTTTGTATAAGGACACCAGTCATGTTGGATTAAGGCCCACACTAATGACCTCGTTTAACTTTAATTACCTTTTTAAAGGCCCTATCTCCAAATATAATCACATTCTGAGGTCCTGGGGGTT
Source organism: Monodon monoceros (assembly GCF_005190385.1). NCBI lineage: Eukaryota > Metazoa > Chordata > Mammalia > Artiodactyla > Monodontidae > Monodon > Monodon monoceros. The sequence goes on from NW_021703767.1 coordinate 121,741,232, forward strand.
AGGACTTCCATAAATGAGTTTGGGGGGCAGAATTAACCCCATAACAAGTTGCTTCCACCCTTTGGCTATTCTGAATAATGCCACTATGAACATGTACAGATATTTATTCGAGTCTCTGCTTTCAATTCTTTTGAGTATATACCCAGAAATGGAATTGCTAGAGCATATTGTAACTCGATGTTTAGTTTTTTGAGGACCTGCCAAATCATTTTTTCCCAGCATCTGTACCATTATACATTCCCATCAGCAATGCACAGGATTCCAACTTTTCTACATCCTTGCCAACACTTGTTATTTTCTGTTATTATTTTATTTTCATAATAGCCATTCTTATGGATGTGAAGTAGTAGCTCATTGTGGTTTTGATTCGTGTTTCCCTAACGATTACTGACGTTGAACATCTTTTCATGTGCTTGCTGGCCATTTGTAAGTTTTCTTTGGAGAATGTCTATCAAGTCCTTGGCCCACTTGTAGACATTTTTATTTTTCAAAGAAACCGTATACACACTATAGCAATAGTAAGTGAATGAAATGGGGAAAATATTCACCAGTCATCCCTAGATGTGAGATGACCACAGACAACTGGTACAACCTTACAGAGTCAGCTGTGGCAAGGTGGCGCAGCAGGTGGACTCGAGAGCCGCCATTGCCTGGGCTTTGATCTCTGGGTCCTCCACTTACTAGCTAAGTGACCTCAGGCAAGTTTCTTAATCTCTTGTGTCTTGGTTTTCCTACTTAAGAAATGGGAGTAATAATACTGCCTACGTCATAGGGTTGTTACAAGGATTAAGTGAGTTAACAATGAGCACAGTGCCAGGTACAAATTCATATAAGTTAACTATCAACATTTATTCTCTGGATCCCAACCTTCTGGGCTGCCTCCACAGCTGGGCTCCATCTTGTGTCCTCTCCCGCCACTGCTGGTGTTTCTCTAAAGACCCAGTGATCCACCAGGCAAATAGATCTATGTAGCAGATACTATACGCTAAAAGCTCTTTACATACTAACTTTAATTTTTTACCATTACCTTCAACAATAGTCTAGTGATCCTGGGCTCTGGCTCAGTGATCAGCTGGGAAGGAATCTGGGTTCAGATCACAAATCTCCTCTTCCTATGGGACCTGGGGCAAGTCACTTCACATCTCTGGGCTTCAGTTTCTTTTTTTTTTTTTTGGCTGCGTTGGGTCTTCGTTGCCGTGTGCGGGCTTTTCTCTAGTTGTGGCAAGGGGGTGCTGCTCTTCATTGCGGGCTTCTCATTGTGGTGGCTTCTCTTGCTGCAGAGCATGGGCTCTAGGTGCACGGGCTTCAGTAGTTGTGGTTCACGGGCTGTAGAGCGCAGGCTCAGTAGTTGTGGTGCACGGGCTTAGTTGATCTGCGGCATGTGGGATCTTCCCGGACCAGGGTGTGAACCCGTGTACCCTGTATTGGCAGGCGGATTCTTAACCACTGTGCCAGCAGGGAAGTCCCTGGGCTTCAGTTTCTGTATTTGGAAAATGATGAGAGTCATTCCGATTTCACAGGGTCACTGAGGGGTAAGGCCTGTAAAGCACTAAGCACACACAGTGCTTGACACATAGTAAATGCTTAAAAGATATATATTACTATTATATCCATTTTACAGATGAGGAAACTGAGTCTTAGAGAGCTAAAGTTATTGCCCAAGGTCATAAACCTGATGTTGAGAGAAGATGGACCAAAGTCATGTTCTTTATTATTTTCTTCAGGTCTGCATACATGATTTTTGTGCAGTTCCTGTTGTATGATAAGAGTGCAGACATAAGTTTGTATTTTTTTTAAATTGCATTAAAGCATGAGTAATTTTCATATTGCTATGGAGATATGAAGACCTAACTATGTAATATTCCACTGAATAATCCAGCATCTTCATGCCCACTATTTCCTTCTCTTGGATTATTTCCTCGGGATAAATTCCCAGAAAGGAATTTGATATGTCAAAGGGTGTTAACATTATTTTGATTTTGGATACAGAACATCATGTTGTTTTCCTAAAGAGTTCTGCGATAGTAATTATATTTGTATGACTGTAATTTATTTTCTGGTCTCCTTGAAATAATTGAACATTGATAAATAATGATGTAGATAAGTAATCTCCAGGCTGAAAAAGAGTGAATAGGTTGGGATTAGATGATAATCCTGTTTGGAAACATGTGACTAAGTAACCCCAGTTACTGGATGTGGGTATGTATTCGTTCTTGTCTACTAGATGGGATGCTCACATCATCCAGTTAAGGAGTGTGTATGTTATCCATAACTGACCAGCTCAGTCTCTGGGCATGTGAGGGTATCAGCAGAAGGTATGGCTTGTTTACTGGGTCCTGCTGAGCACTTGGCTCACCTCCAGAAGAGGCCTCTTGTTCTGAAAGGAACCTGGATCTGAGGTGCCTGAGTGGGAACCATTCTTCAAATTCTTAACTCAGGGTGTGGAGTCCAGGAGAACAGGGCTGACATCCTTTCTCCTTCACTATTAGTCTTGGGATCTACAGAAAGCTCTGAGAGTCTCTGTTTCTTTATCTGCACAAATGGCTTCACATATATTAAATCATACCATTCTCAAACAACCCTATGAAGGAGATGTTATCACTAATCTCATTTTACAGATGAGGAAGCTGAGGTACAGACTGGTTAAATAATTTACAGTCAGTAAGTGGAGGAGCCAGGGTTTGAACCCAGGCTTTTGGGCTCCAGAGCTTCAGACTTCAGCACCACGCTCACTGTTGAGTAATATGGAAGGTTAACAAACCTTAGCTTTAAGGGCTATTGTGAGGATTGGGGATGATGACACATTGGTATGTGGCTCTGGTCTTGCTATTCTACAGAAATGGTCACTCTTGCTAAATTTATCAGTGACGTCCATATGACCAAACCTAATAAAAGCTTTTCTGTTTTCATTTTCTCTGACCTCTCAATAGCGTTAAACCCAGTTGACCATTTCCTCATTCCTTTTTTTTTTTTTTTTTTGCAGGACGCGGGCCTCTCACTGTTGTGGCCTCTCCGGTTGCGGAGCACAGACTCCGGACGCGCAGGCTCAGCGGCCATGGCTCACGGGCCCAGCCGCTCCACGGCATGTGTGATCTTCCCGGACCGGGGCGCGAACCCATGGCCCCTGCATCAGCAGGCGGACTCTCAACCACTGCGCCACCAGGGAAGCCCCTCATTCCTTTTTTTTTTTAACTCACAGGCCATGAGGTAGGTTTTTTCCTTTTTCCTTTTTTTTTTTTTTTTTTGTTTAAACAAATATGAATCACAATGGTTCAACAAGTAAGGCAAATTCCACAAATATAAAAGCTGCAATTTGCAGTATACCATATGTAGAACCCAGGGGAGGTGAATTAGACAGAAGTGGTAGTCATTCTAATTAAACAATCAGGTGACATCATGACAAGTTGGTTTTTAGCGTCAAAACTGTCCATTGAAGTTTCTTTTTTCTTAATGATCAGAGGTCCCATGTTGGCTCCAGCCTCTTTGTTGTGTTTCGTGTGTGATCCATCACAGAATGGGAACTTTTTGGCCTCTAACAGCTGCAGCTGTCCCAACAGTAATAGTAACAGGCTGCAATCCATTCAGCTCTAAGCTGGAGGTTGCATTCATGGTGCTGTCACTTCCAAAGTGTGTACACAGGACACCCAGCACAGACAGCTCGAGTAGCCAGCCCGAGTCACGGTGCGAGAGGCGTCCCCAGGGCACCGATTCCAGGCTGCTCACTCCTTCTTGAAACACTTTTTTTTTTGGCTTTAGTGACAATCCACTCACAAGGGTTTACTCCTACTCCTCTTAGTTGTTCCTTCTCAATCTTTTTTTCTCTCTTTTCCTCTTTTAACTGACCTCTAAGTGTTGGTGTGCCCTGGGCTGGTGTCTCTTTAGCCCTCCTCTCTTTTCTTTCCCTGGGAGATCTCACACAGTCCTGTTGTGTAAGATATCATCTGTATTATATATTTGTTGATGACCCCTGTATTAGCCAGGGTTCAACCAGAGAACCAGAACCAGTAGGAATATACAATGTATCAAGAGATTTATTGCAAGGAATTTCTTATGTGATTTTAAAGGCTTGCTAGGTAAGCCCCAGATCTGTAGGTCAGGCTGTCAGGAAGAGCAGGCTGGAAACTCTTCCCCGTCCCCACCCTGGCTAACCTCCATCTCCAGCCTGGACGACGACTGCCAGCGCCATTTAACCTGTCTCTCTGCTTACATTCCTGCCTCACTCTCATTGTTTACATTCTTGCCTCACGCCCCCCATTTACCAGAGTGTTTCTTTAAGGTGCACAGCAGAGTGATTTGACTTAACGTACATCATGAAAGAACTGTCATAATAAGTTTAGTGAACGTCCGTCATCTCATCCAGATACAAAATGAAAGAAAGAGAAGAGAATATTCCTCCCTGTGATGAGAACTTTTCGGATTTCCTCTCTTAACAACTTTCATCTGTAACATCCAGCGGTGTTCATTCTATTTATCATGTTGTACATGACATCCCTAGTACTGATTCATCATATAACTGGAAGTTGGTACCTTTTGACCGCCTTCCTCCAATTCCCCCTCCCCGCTCCCCAGCCTCTGGTAACCACAAATCTGATCTCTTTTTTTATGAGTTTGTTTGTTTGTCAGAGTGACCCTTTTAAAGCATAAACCAGATTTACCTGATTCCCATATTTGAAACTCATCAGTGACTTCCCGTTGCTCTTAGCTTAAAATGGAAACCTCTGACCTTGGTGGAGTATATTGCAGAATTGGTCACAGATTTTTCCCATCCCTGTCCACATGCCCCTTTGCTATGTGACTTTGCCACTCCTCCCATAAAGAGGAGTAGTCCATTTTCCTACCCCTTGGATCTAGGCTGGCTTTGTGACTTGTGTTGACCGATAGAATGCAGTACAAGTGACATTATTTGACTTTTAAGGCTAAGCCTCAAAAGGCCTTGCAGCTTCTACTTTTATCCTCTTGGAATGTTCCCCTGAGACCGACATGTGAAGAAGGCTAGTCTAGCCTCCTGGAGGATGAGCAATCATGTTGATAGAGAAGAACTCTTCCATCCGAGGCCCTCTAGACTGACCGGCCAATAGCCAGCACTAACCACCAGACGTGTGTGGGAAACCGTCATAGATCATCTAGTCCCAGATGAGCCACCAAATGATGGCAGCCACCTAAGTGACACCAGGTGAGACTGGTGGTTCTTCTGCTAATCCCAGCCCAAATGGCTGCCTTCCAGAATTGTGAGCAAATAAATGGCTGTTGTTTTAAGCCACTAAGTTTTGGGTTGGTTTGTTACTCAGCTCTGAATACCTGTTACACTTCATCTACAAGGCTCCATATGCCTTTGACCAGCTTCTCTAAACTTATTTCATACTGTTCCCTCCCTTGATTGTTCTACTGTAGCTCCACTGGCCTCGTCCTGTTCCTGGAATATTCCAAAGTCTTTTCTTCCTCCAGGCCTTTGCTTCCTTTGGCAATTGTATGGCAGGTTCATCTTCATCTTTCAGTGTGTATTAAAATACCATTCTTCAGATTAAATTCAAATACCATGGAGCAGTCTCCCATGACCACTCCTCTATGTAAAGTTGCCTCTGCCGGACACTCCCATGTTAGGATTTCTTTCCTTACCACAGTTTAAAATTATCTTGTTCCTTTATTTGTTGACTTGTTTTACTGGAAGGTAAGCACCACGATTCTTCTCAACACAGCACTACAGACTGCCACTATCAAAAGATAAACCCTAGCCCCTTTGTAGGCAAAGAGCATGGTTATTCAGTGAGGAAGACAGAACAGCCGGGAACTCTGACAGGTGGCTGAGGGGCAACATGAGGGCATTCGATGGGGGAGAACTTCTTCAGTGACTCAGAAGCTGCCTTTAAGTCACACTTCAGCAAGGTTCATCCCTCCCAGGCATCTGGCCCAGAGCACCTTGATTTCTCTTCTTATCAATCCTGCCTCAGTTCTGGGAGTTGCCGTGTATAAATTATCTCAGTCTCAAGGATCGCTCTGGAGGCTTGGGATTTTTGAAGAACTACTAACAATGGTTAATGTTTTCATTCACAAATATAAAGTGTAATTTAATTAAACAGATTTTCTTCCTTCTGAACTCTTCATACAAATCTTCAGAGATTTAGGCTCCCTGCTAAAAAAAAAAAATGTTTTTACTCCTCAAAGTTGGGACAAGGGATGTAAGAAGAGACATTGTGAGAAAGTTCAAGAAATACTGTTTCATTATCATTTTCTTAGGTTTAAAAAAAACCTTAAATTTGAAGAAAAAAGAATCAGAAAACTGACCTCCTGGAAACAGCTGTGGGAAAGCTGAATTAAAAGGGGTGAAGTGAAGGGGCTTCCCTGGTGGCACAGTGGTTGAGAATCTGCCTGCTAATGCAGGGGACACGGGTTCGAGCCCTGGTCTGGGAGGATCCCACATGCCGCAGAGCAACTAGGCCCGTGCGCCACAACTATTGAGCCTGCGCGTCTGGAGCCTGTGCTCCACAACAAGAGAGGCCGCAATAGTGAGAGGCCCGTGCACTGCGATGAAGAGTGGCCCCCACTTGCCACAACTAGAGAAAGCCCTCGCACAGAAACGAAGACCCAGCACAGCCAAAAATAAATAAATTAAAAAAAAAAAAAAGAGTAACAAATGTTCAAATACAATTGGTGTCAAAAAAAAGGGGGTGAAGAATGACAGCTTTATTCCGGATATGAATCTCAATACTTCTCAGCACAGGAAATGCATACAGTTACTGCAGGGAAATAAGACATATAACTTATTTATTTAATTGAGTTGAGAGAATCATAATTTTCTTTAAGCCTCTGAGCAAAATATAATGTATTCTAGCACTCAAAAATAATATTCAGAGAAGCCATAGGACAGAAGACTATTTGAATGAGAATGGAGTGGTGGAAGTGGAGGGGGGGGAGGGGAGGAGGGTTGCTGATCACTCCTTGTTCTGTGCCTCTCAGATCCATTTTCTTCCCTGCTCTGTGTCCCAGCAGTAGGTTCTCTCCAGCCTCTACCCTCTAGCAATCAGGTCGGGTCCAGCCAATGGAAAACATCAGCAGAGGATTGGAAGATGGAAGGAGAGAGAGGTCAGGGTATTTACACCTCCTCACTGTGGTTCTGCTCCTCTGAGGCAGTGGGTCTCAAAAAGTGATCAGCATACCAGCAGCATCTTCATCACCTAGGAGCTTCATAGAAATGCAAGTTCTTGGCCCAACGCCAGACCTTCTGGGGGGCCCAGCAATCTGTATTTGAACAAGCCCTCCAAGGTGATTTTGATGCTCTGTAAAATCTGAGAACCAATGATGTACAGCCACAGCTTCTGGTGGGCAGACCTTTCTCTGCAGTCCCAGCTTTTACTAGACTCCAGTAATTCTGCCGCCTTCTTTTGTCCTTCAGGTCTGGGGGTAGAAAGGGTTTCTCAGCACGGCTGGTACTTCAGTAGCTCATAACCTCTTGATGGTTGCCTTATCCCTGCCTATTGTGCCTTTGCAAAGTCTCTTTAGTTAAAAGGTTTCAGTACACTGCCTGTCTCCTGCTATCTGCCTGATTGATTTGCAGAGGCACCAACTGTGGGCAAAGGCTGGAAAGCTAACTGGCCACGGATAACAGAGCACAGGCGTATCAGGCTAGCAGGGCAGGGAACGCATGGGAGTGAGCCTCTCCTACGTACCAGGCGTTCACTCGTTTAAGGCTCACAAACCTCCTAGAGGAAGGTATCTTCTGTGTTTCACTGATGATCACCTGAGCCAGACCCCAGACTGCACCTCTGTCATAGACCGGCTGATTCTTCTTCCTGGCCAAGGAGACTCTTCCTGAGAATCCTGCCCCTGGAGTCCTCACACAGGTCACAGCTTCACCCCTCAAACCATCATGAAGTTGTTGTTAGGGGCTGGGGGGAGACTGGTAGGCCCCTTAAGAGCTGTGTGATATTGGGCACGTTGCATGGCCACTCTGAGCCTCAGGTTCCTCAACTGTAAACAGGGATTTTAATGCCTGCTCTGTGGTGTGTTGGGAGGATTGCACCAGGTGACATATGTAGAGTACCTGGAACCACATCTGGAACAGAGTAGGAGCTCTGTAAACCTGAGTGCCTCTGCCTTCGCCACAAAGGTGTGCTAGGGAGAGAACCTGACTGGCTAAGTGAATCAGGTCTCACTTTTTAAAAAATATTTTATTGGAGTATAGTTGGTTTACAATGTTGTGTTGGTTTCAGGTGTATAGCATAGTGATTCAGTTATACATATACACATATTCGTTCTTTTTGAGATTCTTTTCCCATGTAGGTGATTATAGAATATTGAATAGAGAACCCTGTGCTATACAGTAGGTCCTTGTTGGTTATCTATTTTATATATAGTAGTGTGTGTATGTTAATCCCAAGCACCTAATTTATCCCTCTCCACCATGTTTACCCTTTGGTAACCATAAGTTTGTTTTCGAAGTCTGTGAGTCTGTTTCTGTTTGGTAAATAAGTTCATTTATATTATTTTAAAAAATTAGATTCCGTATATGAGTGATATCATCTGATATTTGTCTTTCTCTGTCTGACTTACTTCATTCACTTAGTGTGATCATTTCTAGGTCCATGCATGTTGCTGCAAGTGGCATTATTTTGTTCTTTTCTATGGCTAAGTAATATTCCGTTATATATATGTACCACATCTTCTTTATCCATTCCTCTGTTGATGGACATTTAGGTTGCTTCCATGTCTTGGCTATAGTAACTAGTGCTGCAATGAACATTGGGTGCATGTATCTTTTTGAATTAGAGTTTTCTCCAGATACATGCCCAAGAGTGGGATAGCTGGATCATACGGTAGCTCTATTTTTAGTTTTTTAAGGAACCTCCATACTGTTCTCCATAGTGCTTGTGCCAGTTTATATTCCCACCAACAGTGTAGGAAGGTCAGGTCACACTTTTTATATAGATGTTGGTCTGGAAACATCATATCCCCAAGGAAAGGCACTTCCAACAGGTGGAATCCTCAGGAAGTCAAGAGGACTTGTCTAAGCGCTGAAGAACTTGGTCAGTAATTGAGGCTTGGTGAGAGACAGGCGGGGCTGACCGTTGGATATGCAGTTTGTTTGTCTTTTAAAGTAAGTTATGCTCTGGAACTTGCCCCCAGTCTCTCTCCTGTGCTCTTCCTGTCTCCTTGACATGGTGGTGACCAGAGGAGGGCAGTGCCTAAGGGGTATCTGGAGGAAGAGTTCCCTTAATGTGACTTTGCAAGCTTGGCTCCCTCTGCTTGGAACTATCTCTATCCTCACCCAGGCCAACTCCTGCTAACTCCTACTCTCTGCTCAGACACCGTCCTTCGGACCTGTTCCCTGGCTCCAGCCGTTCTAGGCAGAGTTAGCTGCCCCTGTTCCACAACACCCAGCCCCATGCATTCCTCAGTTGCCACAGTTGCCAAGGTGTGGGGTCTGTTTCCTCTCCAGGCGCAGGCATTTGTCTTGCTCACTTGCATCCCGGGTCTAGCCCAGGACCTGGTCTGCGTTGGGGCTCAGGGTTCCCAGATGCTCAGCGGTGCATTTAGGAACAGCCTGGGAGAGGGCTTGCCTCAGGCCTGATCCATCTCCCATTCGTCCCTGGTTAAAGCCCATACACATGTATTTCTTCCACGGACGTTGGTGGAGTATATGCTGGGTTCCATTCTGGATGCTAGAGATGCAGGAGTGGATTGCATGCAGCTCTCCTGGAGCCTGCAGGCTAATAGGGAGGACGACTGTACACTAGGTAATACTGATACACAGCAGAAGCCCTCAGTGGCCCAAGAGAGGTGCCAAGCTACGGGGATTAGAGGAAGAAGGGGGTGACTCCCTGTTGGGCTCAGGGAAGACCTCACACACAGGTGCTCTGTTGCCTTCCCGATAACAGAATATCTTCCCAGCAGTTATAGCACATTTCTAATATCATGATAGCTGCTGTGGTGAGGTGGGGTGATCACAGACACACCTATCCCATGGTCTCTTTGGTTGCCTAATCTATGGGTCTCAGTCTTGTGTCATGACTTCTTTTAAAACAATGGCCCTAGCCAGCCCAGGAGGTGTTCTAGAAATCTAAAACAGATGGGTTTTAGAAATCAAAATGTTTTAGAAATCTCAGTCAAATGGGGACCCATTTGAGTGGCACAGTGATTGGGGGACCTGCTGGCAAGGTCAGGGTGAGGTCAGGGATGCTAAACATCCTGCCAAGCCCAGGACAGTCTGGCTCAGTGAAAAACGGTTGCACATTGTACATGACTCTCAAGTGCCCTGCCTGACACTCAAGTAGGTGGAAAACTTGTTTATAATGCTCTGAGCCTAAAACCTAATCCCGTTTTATATGTAAACACAAAAGTATTTTCTGCTCAACTCTAATAAACACTGAATTTTCCAGGGGTGCAACTACTGTGTAAACCAAAGAACAATGTACTTTATTTTGTTTGGAATTTTGCCAAGGGTTGTTCAGGGGGTTGGAAATCATGTCACCAATGGCAACACTGTCAGATTTGATGCCCAATTTAACTTTCCTGTATCAGTCTGCATTTATAGCTGCTGCATTTGTATTGATTTAAACCTTATTTTTAAATGCCAAAAATAAAGAAAAAAGAGTTGACAATATATATGCTTTAAAGCAACCATAACAGAGATTATGCCCAGTGCTGAGGTGAGATGGGCGGGTGGTGAGATGATAAGTAACTTGAGGACGGGAGTTCTTTTAGGTACAGAGGTTGAGGAATCCTTTCTGCGGAGGGGATATGAGGTGAAAAGTGAAGCATGACAGAGCTAGCCGTGCAAAGGCCCTGAGGTCGAAATAGCTGGGCATGTCTTAGGAACTGTCAGAACCCCCAGGTAACTGGAGTACAGGTGAGCAAGGGGAGCAAGGGCAGAGAGCATCAGGGGTTGAGGCTTGAGAAGTGAAAAAGGGCCTTGAAACTGCAGTAAGGATTTTATTCTCTGAAAGTCACTGAGGGGTGTGAAGCAGGGAATGACCTGGCTGAAATTATCTGTTAAAAAGATGAAGCTGCCGGGAAGGTTCGAGGTGAGCCTGGAATATTTTGCAGTGCCAGAAAGCAAAGAAGGCAGTCAACATGGAGACATTACACATGTCATTTTCCTGTTGTCTGGAAAGCTTAAAGGGAGAGAATAAGTGCTCTGTAAATATTTAATGATGCCCTGTGTTGATAGAAACTAATCACAGAGGACAAGGCATGGCAGTTCTGTATTGTGGATTTGTGTAGAGCTGCACTGTTCAATACAGTGTCACTAGCCATATGTGACTATTAAGCACTTAAAATGTGGCTAGTGCAACTGAGGAACTGAATTTTAATTTTATTTAATTTCAGTTTACATTTAAAACCTGAAACTTGACTCAGTTATTAGAAAATGTTTAGGTGTGTTGAGAATAATTTGATAGCTCATTAATAATTTTATATTGATTACATGTTGAATTGGTAATACTGTAGATATATTGGATCAAGTAAGAGACTTTATTAATATTACCAGTTCTTTTTACTTTTTAAAATGAGGCTACTAGAAAATTAAAAATTATATTCTGGCTTACATTATTATTATTTTTTTTTTTTTTTTGCAGTACGCAGGCCTCTCACTGTTGTGGCCTCTCCTGTTGCGGAGCACAGGCTCCGGACGCGCAGGCTCAGCGGCCATGGCCCATGGGCCCATCTGCTCCGTGGCATGTGGGATCTTCCCGGACCGGGGCACAAACCCGTGTCCCCTGCATCGGCAGGTGGACTCTCAACCACTGTGCCACCAGGGAAGCCCACATTATTATTTTTAATTTTTATTTTATTTTTTTCTTGGCTGCATCGCAAGCTTTCAGGATCTTAGTTCCCTGACCAGGGATTGAACCCCGGCCCTGGCAGTGAAAACGTGCCGAGTCCTAACCACTGGACCACCAGGGAATTCCCTCTTTATTGTTTTTTTAAAGTTTGTCTACCCTTAGTTGTTTTTTTTTAAATTGAAATATAGTAGAGTTATAGTTTTGTGTTAATTTCAGGTGTACAGCAAAACGATTCAGTTATACATACATATATATCTATTTTTTTCAGATTCTTTTCCCTTATAGGTTATTACCTGGCTTACATTATATTTCTAGGAGACAGAGCTGCTCTAGATGTTTTAACGATGAGCCCTCAATGCTGTTTTCAACCATAAAAAATCATTACACGGACAAGGAACTGTAGCGACTTCCACTGTTGAGATTTAATGTTCCAATTAAGTGGAGGCTATAAATGAGATTAATGGGAAAAATAAAGGCAAACCCTGGCCTGGGTGTTGATGAAGTTAGAGGGTAACATGCCAACTTCTCCTTCCTCTTTGTCCTTAAATGCACTCCCTGCCTTTGTGTAGCGTTTCTTTTCTAAGGAAAGGGGGTAAGGTTCTGTAGTTCGCCCAGTCAGAACTTCTGGTCTCCCTTTTCCTGGTCCCCTTCCTGCCCTTCCTTCTCAGGGATTCACATCCCTTTACCCTCCATATCACCCATCTTCTCTGGAGAAACACAGGATAGAAATTTAACTCTAAAGTAGGCAACCTTTCTTTGTAAAGGGTCAGAGTAAATAATTTAGGCCTTGTGGCCATAGTCTCTGAGGCAACCCTTCAATTCTGCAGTCGTAGAGTGAAAATAGCCACAGACAATGTGTAAACAAATGCGCTGGGCTGTGTTCCAATAAAATTCGATTTATGGATACTGAAATTAGAATTTCATATAATTTTCCCATGTCATGAAATAGTCTTCTTTTGATTTTTTCCTAACTCTTTCAAAATGTAAAATCCATTCTAGACTCAAGGGCCATACGAAAACAGCCTGGCAGGATTGGCCCTCGGGTCCTGGTTTGCTGACCCCTCCCTAAAGTATAAGTGAAGACTCAGTGTAATGAGCTATCCTTTGGGGAATATTGGGGCCAGAAAGATCTTTTCATTCCTTCACCATACAGCTCAGTCCCAGCCAATTGTAAGTACTCAGTACTCTACCTGAGTGACTGAAATTTCAGGAGCCCTGTCAAGGTCGGGAGGTTAAACACTGTAGATCATCCGAGGACCTGGATGGCTGGAGGGACTTCTGTGCAGTAACCATTCTCAGCGACAGTTCCCTGCTCCGAGTCCTGTACTCTAAAGGGCCTGCTTTGGCCCTGGTCTGGCTTTAACCTCCCCAAGGGATGAAGAATCTACAGGGCAATGGAGACATGCCCATTTGGAGACTCACCCCTTCCTCCATGCTTCAGGTATTGGGACCCCATAACTCCCTGCCCAGATGAACTCAAGTCCACTTTTATGCTGGTGTGGCCTCTACCCTGGGCCCATTCTCCTGTGCAGAGACCACACTGCCAGTGTGCTCACACTTGGGCCAAGGGATGGCCAAGCGGCTGCTGTTTGCACAGGGTGCAGTGGAGCTTGGAAGCATGGACTAGGGCTGTGTGTGTTGCGGTGAGCAGGGGCAGGGGCTGGGCCTGGGATAGAGGGCCAGGGGTGGCTGCTTCTGTCTGGCTGTGTTAGGCATAGAATTTTAAGTGTAAACCTGACTAGGTAATTATGATGGTATATTTGTCATGGCAGCAGGATAAGCGATATTTTAATCAAGAGTTTGTTAGGTTGACTTATAACTTAAATATTTAGACATATAGTCTTTGCGCCTCCATTTATATCCTCACGCTAAACTCTGCAAATGTTAGGGTAGGCCTGCTTCCACAGTTGAGTTAACTTTGCAATGGAGGTGGAGGGTGGGTGGGAGTCAGTGGTGTGGTAAAGCTGACTTGTACTGGCTGCTGAGAGCCCATTGTGTGCCTCTATTCCCAACTCCATGTTCAGTGACGCCATGTTGGTAGCTTGAAGTTGGTCAAGGTAGGAGTATTTACGCCATGGAAATGGCAATGCCATGAATCAGAGTTTTGGGCTTTTTTGTTTGTTTTGAGAACTGGTTCCTAATCATTTACCAGCACACCACACGCTGTGTAACTGGCCATTGTTTGTGACAGAGGCTAGCTTGTCCCCACCTTGCCCTGTAGAGAGTCCTCATTTACTTTATGAAGAGAGAAGACCCGGAGAGATTTTCAAGGGACACGTTCAGCAGAAAAGTGTGATTGAAGCTTACTGAATCATTCACTCATTTGTAAGAATTTCTGAACTAAACCAAGTTTCTGGTTGTCCCGAGCCACATGCTTGCATAACGCCAAGCTCTGATCCTTAGGGCAGCATTTGTATAGAGAGGCCCCACTTTAGACTGTGGCTGCTGGTTTTGATCAGCTCTAGCAAGACATGAACATTCCCAGCCTCATACCTTGTGTTTGCAGAATACCTCTCAATTCAGATAAACATGTAACGTTTTCATGGTGAGAATTCAGATGCACATGGTGAATCCCTAGATTCCTTTCCCTGAAAGTACTAGTAGTAGCAAAAGCTATGGGTTTCTCCTCTTATTTTCCATGCCTGCCCTCTGATGGTGAATTGAGAGAAATACAGGTAATTCCCATGAATGCCTTAGATTCTGGAAGACAGGTTTGCAAACGCAGCTACCTGCTGGGCCAGTGTAGAAGAATGAAGATGGCAGGGTGTGAGAAGAATGGGGAGTTGTGGGGTGTACTGGAGAACTCAGGGCCCGTCTAAAAGGGAATGACCCTACTGACTCAGGGTGGAAGACTACTCCTAAGATTATGAGTCTAGACAGAGGTCATAGCCTAGGAGCCTACAGATAGGTGTCTTCTGTTTGGCCTTCACAGTGTAGATCCATGCAGTGTTTCAAAATAGTTGCGTACATTACAATTTTTTTATTTCCAGAATTTTGGTAAATATCTGAATATTTGGGGTTAAAATCAAAAGCAAATGGGGACCAGTCTTGAAGTTTCCCTGAGCAGACAAAACCAGCTTAGTCATTAATTTAGCTTAATTACCAGTTACCACGAAGACACTGCCTTCTCACTATATGAGCTGTTTTGTAACGTTGTACCCCTGAAACTCACTCCAGGTTTGGCTTGAGGGCTCCCAGTTTGCAAACTGTCTTTTTGATGTTGTGCACTATATATATATATATATATTTTTTACTAATTACTACTTCTGTGATTCATAGGTTTTGTTTTGGCTATTTTGGAACCATTAGCATGGGCAACCCCAAGTTCACACTGCCACATGGCAATAATTGGGTGATATAAAAACTATTAGAGAAATTTTGAAAATGGCAACTGACATTCAAGAGCAAGTTACTGTAATTTTCCCAAAGCAAGAATTATCTCTACGACATCCCTGACAGACGAGGCCATATGTTTTATGCTTTAGGAATTCCAGAAATAGGGAATCCATTATTTTCCATTTGCTTTTAATTTTTTATTATAAGACATTTCATACAAACAAAACCACGTGCACACACACACACACACACACACTATAAGGTATGTAGTATAATAAAATAAACAGCCTCCTCTCCACCATCTATCTTAAGAAATAGAACATTACCAATGCCTTTGAAAGCTACCTGTGTTCTATCTCTGTTGAATCCTCTCTCTCCCCACTGAGGGTAAATACCATTTGTTTTTCTTACCATTCCCTTGCTAAACTTAGTTATTCCGAGAATAATTCTAATAATTTGTTTATTGTCACTTTGGGTTTTTCTAGGTCGAGAATCATTTCATTTGAGAAAATTAACTGTTATTTGTTCTTTTCCAATCCTTGTATCTCATTTCTTTTTCTTGAATTTTTGTACTGATTAAGTTCTCTGATTCAGCAGTGCTGAGAAGTGGTAACAGTAGGGGCATCCTTGTTTTATTCCTGATTTTTTTAAATGTTTGTTTCATTGTTAACTATAATGTTTGCTGTAGGTTTTGATAAGCACACTTAGTTAAGTAAATTCCCTTCTATTCCTAATTTGCTAAGAATAGCAATTATGAATGGTTGTTGACCGTGATCAAATGAACTTTTTCTGCAACTATTAAGGTGATAATATGTTTATCTTTAACTTTTTATTATGTAATGTACACAAAATTAGAGAGAATGTTATAATGAATCCTCATGACCCATCATCCAAATTCAACAGTGATCAATTTCCTGCCATTCTTGTACCATCTCCTCCCCCACTTTTTTTGTTTTTTCGGGTATTTGAAAGTAATTCCCAGGCATCATGTAATTTAATCTGTAAGTACAGTAATGTGTACCTCTAACAGATAAGGACTTTTTTTAAAAAAAATCTATTTTATTTTTGGCTGTGCTGGGTCTTCGTTTCTGTGCGAGGGCTTTCTCTAGTTGTGGCAAGTGGGGGCCTCTCATTATCACGGCCTCTCCTGTTGTGGAGCACAGGCTCCAGATGCGCAGGCTCAGTAGTTGTGGCTCACGGGCCTAGTTGCTCCGCGGCATGTGGGATCCTCCCAGACCAGGGCTCGAACCCGTGTCCCCTGCATTAGCAGGCAGATTCTCAACCACTGCGCCACCAGATAAGCCCCCTGGCAGGAGTCCTTTAGACCCAACCAGGTTGTCAGTTACTTGCCACGCAGTCTTAATTTGGATGTTTGGTGGTCGTCTGGGTGGATCTTTTCAAGTCCAAAGAGATAGAGCAATAGGAGAATGAGAAAGACGGAGGGGGAGAAGCCTTGGCCTCAGTGCGCTTCTTCACGGCCAGAGAACTGGTCTCTGCCGGATCCTGCAGGCGACGTCAGCTGCCACTTAATGGGCTACTTGAATCTACGTGGCTCAGGATAAGGCCCAGCCACCCTTCAGAGGGGAGCCATAGCCCAATAGGTGGATCAAGGTTATGACCTTTGAGGCCCCGCATTGGGTGCCAGAAAAGATGTTGCAGGAAAGAGAGTGGGGTGTGAGAGGATGGCCACATCCCAAGTCATGTCTGAGTCCCTGGGATGGCTGCCAAGTGTGGGTTCTCAGCTTCGTGCAGGCAAGGATTCAAGAGCAAGACAAAGTAAAGTGAAAGAAGGTTTATTCAGGGAGATACACACTCCATAGACAGAGTGTGGGCCATCTTGGAAGGCAAGAGGCCCAGATGAGGACTTTTAAGAAGCATAGCCACAATACCCATGATTACTCCCCCACCCCCATAATAATAATTCTTTAATATCATCTAATATCCAGTGTGAGTTCAGTTTTTCCTGATTTTCCAAATTATTGTAATTTTTTTTGTTGGTTTATTTGAACCAGGATGCAAAAAGGTGCACACATTTCATTTCGTTAGTGTGTTTCTTAAATCTCTTTTAGGCTGTAAATTTTTTCTCTTCTTTTTAAAAATGCTATTTATTTGGTGAAGAAACTAATTCATTTGTACTATAGGGTGTCTTGCCTTCTGTATTTATCTGATTTAATTTTGAACTGTTATTTACGTGTTATTCCATCCCTTGTGTTTCTGAAAGCTAATAATTAGAAGCAGAGACTTGATTAGAGTTAGGATCTTTTCTTTTTTCTTTTTAAAAAATGTTTAAAATTTTAAAATATTTATTTAGCAAAATTTCTCTATAGGTGGTGCTGTGTACTTCCTATTTCGTCACATCAGGAGATACATAGTATCCAATTGTCTCACTTTTAGTGATCTTATCAACTTGTTCAGATGGCATCAGCCTAACCCATCTATTACAGTCTCCCATTCACCTTTCACGCCATGCTTTTGGCAGCCATTGTTGATCATTATCGCTATGATTTCATTAGAGATTGCAAAATAGTCATTTTCTAAGTCATTAACTCTTCCTACATTTATCATTTGTGATTTTTCTGTAAAGAAGAATTTAATCAATTATTTGTTTACCGTGAAAAAGAGTCTGAATGGGAAAGGCAAGATAAATGCTGGATTCTTTTTAAGTGTCAATTTCAGAATGAGTTGACATCCTAGCAACCTCCAAAGACATCCAATGATGGCTTTATAAAATTATCATTACAAATCAATGTATTTTTATATATTTGTTGTGTGGTTTTTTTTATAATATTCTTTTTTCTTTTTTTTAAACCCCACATTTGTTTATTTATTTATTTTTGGCTGTTTTGGGTCTTTGTTTCTGTGCGAGGGCTTTCTCTAGTTGTGGCAAGCGGAGGCCACTCTTCATCGCGGTGCACGGGCCTCTCACTATCATGGCCTGTCTTGTTGCGGAGCACAGGCTCCAGATGCGCAGGCTCAGTAGTTGTGGCTCACGGGCCTAGTTGCTCCGCGGCATGTGGGATCCTCCCAGACCAGGGCTCGAACCCGTGTCCCCTGCATTAGCAGGCAGATTCTCAACCACTGCACCACCAGGGAAGCCCTATTTGTTGTGTTTTTTAAAGTATACTTTTATATATTTGTTGTTTCAATCTATTGAAATAATAATTGTTATTTTTTAATTGAAGTATAGTTGAATTACAATATTGTGTTAGTTTTAGGTACACAGCAAAGTGATTCAGTTATACATATGCATATGCATATTTTTTTCAGATTATTTTCCATTGTAGGTAATATTATAAGATATTGAATATAATTCCCTGTGCTATACAGTAAATCCTTGTTGCTTATCTGTTTTATGTATAGTGGTGTGTATATGTTAATCCCAAACCCCTGATTTATCCCTCCCCTCATCATTTTCCCCCTTGGTAACCATAAGTTTGTTTTCTATGTCTGTGAGTCTGTTTTGTATGTATTGATAGATTCATTTGTATTAGTTTTTAGATTCCACATATTAGTGATATCATATTTGTCTTTCTCTGTCTGACTTCACTAAGTATACTGTTCTCTAGGTCCATCCATGTTGCTGCAAATGGCAGTATTTCATTCTTCATTATTATTTTCAATGCTTAAATTTTCCCATCTTTGGCCAGCAGGAGCTTCTTCAAGCTGTTCCGGTGTACTACTGAGATGCCCCCAGTAGCCTTTGACATGTTCCTTGATTTCTGTTACGACAAGATGTACCAGGACCTTTTTGTACATTTCCTTCCCCAGATGTGGCAAAATTTGTCCAAAGAGCCCTGGTTCCTTTTAAAGAGTAATAATATTTATACACCATAATCTTGGGGTTAGGGGTGTATTTATTGATTCTACTCTTTTCAGAATAACCATACCAATATTACAACAGACAACAAGACCCTTGAATGCAGATTTGATCTTTTTTTTTTTTTTAACCCTGTGATCTATCCTACTAGGGTGTACAGTCAAAATACTGTGTTTAAAGTCACTTGAGGGACTTCCCTGGGGGTCCAGTGGTTAAGACTCCGCATTCCCAAGGCAGGGGGCCCAGGTTCCTTTGCTGCTCCGGGAACTAGATCCCACATGCACGTCACAGCTAAGAGCCTGCCTGCCGCAACGAAGATCCCAAGTGCAGCAACTAAGACCTGGCGCAGACAAATAAATAAATATTAAAAAAAAAAAAAAAGAAAGGAAGAAAAGAAAGGATCACACCTGAAACTTACATGATATTGTAAGTCAACTATACTTCAATAAAAATAAGTAAATAAATAAAATAAAGTCACTTGAAATAATTCTGTGTAGTTATGCTACCAGACTGACAAAGAATTAGATTATTTTGTTTGTTTTAGTTTTAATTTTTAGGGGTTGCTTTTTATTTTTTGATTCAATTTTGTGTTTTATTTATGCAAAATATTTATATGATTCCAAAGTCAAAACATTGTTAAAAAAGAAAATCCAACTGAGTAAATTTTGAAGATCTTATAGGCTTTATTCAGTGATTCATGAATCAGGCAGCATCCCATCTAGCAGATAGAAAGGAGCTCCAAGAAGCTGTACAAAATGAAAGACTTTCATAGGCAGAAGGGAGCAGGAACAAGGAAGTTACACTAGTCAAAAAAGTGGGTTGGTTATTGCAGGGTTACTTTCCTTTAGGGGATGACAGGGGTCTGTCAGGCAGATTACCTAGCTAGTGCTGAATAGGCAATTTCTGATTGACTGGTTTAAGACGCTATTTCTGGTAGAGTCAAACTCGTAATTAAGTTAAGTCTTGGTTTGGTGACATGGAGCTTAGCATAAGCAACCCTATTTTAGTCCTGTTTTCTTCCTTTTAATACCATAATACAAAGTACATTCAGAGAACTCTAGCTTCTACCTTATCCCAGCCCATCTGTTCTCTTCCTCCCTTTTTATATGACCGTTTATTATTAGGTTTTGGTTTATCTGTCCTTTGCTGCAGTGACTTTTGACACTAACCACCAAGAGTTAGGCCAGACTTCATGGGTTAAGAGCACAGTGCTCCACAGACTGGCCTCACTTCAGACACCAGCCAAAGCTAGGGGGTTTCCAGGGGTCCCCCACTTCTGAATAACTGGCTATAGATATGGGGGTTCTCACGACCCAAACAGGTTTGATTATTTGCTAGTGACTCACAAAGCTCAGGAAAGTTCTATAGTTACAATTACAGTTTTATTATCGCAAAAAGGATACAAGTCAGAACCAGTCAGAAGAAGAGACGCGTAGGGTGAGGTCTGGGAGGGTCCCCAGTGGGAAACTTGCTGTGTCCTCTCCCTGTGGCATCAGGACAAGTCACCCTCCCAGCACACTGATGTGTACTGATATGCATAGAGTGTTGTCAACCAGGGAAGCTCACTCGAGGTATCAATACATTTTATTGGTTTTTTATTGGGATTTCATTATGTAGGCATGATTAATTGAATCATTAGCCATATGATTGAATTCAATCTCTAGTCCCCCCTCCCTGGAGATCTGGTTGCTATCACCTGGTACAAAGCCTCAACCCTCTAATCACATGGTTGTTCTTTCTGGGTAGCCAGCCCCCATACTGAGTCATTTCCTTAGATAAACTACCTAGTGGCCCACTGTCAGGGAGGAAAACATTTTCGTCTACCCTTCTAGGTTCTTCTGACTTGTATAAGAATTAAATGGACAATGAGGTGGATTAACAGGAGAAA
The DNA here is from genome assembly GCF_005190385.1 of Monodon monoceros. NCBI lineage: Eukaryota > Metazoa > Chordata > Mammalia > Artiodactyla > Monodontidae > Monodon > Monodon monoceros. The sequence continues at coordinate 121,762,050 of NW_021703767.1, forward strand.
ATCAAACAAAAGTTTAATAACAGGTATACCTGAGAGAGACCCAAGAAAACAGAGTAACTCACCAAAGCCCTCACCTTAAATACCATCTTCAGCTAAAGACAAAAGAGGATGTTAGGGGTAGTAGTTTGGGACCTCAAAGGGGAGAAAGGGAATTCACATGCATATGGAAAAGCAAATGTTTGGTAAACAAATGTTTGCTGGGCCGTGCAGAGACAATGGGACACAGAGTGGACTCTGATCTCTGGGTGTTGCTGGGTCTCCCCCATCACAGCTAGCCCATATTCTTTGTAAATATTTCTGGCGATGGCTCTATTCCGGGAACAGGCCCTTTATCCAAATTCCTTCAGGCAGTTAAAAGGGTGGTGACAAGACAAACTTCCTGAGTCTTCTGTTTTTTAAAAACAATCAGCCAAATTAATCCTCATGCCCAAGAGACATATTTTGGGGCAACAAAGTTTGCTCCCTTACCCACCATGAGTCATGTTAGCATAAGCTCTGGGGTGGTCTGAAGAGCCATCATGAATAACAAAGACATTCCTAGCACTCAGGAAATTCTCAGGGTTTAGAGACTGACTCCCAGGAATGGGAGACAATGGCCAGCCAGATCCTTGATTATATAGGAATTGCTTATCCAGTTTTGAATATGTAAATTGTATTTTTTCTTTAATGTGTTAATTTAATTGAGTACATTAATGCCTTTTCTAACATTAAGCATACTTTGAATTCCTAGGATAAACTCAACTTGGTAATGAATATATTTTTCATGGGTTGCTGGATTCAGTTCGCCCATATTTTATTTATGATTTTTTTATCTATGTTAACCTTGATTATTTTATCAATGTATGCTTTTAAAAAATTTGAATTGGGATATAATTGATTTACAATGTTGGTTAGTTTCAGGTATACAGCAAAGTGAATCTGTTATACAAATACATATATCCACTCTTTTTTAGATTCTTTTCCCTTATAGGCCATTACAGAGTATTGAGTAGAGTTCCCTGTGCTATACAGTAGGTCCTTATTAGTTATATATTTTATATATAGTAGTGTGTATATGTCAGTCCCAATCTTCCAATTTATCCCTACATCCCCCTTACCCCCTAGTAACCATGTTTATTTTCTACATCTGTAACTCTATTTTGGTTTTGTAGATAAGTTCATTTGTAGCCTTTTTTTAGATTCCACACATAAGTGATATCATATGATATTTGTCTTTGACTTCATTTATATGAGAATCTCTAGGTCCATCCATGTTGCTGCAAATGGCATTATTTTGTTCTTTTTATGGCTGAGTAATATTCCATTGTATATATGTACCACATCTTCTTTATCCATTCTTCTGTTGATGGACATTTAGGTTGCTTCCATGTCCTGGCTATTGTGAATAGTGCTTCAGTGAACATTGGGGTGCATGTATCTTTTCCACTTATGGTTTCCTCCAGATACATGCCCGGGAGTGGGATTGCTGGATCATACGGTAGCTCTATTTTTAGCTTGTTAAGGAACCTCCATACTGTTCTCCATAGCGGCTGTACCAGTTTGCATTCCCACCAACAGTGCAAGAGTGTTCCCTTTCCTCCACACCCTCTCCAGCATTTATTGTTTGTAGACTTTTTGATGATGGCCATTCTGACCAGTGTGAGGTGATACCTCATTGTAGTTTTAATAATTAGGGATGTTGAGCATCTTTTCATGTGCTTTTTAACCATCTGTATGTCTTCTTTGGAGAAATGTCTATTTAGATCTTCTGCCCATTTTTTTTTTTTTTTGGTGGCTTATTTTTAATTATGCAGATATTTTAATCCAATGCCAAAGAGGCTTGGAGACAACTTTAACAGCCAAGTGTCCAAAATGCAGTGATATATGCACAGAGAAACTAGGTAGGGGGAGGTTTTTAGGAAAACCCAGACACTCGGCTGTGAGTACAGGGAAAGCAGAGGCCTGAGTCTCTGTGTGGTTTCCTAGTAGTAAATGTTGTTTGTCAGATCGGTTTTTCTTTCCAACACTGTGACAGGAGCTTAAGGATGGAGGACACCACTGACCTCGGGGGAAACAAAAACAGGCCTCATTTTCCAGGACCAGAAGACCCACCGTGTCTCTCCCCTCCCAGGGCCTTGCTTCAGCCTGGTCCTCAAGGTGGGTAGAGAGACTGCAGGCGTGATGGGGGATCACCTGAAAGGGAGCTTCTTGGGGAAATCCTTTTAAAGAAGCATGTGTCATAGCCCAGGGGTTCCAGTAACGTCCGCCCAGTTCAGAACATCTCCGCTGGCTGGGCCTCTTAGGAGGAAAGGGATGGAGGAAGGCATAAAAATGCCTCAGCGGACTTTCCCTCAGAACATGGACCCTCCAGGGCGGCTGCACCTGCACAAGCTCTGAGACCCCGTTCCTGGGGGACAGCCCTCCTGGGGGAAAACTTGAGAAATGTGGTCCTCACGCCTAGCTCACCCTGTAGTGGAGCTGGGTGCGTGGGGCTCAGAGAGGAGCAGAGGCTGTTCCAGCGTCGCTCAGACGGTGGATGGGACGCCGAGGGCTCCTGTGCAGCCTCCGTCCCTTGTTGCCTCGGACAGGAAGATGGTTTGACTTCTGCAGAACCTGTCATTAGGTCATCTGGTCCAGGACTTTCCAAAACGGAGGACAGTGAGCTCCTGGTGGCCTGGGTCCTGGTGGCCTCGTCCAGCGAGCAGGGCAGCTGTGCCAGCTCACAGCCTGGAGCCAAGCCTGGGGCCGAAGCCTCATTTCCGCGCCCCACACCGCGCCCCACATGCCGGGCCTCTGCCATGCCACTGGCGTCCCCAGGCCTCCCGGGGCCTCGGTCGGCGGCCCCACCCCTTCCGGCTCTTCTACCCATTTTTTGATTGGGTTGTTATTTTCATATTGAGCTGTATAAGCTATTTGTATATTTTGGAGATTAATCCCTTGTCAGTTGCTTCATTTGCAAATATTTTCTCCCATTCTGAGGGTTTTCTTTTCATTTTGTTTATGTTTCCTTTGCTGTGCAATAGCTTTTAAGTTCAATTAGGTCCTATTTATTTACTTTTGCTTTTATTTTCATTATTCTAGGAGGTGGATAGAAAAAGATCTTGCTGTGATTTATGTCACAGAGTGTTCTTCCTATGTTTTCCTCTAAAAGTTTTACAGTATCCAGCCTTACGTTTAGGTCTTTAATCTATTTTGAGTTAATTTTTGTGTGTGGTGTTAGGGTGTGTTCTAATTTCATTCTTTTACGTGTAGCTGTCCAGTTTTCCCAGCACCACTTATTGAACAGGCTGTCTTTTCTCCATTGTATATTCTTGCCTCCTTTGTCATAGATTAGGTGACCATAAGTGCATGGGTTTATCTCTGGACTTTTTATCCTGTTCCATTGATCTAGATTTCTGTTTTTGTGCCGGTACCATATTGTTTTGATGACTGTAGCTTTCTAGTATAGTCTGAAGCCAGGGAGCCTGATTCCTCCAGCTCCGTTTTTCTTTCTCAGGATTACTTTGGCTATTCATGGTCTTTTGTATCAATGTGTGCTTTTGATGTCAAGGTTATAATAGCTTCAAAGAATAAAAATGGGAGTTTGAAATATTTGTTCCTTGAAAGTTTGGTGGAACTCACCTGTAAATCCATCTAGTCTGGCTGGTGTTTAACTGTGGAGAAAATTTTAAACTACTGCCTGAGTTTCTTTAATGATTATAAATCTATTTAAATTTTCAGCTGAGTCAGTTTTATCAGGTTAGATTTTTCTGGAAATTTATTCATTTATTTATATTTAAAATTTTACTGGTACAATATTGTTCACAATACTTTCTTATTTCTTTATTCTTAAAGTTAAAATTTTTATTTTGAAATAAGTTCAAACCTACAGAAACATTGTAAGAAATATACTAAAGAACTATATTCTTTACTTAGATTTTCCCACTGTTAATATTTTGCCATATTTGCTATATCATTCCCCCCACCCCTGTGTTAAAAAACAAAATTCAACTGAGTAATTTTGAAGATCTAATTGACTTTATTCAATGGTTCGTGAATTGGGCAGCATCTTATCTAGTAAACAGAAGGGCACTCTGAGGGGCTATACAGAATAGAAGGTTTTTACAAGTAGAAGGAGGGAGGGGCAACGAGGCTATTAACAAAAGAAAGCAGAGGATTGTTTCAGGCCAGGTCACCTTCTTTGTGGGGAAGGGCGAGGGTCTATCATACATTTTACCTCTGCTTCCTTTGGAGGGCTAGAGGGGTAACACAGGACAGATTACCTCATTGGTGCTGACCAGAAAAAATCCCAGACTGGCGGATTAAGACAACATCCTTGGGGAAGGTCAAAACCACAGTTAGGTCAGGTATTAAATCTAGATTTGGTACCATGAGCTTTAGCACAAGTGATGCCATTTTAGTCCTGTGGTTTTCTCTTTAACACACTCTCTCTCTATTTTTTCTTTTTTTCTCCTGAATCATTTGAGACTAAGTTGCAGATAATCATGCCTCTTCGTACGTTAGTACTTCAGTATTTATTTTCTAAGAATAAGGGTACTCTCTTACATAACTACAGGGAACTTAATGAATTCAGGAAATTTAATATTTAGCCAACTGTTAGACAATCTGGCGTTATCTAATATACAGTTCATATTCCACTTATGCTAGTTGTCCCAATAATGTTTTCTATAGTGAAGGGGTACAGAGTCTGTCACCCCCAAATACACCTTTTTGGCATAAAGATCATTTTAAGCTGATTATTTTTAAGAAACAGCAGACATAGGAAAGCTCTGAAAACTAAGTAGAAGTTACCCTTTTGTAAGAGACATTCACAGTGATAAGGGAAATCTCAATTTGTAAGGGCATCTCCCTGTCTTTACCAGGAAGAGAAGGGTGACTCTAAATCTCAGGAAACTTATCAATGGAGAAAGCAACGATGCAAATCTGTATAACAACTTTATTCTTGTCTACTGTGCTTTTTTCCTGGTCACCCCCCATATGTAGCCTCTCCCCTCCCCTGCCCCAATATCTTCTTTTGTCTGTAGCTAGAGATTTAAGGTGGTGGCTTGGGCCATTTCTCTGGGGAGTTACTCAGTTTTCCTGGATGTCTCCCATGTATACAGGAGGTACACATGTTATTAAACTTCTGTTTTTGCCTGTTAATCTGTCTCTTACTACAGAGGGTCTTAGCCAAGAACCTAGGAGGGTAGAGAGGAAAATACTTTTTCCTCCCTGGCATTATTTTTTTCTGGTTCATGACCCAATTCAAAGTTACACGTATTTGCCATTGCTCTTAGATTTCCTTCAATCTCGAAGAGTTCCTCAGAGATTCCTTGGTCCTTTTTTTTTTTAAATTTCAAATATTTATTTATTTACTTGGCCGCGTCAGGTCTTAGTTGCGGCAGGCGGGCTTTTAGTTGCGTACGCGGGATCTAGTTCCCTGACCCGGGATGGAACCCGGGCCCGCTGCATTGGGAGCACACAGCCTTATCCACTGGACCACCAGGGAAGTCCCTCCTTGCTCCTCTGTGACATTTACATTTTGGAGAGGACAGGATGGTTCTGTAGAAGTCTCTCATGTTGAACTTGTCTCATGTTCCTCATGGTTAGATGTGAGTTATGCATTTCCTTGTAGGAGCACTACAAAATATTGTTTGCTTCTCAGTGCGTAAGTCGTCATCACAAGTCAGTTGATGACGATTTGTTATGTCAACTTTGATCACTTGGTTAAGGTGATGTCCAGCAGTTTTCTCCACTGTAAAGTTACTATGTTACTTTCTGTATTAAATAAGTAATTTAGGGAGGTACTTTGAAATGATGGAACTGTCCTACTCCTTATCAAACTCTCACACGTGAGTCTCAGCATCCATTATTGATTCTTGCCTGCATCAATCATTATGATGATGGTTGCAAAACAGTACTTTTTCTAGCACCTTCATTCCTTCTTTTTTTTTTAAACATCTTTATTGGAGTATAATTGCTTTACAATGGTGTGTTAGTTTCTGCTTTATAACAAAGTGAATCAGTTATACATATACATATGTTCCCATATCTCTTCCCACTTGCGTCTCCCTCTCCCCCACCCTCCCCATCCCACCCCTCCAGGCAGTCACAAAGCACCGAGCTGATCTCCCTGTGCTATGCGGCTGCTTCCCACTAGCTATCTATTTTACGTTTGGTAGTGTGTATATGTCCATGCCACTCTCTCGCTTTGTCACAGCTTACCCTTCCCCCTGCCCGTATCCTCAAGTCCATTCTCTAGTAGGTCTGTGTCTTTATTTATTGGTTGGCATTCTCTCTCTCTTTTTTTTTTTTTTTTTTTTTGCGGTACGCGGGCCTCTCACTGTTGTGGCCTCTCCCGTTGCGGAGCACAGGCTCCGGACGTGCAGGCTCAGCGGCCATGCCTCATGGGCCCAGCCGCTCCGCGGCATGCGGGATCTTCCCGGACCGGGGCACGAACCCGCATCCCCTGCATTGGCAGGAGGACTCTCAACCACTGCGCCACCAGGGAAGCCCAGGTTGGCATTCTCTTTAAGGAAGAGTTCTTTCTTCTCCTCCAGTTATTTACCTTAGCCCTTTCAAATCTCATCAGCATCCATAGTTTTGTCTTCTTTTTAATTTGCAATATTGTTTATTTGTTCTTTCTCCTTTACTGGTCCAATATTGCCAGAATTTTGTGTATTTTATTAGACTTTTCAAAGAACCAACTTTTTGATTTGTTGACTGCCTTAAGTTTGGTCGCCCCAGAAGCAGACAATCTGTGGCTTTCAGATAATGGTGCTGGCCAACTTAAGGCCAACCCATAATTGGAATATGTATCTTTTCTAGTAAAGATGAATTGTTGCCTCCTCCAGGGTAGAAGAGATCTAAGATAATGAACTTGACACCAAATGGCTGCTTATGTCCTTGAGAGATTGTACCATATTGGGGGCGCAGCATTGCTCTGTACAGCTGATGGTCAGGCACTCAGCAGCAGTAGTAGCTAGATCAGCCTTGACGAGAGGCAGCCCATCATGTCAAGCTACCATGACTAATCCATTCATCCATGAAACTTTTTGCAAGATTGAGGTGGCTCAGGCTCACTGGCATTCACTGGATGAGTCATCCTATCCATCTGCTTATTCAGTGCTTCTGTTGCTGCCACTCACACTTTCTGGAGAGCATTGATGTGGGCCAGAGAGATCCACGCACTGTGTGCCCATTGCATACTCCATCCACATGCCTCGTCCATCCTCAGACATCCTTGTTTCCAGTCTTCCAATCTTGATCCTTCCAAGCCCTTGACCAAGCAGACGAACCATTTGCCATTACCTGGAAGTCTGTGTGCATCATTACTTCAGGCCATCACTTCCCCCACACAAAGTGCATGACCGATTTACTTTAAACACTGCCCACGGGAGGCTTTTTCCTCACCACGCTTTTTCAGGGCCGTTCTCTGTAGCAGCAGCCCATTTTTAGTTTACACCAACATATTTTGCTGACCTAACTACTATCAGACCTTTTATTTTTTTCTTCCTCTGTCAGCTGGTTGTAGAGAGATCCCCAGGGGCCACTGATGTGGGTTGATGGTAAGGCATCAGGGCGAGAGATGCAGGGTATGTTGGACCTGGACCACCTCTTCATACTGTTTTCTTATTTCCTCCATACCTGCTTGAGCCTCATCCCAAATGTATTATTTTCGTTGTGTGACAGATTGCAATTTTGCCTGTCTCAGCTTATGATTTGGTGGGTCTGAGAACTGCCCCAGTTGATGATGTTCTATGGGCAGACCTTCAGTTTCCCCCAGGGTCCAGCACTGAGCCAGAAGCTGTCTTTTGAATGGCCCTGCTCCAGAACCTTAGGGGTCTGGGCTGCAACTCTCATCCAGGGTCTTGCCAGAGACTCCATAGAGTGCCCTTAACTACCACAGATGCCTCTAGCATCACTGGACCTGCCAGACCATATGCACGAGCATTAGGGCTGCTTGTACTACAGTCTGAGTCCACCGCAAATCTCTCTCTTGCTCTGGCCCCACTCAGAACTGGCAGCCTTCCATGTTACCTGCAAGGTGTTCAGGCGTATTCCCAAGTGCACTATAGGCTGTTTCCCAAACCCAAAACAAGTGTTGTGTTTCTTTCTTAGAGGCAGGTGGCACCAAGTGCAGTAACTTGTCCTTTATTTTGGAGAGCATGTTTGGCATATTCTAGACCATGGACTCCAAAAAACATCACTAGATAGGTAGGGTTCCCAACCTTTGTTAGGGTTTATCTGCCACTCCCTGGCATAAATGCTTATTTCCAGGATGTTCCGAGTACTTGTAACTTCCTAGTCTCCATGTCCAAATAATGTGAAATCATCAATATAGTGGACCAATCTTGGAATGTCAGGATGTTCAAGATTCCTTCAAGTTATATTGTGACAGAGCAGGAGGGTTAATACAGCCCAAGAGCAAGGCTGTAAATGTGCACTGCTGTCCATTCCAGGTGAATGGGAAGTGACTTGGTCATCCTTCCTGATGGGGCCAGATCAGTAGACGCATTCCAAGTACCAGAGGCTGTGTTCATCTGTTCTGTCAATAATAAAGATACTGTATCTGGCATAGAAGCTGCAAATGTGGCTGGCTACCTGTAGTTCAGTTTATAGTAGTCTACCATCACCTTCTATTATCCATCCGGTTTTGCAGGGATTACAGTTAATTAAAAGGGGTGTATGTATCTTTAAGTCTTTGAGAATGGCACTAATCTCTGTCATTCTGCCTGGCATTTTGGGGCCCTGGTCTCAGTGTCACCTCACAACTTGTATATAATAACACTGTAAAGGTCTGGGTATTTTGCTCGCTCTGGTGTACAGCTACTCTGATAAATGGCAGGAGGTCCCTTTGGGGGAAGAATTGGGAGAAATGCTACTATACTTTGTGAAAATTAATAAAAGGGAACCTCAACTAAACGTGGAGTTGGGAAGGCCTGCAGAGGGAGCTCTCATGCCCTACCATGCCCATTGTCCGTTACCCCAAACAGGAAGACTTCAGTTACTGACCCCAACAGGAAGAGTGGTACCTTGCACTACCAAGCAGGTAGTACAACTACTTTACTCCCACAGTAAGAGAAAGGAAGACTTCTTTCTTGCCCAGCAGCAAGCCCCAATGGAAGACGCCGCGCAGTTCAGCCAATGAGAAGCCGTACTCACCTGGACTTTTACTTTCCTCCAATGAACTTTCATTTTTCTCCTCCTTACTGATGACTTCTTTTCCTTGTCCCAAAAGCCTGTTAGGTGTAACTCCTTGGAGCACCTCTCTGTTTGCCAGATGAGACATTGCCTGATTCATGAGTCATTTAATAAAGCCAATTAGATCTTCAAATTTACTCAGTTAAATTTTGTTTTTTAACGACCTGTTGTGCAGACTTGTATGGGATCTGGTCTCACCTTTTAACTGGCTCTTGTTTTGGTTATACAGTCATCCGTTGGTACCTGCAAGGGATTGGTTCCAGGACCACGTGGATAACAAAATCCATGGATACCCAAGGCCCTCCAGTCGGCCTTTCATATCTGTAGATTTTGCATGCATGGAAAGGGAGGGTTGACTGTGTGAGTGAGTCACAGATCCTTGTTATTAGTGGTTTTCTTACTTTGTTACTTACTATAACAAAGCCCAGAATTAATTACTTATCTCTCCTCCTAAACTTACTTTAACATTAATCACTTTCATTCCACTTCCATCTGATTTTGTTTGGTATTTTAAATCTGTTTTGTATTATTATGTTAACCCCACAAATTATACATTATTTATTATTCTTTTATATAATTGATACTTGTTTAGATTTACTCATATATTTTTAAATTTCTTTGCTCACCATTTCTTCCAGCATATTAGACCTTCCTTCTGGGATCACTTTCCTTTTTTTTTTTTATATTTATTTATTTATTATTTATTTAACTTTCCTTCTTCCTAAAGTGTGTTCTTTGGAAATATTTTTGTGAAGATCTATTGGGAGTGAATTATCACCATTTTTATTTGTCTGACAACACCTTCACTGCCTTTTTTTCTTTTCATGAGCTTTTATATTGAATGATAACATAGAGACAGTGAAGTGCACAGTATTAAGTATAGAGCTCGATGAATTGTTTCCAAAGGAAGACACCCATCCAGCTCCCCAGAAGCCTCTCTCCCGTACTCTTCCTCTGTTATCCACCCCAAAGGTAACCACTTTTCTCACTTCTATCACCATCTGTTCTTAAATTTTATATAAATGGGATCATACATTAGGTAATGTTTTCTTTCTGGTCTCCTTCTTTAAACATTATGTCTGAGAATCACCCTTGTCATGTGTAGCAGTGGTTCATTCTCTCTTTCTCTTCTTTTATTCTTTGTCCCCTGAACATTCAGCTGTTTCTCTTGAGTTGCTATTTTACTCAAGTTGGTCAATGCCCATGTTCCGGTTTTTTTTTTGGACTTGCCGCACAGCTTTCTGGATCTTAGTTCCCCCGACCAGGGATCGAACCTGGGCTCACAGCAGTGAAAGCGTGGAGTCCTAACCACTGGACCACTAGGGAAGTCCTGGTCAACGCCCATCTTAAAACATGGCTGCAGGCTCCACATGTGGTCTGACTAACCCAGAAAAGAGGGAGGTATTTTGTTTTTTTGGGAGGAGGAGTCAGGAGGCAGTGGAGTCGGGCAGCCTAGGCTCCAATTTCAGCGATGCAACAGAGAGTGAGTTATTTAACTTTACTGAGCTTCAGCTCCCTGGTTTATAAAATCGAAACTACAAGGGATCTGTTTTATGAATCCCAATGTCCTCAGTGCCTGGCATTGTGTCCGACACATAGTAGGTGCTCAGTAAGTGCTAGTTGACTATATGAATGAATAAAGTAATAGTACCTACTTTGCAGGGGTTGTGAGGTTTAGAAAAAATACATGTCAAGTGCCCAACAGAGGAGCTAGGGCACCAGAGGTACTCAACCAAAGGCAGATATTCTTATCAAAAAATGATTGCCTAGGCCAAGGTGCTCGTGGCTTTCTACATTTTCCAGGATGAGAAAGAGTATAAACCATCACTTTGGGTTCTGATGGATTACCAGGCTTAAACTGTCACACAGTACACATTTACTATGGAGTCCCACTCTACATAGGGTGCATCTGGATTGCCAAGCACTGCACTATCCCAGTATGGTAGCCACCGGTCACATATACCTACTTAAATTTAAATCAATTAAAATAAAAATTCACTTAGTCACAATTGCCATACTTCAAATGCTCAGTAGCCACAGGTAGCCAGTGGCTGGCATTTCAGACAGTGCTCATCTAGAACATTCCATCATTGCATGAAGTTCTGTAACATCATTGCATGAAGTTCTGTTGGATAGAACTGGCCTAGAGTCCATGATGGCAGAAAGCAATGTGATAGAGTGTGGGCAGAACCATAAATTAGGAGGCTGAAATACAAATGTGACATGACAAGCTTCTGAACTTCAGAAAATGGAGAGGAAGGACAGGTCCTTGGGACATGTTGGACGAAGAATGGACAGGACTTTGTGGCAGGGTGAGGAAGGCAGATAGCACACAGGCTCTGGAGATTGGCAGGGTTGAAATCCTGGCTCTTAACATCTCCCAGCCCAGTTTCTCACCTGTAAAATGGGAGTAATAGTATCTACCTCACAAGGTGGTTGAAAGCATTAAATTAGGGTGAGTGGATTAAGTAGAAAGGCTCAGCACAGGGACAGTCATAAGTAGGGCACAATAGATGGTAGTTGTACTGATATTAATGTTCTAGTTTCGGGGCTGGGGGAAGAGGTGTTGATTGACAGAAACATCTCTCACTGCACATTTCCTTTCAGGACTCTATCCCCTTCTCCCAGAAACTCTGGTGTCCTCTTTCTCCAGAGGCCCCAGTGCTATAGATCTCTGTATGGTCTCCCTGGCAAGGTCCCAATCATTGGACTCTTGTCCTGTCATTATCAAACTTCCCTGTCTTGGGTTACACTCCCACATCTGCAAGATGACTTAAGATAATGGAGTCAAGTTTTAGGTTGGAAAAGACCAAAATGGTCATGTGTCTCCCCCTCTCCCCTAAATCTGATGTTTGAAGCCGTTCTACTGTAAGATTATCCACCATAATTCTAATAGTAACGTCCATACTGGAAGGTCTTCTGTTTGCTAGGACTGTGCCAGCCACTTTATGTGAGTTGTCTGTCACATGGCCACATATTGTCCCATTTTCCCAGAGGAGGATACTGGAGTTCAGTGAGATGCAGAGACTCTCTTGTTACCCCCTCAGAGAGTAAGACATTGAAGATGTCTTCAGTTTGGTCATTCCTCTGTTGGTTGTTTTGCTGTTTTCCTGGGGTTAGTCAGATGTCAGCATGCTTCACAGGAAGCATGGCAAGGGGGAGATCCTTTTCCAGGAGGTAGCAAGGCTGAGGATGGATGCCACAGGGCAGAGGGGCAGCCGACCTCCTGGAGTCTGTAGGAAAGAGGAAAAGAGAGCAGGGAGTGGTCCTGCCTGGGGTGCGGTTGTGGGACTGTGGGTGTTCCCTCGTGTCTTGGACCTAAAGGAGGAAGCCAATCTTTCCAGCAGAGGCAGTGGAGGTGGTAGCTATAGGTCACATGCTGATTTTCCTCCACCCTAACTCCAACTGCCATTATATTTCTCTTTACAGAATTCATATCTTTTATTCCCCTCACAACTGCGAGTAAGATATTATTTCCATTTTATGGATATTAAAAACAAAACTCAGAGAAGTGAAGTGATTTTTGCACATCATAAATGGGGGGACCTGGAATTTGAACTCACGACTCTCATATGATGCTGTCCTTTCTGGTTTTTGAATGAAATTCTAACAATATTCTTTTTATAGTAAGTGCTACTTTAATTTGATCTTTCCTAACTTCAAGGAATTTCCCTGTGCCTGTTAATACGTTTTTAAAAGATCTGTTGGAACGTTTGGGTGAATCAGCTGCATTGAAGAAATCTTGCCAGCAGGTGGCGACACAAAACCAATAACTCGGGATCCAAATCAGTGCTTTTCAGAGGACGGAATGGTACTCGCTGCTGTGTCCTTTGAAGGATGGGTGTCTGGCTTCATCTTGTGACTTCTGGGCTACTGGATTCTCCAACTCAGCTACCTCGGGGCTCACCTTGGTTTCCTAAGGCCCTCAGGACAAAGTCCTCACGCCTTAGCCCTGCTCAGACCCTTCTGGTCTGGTGAGTGAGTTTCTCCTTCTTTTGCCCTCCTCTGCTCCCTGCCTTCTGGCTTGATGCTCCTCACGCACCTTGCTTTCCACATTCCAGGCCTTTGTTTCTGCTGGTCTCTCTGCCTGGAAGACCGCTTCTGTCCTCGCCCATCTGGTTAATTCCTTCTCATCCTTGGGGACTCAGCACAAGGCTCTCCCACAGGAGACCCACTCTGCCTGCCCCTCCCCGACCCACCCAGGACGGGTGGGGCTCCTTCACCGTCATCTGCCTGTTACAGCACTGGTGGCCCCCGGTCCTACTCTTTTGTGCTTGGCACCTTCCTCCTAGACAGTGCCTTTCAGGGTAGGCACTGTGTCCCATGCATCTCAGGTTATTCCTAGTGCCAGGCATGGAGGAGGTGCAGAAAAAAATCGTTGCTGAATGAATGAACAAATGGATGTTTATGGAGAGGGCCAGTGACCTGTCCGGGGACATTCTGTCCGCGGGCTTTTGTGGAGCCCCAAAAGGCCGAGTCTCTTGTAGTCTCGGACAGCCATCACTGGGAGGGTGGCTCTCCCTGGCCTGTAAGGTGGGGTATTTGTGTTTTCCGTGTGGGGCATTTCTTGCATCATCTCAACAGCCTCTTTGATTCTCCTTAAATACCTCCAAGGAAGGATGCACCTTCTCAAGACGCGAAGAAGAGTAATTTAAATAAGTGGAAGGAAAATGCATTTTAATTGTATTATTATACTAATTTATGTCTCCTGCCTCCCTCGAAAACGTGCTTTTGCACAGTGTGGAAGGCCATTAGGGCCGAGAGTTGAAACATTGTTTCAGATGGCTGCTGAGAGACGATGGGCTTTGTTTTCATAGCTCTCGAAGCAGGTGGGTAAACAGGCCTGTTTCATTCCCTCTGCAAGGCCAGATCGTGACTCAGGACTCAGGGACCCCTGCTGCAGTGTCTGCGCTCCCAGCACCGTGTCGGGCACACAGTAGGTGCCCAGGAAGAATCTGCTTAGTGGGTTCACGAATGAACGATAGGGGTGGGGCTGGACGCAAGAGTCAGGGGGACTCAGGGTGGTTGGATCTCTTCCTGATGAAGTCCCGCGAGATCTGGTTGTAGGGAGCGGAGGCAACATCGCACATCTGCTGGACTCCTGCTTGCCCCTCTCGCGGAGCGCCACTGCTCACGCTTTCTGGGGTGAGCTTAGTTTCCAGATCAGCGAGTTGAGGCGCAGATGGCTAAGTACCTTGCCCAGATCTCAGTGTCAGAGAGGGGCAGAGTCAGGATGAGGAGCCGGCCTGTGTGATGCCAGCGTTCAGGCTCTTCCCTCCCCCAAGTCAGGCTCTTTTAAAGGATAGCTACCTCACGTGGAGCGCCTGCAATGTGCAGGCACTAAATGAGGCATCTCTCTATATTATCCTAGTATCTGGTACATAGACAAAGTCAGGTAATGGCTGCAATCACTGTTAATAAGGATCCTCACAAAATCCTTCTGAAGGAGGCATTGTGATTTACACGGTGTAATGAAGTGCAGATCCTGGGTCGGTAGTTTTGGGGTGCCCCCTGAGATTCTGCATGTCTAACAAGCTGGATCGTGCGGGTCCGCGGTGCACCCTGAGTGGAGGGATGTAGAGAACAGAGCTGAGGTAAGGACACCCAGCTGTCTGGAGCTCAGCTGCCTCCTCTCACATTCTCCAGCCTCTAGGCCCCCAAGTCAGGTCCCCCAACCCTGTGGGCAGACCTCTGGGACTGTGCTCTCATGGTGGTCAGGACACTCTGCATGGGGGCCAGCTGGGGCCAGCTCAGGGTGCCCAGGTCAGGCCTACCCTCTCAGTGTGAGCACCACTGCTCCAGGCCAGGTCCGTCCATCTGCCCAACCTCCTTCTCTGTTTTTGTCTGGTGCTTGTCTTCCGTTATGTCACCATTTTTTGTTTGTTTTTTGGTAACTGCTTGATTGAGATGTAATTTACGTACCATATAATTTACCCATTTAAAGAGTACAAGTCAATGGTTTTTATTTTATTTCTTAAAATATTTATTTATTTATTTGGTTGCACCGGCTCTTAGTTGCGGCTCACAGCCTCCTTAGTTGCGGCTCGCCAGCTCCTTAGTTGTGACATGTGAACTCTTAGCTGTGGAATGCATGTGGGATCTAGTTTCCTGACCAGGGATCGAACCCAGGCCTCCTGCATTGGGAGCGTGGAGTCTTATCCACTGTGCCACCAGGGAAGTAGTATATTCACAGAGTTCTGCAACCATCACCACAATTGATTTTAGAACATTTTCATCACCCCGTAAAGAAACCATACACCTTGCAGTCATTACCTTCCAACCCTCCCAGCCCTAAGGAACTACTATTCTGCTTTCTATCTCTATGGATTTACCTATTCTGGACATATCATATAAGTGGAATTGTATGTGGTTTTCTTGTGATTGGCTTCTTTCACTTAGCATGATGTTTTCAAGATTCACCCACGTTGCAGCATCAGTATTTCACTCCTTTTTATGGCTGAATAATATTCCATTGTATGGATGTATCGCAAATATCAGCTGGGGTTTTTCCACTTTTTAGTTGTTATGAATAATGCTGCTATAAACATTTGCATTCAAGTTTTTACGTGGACATGTTTTCATTCTCTTGGATATCATATACCCAGGAGTGGAATTTCCAGGTCAAGTGGTAATGCTATGTTTAATTTTTTGACAAACTGCCACACTGATTTCCAAAATGGCTCCACCATTTTACATTCCCCCCAGAAAGGAACAAAGGTTCTGATTTTTCTAAATTCTTGCCAACACTTGCTATGATGTGACTTTTGGATTGTAATCATCCTAGTGGTGTGAAGTGGATGTCACAGCATCTCAACTATTGTGGTGTCAAAATAACTTTTTCTAGTACCTGCCCTTCAGCTGTGCTATGTTGACCTCCCCTTCTTTCCAGATGGCAGTAGCTGTCACCTGATCAACCTCTGCACCAGAGATACAGCTCTTCAGCTACTTCTAGTTATTAGAAGAGTCTCATTCCAGTTAAAGACTCAATCCTATTCGATCAAAAAATGCAACCTCATGTCTGATTCAAAACTCTCCCCCCCAGAGCTGTGTCTCTAAATGTTAGTTTGGGGGTGTGACATGGCTGTGTCTTCAGTCACCATACTCTCCTCTTTCTTTCTGTTCTATGTTCTGGCTTCTCTTGTGGGAAAATAAGAGGGTACCTGTCTCCTCATCTGGCATGGGGACTGCAGGTCTCTGGTGGTCAGTGCTGCTACTCCAGTCAATGCATCTGGTTCTTTCTTTTTTTTCTTTAACATCTTTATTGGAGTATAATTGCTTTACAGTGGTGTTTTAGTTTCTGCTGTATAACAAAGTGAATCAGCTATAAGTATACATATATCCCCATATCTCCTCCCTCTTGCACCTCCCTCCCACCCTCCCTATCCCACCCCTTTAGGTGGACACAAAGCACCGAGCTGATCTCCCTGTGCTATGCAGCTACTTCCCACTATCTT
Source organism: Monodon monoceros (assembly GCF_005190385.1). NCBI lineage: Eukaryota > Metazoa > Chordata > Mammalia > Artiodactyla > Monodontidae > Monodon > Monodon monoceros. The sequence continues at coordinate 121,778,666 of NW_021703767.1, forward strand.
TTTTACATTTGGAAGTGTGTATATGTCCATGCCACTCTCTCACTTCGTCCCAGCTTACCCTTCACCCTCCCCATGTCCTTAAGTCCATTCTCTACGTCTGCATCTTTATTCCTGTCCTGCCCCTAGGTTCTTCAGGACTATATATATATTTTAGATTCCATATAGATGTGTTAGCATATGGTATTTGTTTTACTCTTTCTGACTTATTTCACTCTGTATGACAGACTCTAGGTCCATCCACATCACTACAAATAACTCAATTTTGTTTCTTTTTATAGATGAGTAATATTCCATTGTACATATGTACCACGTCTTCTTTATCCATTCATCTGTCTATAGTAACTTAGGTTGCTTCCATGTCCTGGCTATTGTAAATAGAGCTGCGATGAACAATGTGGTACATGACTCCTTTTGAATTATGGTTTTCTCAGGGCATATGCCCAGTAGTGGAATGACTGGGTCATATGGTAGTTCTATTTTTAGTTTTTTTAAGGAAGCTCCATACTGTTCTCCACAGTGGCTGCACCAATTTACATTCCCACCAGCAGTGCAAGAGGGTTCCCTTTTCTCCCCACCCACTCCAGCATTTATTGTTTGTAGATTTTTCGATGATGGCCATTCTGACTGGTGTGAGGTGATACCTCATTGTAGTTTTGATTTGCATTTCTCTAATGATTAGTGATGTTGAGCATCCTTTCATGTGTTTGTTGGCAGTCTGTATATCTTCTTTGGAGAACTGTCTATTTAGGTCTTCTGCCCATTTTTGGATTGGGTTGTTTGTTTCTTTTGATATTAAGCTGCATTTGCTGCTTGTATATTTTGGAAATTAATCCTTTGTCAATTACTTCATTTGCAAATATTTTCTCCCATTCTGAGGGTTGTCTTTTCATCTTGTTTATGGTTTCCTTTGCTGTGCAAAAGCTTTGAAGTTTCATTAGGTCCCATTTTGTTTATTTTTGTTTTTATTTCCATTTCTCTAGGAGGTAGGTCAAAAAGGATCTTGCTGTGATTTATGTCATAGAGTGTTCTACCTATGTTTTCCTCTAAGAGTTTTAAAGTGTCTGGCCTTACATTTAGGTCTTTAATCCATTTTGAGTTAATTTTTTTATATGGCGGTAGAGAGTGTTCTAATTTCATTCTTTTACATGTAGCTGTCCAGTTTTCCCAGCACCACTTATTGAAGAAGCTGTCTTTTCTCCATTGTATATTCTTGCCTCCTTTATCAAAGATAAGGTGACCATATTGCGTGGGCTTATCTCTGGGCTTTCTATCCTGTTCCATTGATCTGTATTTCTGTTTTTGTGCCAGTACCATACTGTCTTGATTACTGTAGCTTTGTAGTATAGTCTGAAGTCAGGGAACCTGATTCCTCCAGCTCCGTATTTCTTTCTCAAGATTGCTTTGGCTCTTTGGGGTCTTTTGTGTTTCCATACAAGTTGCGAAATTTTTTGTTCTAGTTCTGTGAAACATGCTGTTGGTAGTTTGATAGGGATTGCATTGAATCTGTAGATTGCTTTGGGTAGTATAGTCATTTTCACAGTGTTGATTCTTCCAATCTAAGAACATGGTATATCTTTCCAACTGTTTGTATCATCTTTCATTTCTTTCATCAATGTCTTATAGTTTTCTGCATACAGGGCTTTTGTCTCCTTAGGTAGATATGTTCCTATGTATTTTATTCTTTTTGTTGCAGTGGTAAATGGGAGTGTTTCCTTAATTTCTCTTTCAGATTTTTCATCCTTAGTGTATAGGAATGCATGAGATTTCTGTGCATTAATTTTGTATCCTACTACTTTACCGTATTCATTGATTAGCTTGAATAGTTTTCTGGTAGCATCTTTAGGATTCTGTATGTATACTATCATGTCATCTGCAAACAGTGACAGCTTTACTTCTTCTTTTCCGATTTGGCTTCTTTTTATTTCTTTTTCTTTTCTGATTGCTGTGGCTAAAACTTCCAAAACTATGTTGAATAATAGTGGTGAGAGTGGGCAGCCTTGTCGTTTTCCTGATGGTAGTGGAAATGGTTTCAGTTTTTCACCATTGAGAATGATGTTGGCTGTGGGTTTGTCTTATATGGCCTTTATTATCTTGAGGTAAGTTCCCTCTATACCAACTTTCTGGAGGGTTTTTATCATAAATGGGTGTTTAACCTTTTTGAAAGCTTTCTCTGCATCTGTTGAGATGATCATATGGTTTTTCTCCTTTAATTTGTTAATATGGTGTTTCACATTGATTGATTTGCATATATTGAAGAATCCTTGCATTCCTGGGATAAACCCCACTTGATCATGGTGTATGATCCTTTTTTTTTTTTTTTAAACATCTTTATTGGGGTATAATTGCTTTACAATGGTGTGTTAGTTTCTGCTTTATAACAAAGTGAATCAGTTATACATATACATATGTTCCCATATGTCTTCCCTCTTGCATCTCTCTCCCTCCCACCCTCCCTATCCCACCCCTCCAGGCTGTCACAAAGCACCGAGCTAATATCCCTGTGCCTTGCGGCTGCTTCCCCCTAGCTATCTACCTTACTACGTTTGTTAGTGTGTATATGTCCATGACTCTCTCTCGCCCTGTCAAAGCTCACCCTTCCCCCTCCCCATATCCTCAAGTCCGTTCTCCAGTAGGTCTGCGTCTTTATTCCTGTCTTACCCCTAGGTTCTTCATGACATTTTTTTTTTCCCCTTAAATTCCATATATATGTGTTAGCATACGGTATTTGTCTTTTTCTTTCTGACTTCACTCTGTATGACAGACTCTAGGTCTATCCATCTCATTACAAATAGCTCAATTTCATTTCTTTTTAAGGCTGAGTAATATTCCATTGTATATATGTGCCACATCTTCTTTATCCATTCATCCGATGATGGGCGCTTAGGTCGTTTCCATCTCTGGGCTATTGTAAATAGAGCTGCAATGAACATTTTGGTACATGACTCTTTTTGAATTTTGGTTTTCTCAGGGTATATGCCCAGTAGTGGGATTGCTGGGTCATATGGTAATTCTATTTGTAGTTTTTTAAGGAACCTCCATACTGTTCTCCATAGTGGCTGAACCAATTCACATTCCCTCCAGCAGTGCAAGAGTGTTCCCTTTTCTCCGCACCCTCTCCAGCATTTATTGTTTGTAGATTTTTTGATGATGGCCATTCTGACTGGTGTGAGATGATATCTCATTGTAGTTTTGATTTGCATTTCTCTAATGATTAATGACGTTGAGCATTCTTTCATGTGTTTGTTGGCATTCTGTATATCTTCTTTGGAGAAATGTCTGTTTAGGTCTTCTGCCCATTTTTGGATTGGGTTGTTTGTTTTTTTGTTATTGAGCTGCATGAGCTGCTTGTAAATTTTGGAAATTAATCCTTTGTCATTTGCTTCATTTGCAAATATTTTCTCCCATTCTGAGGGTTGTCTTTTGGTCTTGATTATGGTTTCCTTTGCTGTGCAAAAGCTTTGAAGTTTCATTAGGTCCCATTTGTTTATTTTTGTTTTTATTTCCATTTCTCTAGGAGGTAGGTCAAAAAGGATCTTGCTGTGATTTATGTCATAGAGTGTTCTACCTATGTTTTCCTCTAATAGTTTGATAGTTTCTGGCCTAACATTTAGGTCTTTAATCCATTTTGAGCTTATTTTTGTGTATGGTGTTAGGGAGTGATCTAATCTCATACTTTTACATGTACCTGTCCAGTTTTCCCAGCACCATTTATTGAAGAGGCTGTCCTTTCTCCACTGTACATTCCTGCCACCTTTATCAAAGATAAGGTGTCCATATGTGTGTGGGTTTATCTCTGGGCTTTCTATCCTGTTCCATTGATCTATCTTTCTGTTTTTGTGCCAGTACCATACTGTCTTGATTACTGTAGCTTTGTAGTATAGTCTGAAGTCAGGGAGCCTGATTTCTCCAGCTCCTTTTTTCGTTCTCAAGATGCTTTGGCTATTCGGGGTCTTTTGTGTTTCCATACAAATTGCAAAATTTTTTGTTCTAGTTCTGTGAAAAATGCGGTGTATGATCCTTTTAATATGCTGTTGGATTCTGTTTCCTAGTATTTTGTTGAGGATTTTTGCATCTATGTTCATCAGTGATATGGGCCTGTAGTTTTCTTTCTTTTTGACATCTTTGTCTGGTTTTGGTATCGGGTGATGGTGGCCTCGTAGAATGAGTTTGGGAGTGTTCCTCCCTCTGCTATATTTTGGAATAGTTTGAAAAGGATAGGTGTTAGCTCCTCTCTAAATGTTTGATAGAATATGCCCGTGAAGCCATCTGGTCCTGGACTTTTCTTTGTTGGAAGATTTTAAATCACAGTTTCAATTTCAGTGCTTGTGATTTGTCTGTTCATATTTTCTGTTTCTTCCTGGTTCAGTCTCAGAAGGTTGTGCTTTTGTAAGAATTTGTCCATTTCTTCCAGGTTGTCCATTTTATTGGCATATAGTTGCTTGTAGTAATCTCTCATGATCCTTTGTATTTCTACAGTGTCAGTTGTTACTTCTCCTTTTTCATTTCTGATCCTGTTGATTTGAGTCTTCTCCCTTTTTTTTTTTTTTGATGAGTCTGGCTAATGGTTTACCAATTTTATTTATCTTCTCAAAGAACCAGCTTTTAGTTTTATTGATCTTTGCTCTCGTTTCCTTCATTTCTTTTTCATTTATTTCTGACCTGATCTTTATGATTTCTTTCCTTCTGCTCACTTTGGGGGTTTTGTTCTTCTTTCTCTCATTGCTTTAGATATAAGGTTAGGTTGTTTACTTGAGATGTTTCTTGTTTCTTGAGGTAGGATTTTATTGCTATAAACTTCCCTCTTAGAGCTGCTTTTGCTGCATCCCGTAGGTTTTGGGTCGTTGTGTTTTCATTGTCATTTTTTTCTAGGTATTTTTTGATTTCCTCTTTGATTTCTTCAGTAATCTCTTGGTTATTAAGTAGTGTATTGTTTAGCCTCCATTTGTTTGTATTTTTTACAGATTTTTTCCTGTAATTGATATTTAGTCTCATAGTCTTGTGGTCAGAAAAGATACTTGATATGATTTCAGTTTTCTTAAATTTTCTGATGCTTGACTTGTGACCCAAGATATGATCTATCCTGGAGAATGTTCCATGAGCACTTGAGAAGAAAGTGTATTCTGTTGTTTTTGGATGGAATGTACTATAAATCAGTTAAGTCCATCTTGTTTATTGTATCATTTAAAGCTTGTGTTTCCTTATTTATTTTCATTTGGATGATCCATCCACTGGTGAAAGTGGAGTGTTAAAGTTCCCTACTATAATTGTGTTACTGTCGATTTTCCCTTTTTATGGCTGTTAGCATTTGCCTTATGTATTGAGGTGTTCCTACGTTGCATGTATAAATATTTACAATTGATATATTTTCTTCTTGGATTGATCCCTTGATCATTATGTAGTGTCCTTCTTTTTCTCTTGTAATAGTCCTTTTTTAAAGTCTATTTTGTCTGATATGAGAATTGCTACTCCAGCTTTCTTTTGATTTCCATTTGCATGGAATATCTTTTTCCGTCCTCTCACTTTCAGTCTGTATGTATCCCTAGGTCTGAAGTGGGTCTCTTGTAGACAGCATATATTCGGGTCTTGTTTTTGTATCCATTAAGCCAGTCTGTGTCTTTTGGTTGGAGCATTTAATCCATTTACTTTTAATGTAGTTATCGATATATATGTTCCTTACCATTTTCTTAATTGTTTTGGGTTTGCTATTGTAGGTCTTTTCCTTCTCTTGTGTTTCCTGCCTAGAGAAGTTGCTTTAGCATTTGTTGTAAAGCTGGTTTGATGGTGCTGAATTCTCTTAGCTTTTGCTTGTCTGGAAAGGTTTTAATTTCTCCATCGAATCTGAATGAGATCCTTGCTGGGTAGAGTAATCTTGGTTGTAGGTTTTTCCCTTTCATCAGTTTAAATATGTCCTACCACTCCCTTCTGGCTTGCAGAGTTTCTGCTGAAAGATCAGCTGTTAACGTTATGGGGATTCCCTTGTATGTTGTTTGTTGATTTTTCCCTTGCTGCTTTTAATACTTTGTTTAATTTTTGATAGCTTGATTAATATGTGTCTTGGCGTGTGTCTCCTTGGATATATTCTGTATGGGACTGTGTGCTTCCTGGACTTGATTGACTGTTTCCTTCCCATATTAGGGAAGTTTTCACCTATAACCTCTTCAACTATTTCCTCAGTCACTTTTTTTTTTCTCTTCTTCTTCTGGGACCCCTAGAATTCATATGTTGGTGCGTTTAATGTTGTCCCAGAGGTTTCTGAGACTGTCCTCAATTCTTTTCATTCTTTTTTCTTTATTCTGCTCTGTGGTAGTTATTTCCACTATTTTATCTTACAGGCCACTTATCCGTTCTTCTGCCTCAGTTATTCTGCTATTGATTCCTTTTAGAGAATTTTAAATTTCATTTATTCTCTTGTTCTTCATTGTTCGTTTGCTCTTTAGTTTTTCTAGGTCCTTGTTAAACATTTTTTGTGTTTTCTCCATTCTGTTTCCAAGATTTTGGATCATCTTTACTATCATTACTCTGAATTCTTTTGCCGGTAGACTGCCTATTTCCTCTTCATTTTTTTGGTCTGGTGGGTTTTTATCTTGCTCCTTCATCTGCTGTGTGTTTCTCTGTCTTCTCATTTTGCTTAACTTGCTGTGTTTGGGGTCTCCTTTTTGCAGGCTGCAGGTTCACAGTTCCTGTTGTTTCTGGTGTCTGCCCCCAGTGGCTAAGGTTGGTTCAGTGGGTTGTGTAGGCTTCCTGGTGGAGGGGACTGGTGCCGGTGTTCTGGTGGATGATGCTGGGTCTTGTCTTTCTGGTGGGCAGGGCCACGTCTGGTGGTGTGTTTTGGGGTGCCTATGTACTTATTACGATTTTAGGCAGCCTCTCTGCTAATGGGTGGCATTGTGTTCTTGTCTTGCTAGTTGTTTGGCATAGGGTGTCCAGCACTGTAGCTTGCTGGTCGTTGAGAGGAGCTGGGTCTTAGCGTTGAGTTAGAGATCTCTGGGAGATCTTTCGCCATTTGATATTATGTGGGGCCAGGAGGTCTCTGGTGGACCAATGTCCTGAACTCGGCTCTCCCACCTCAGAGGCTCTGGCCTGACACCTGGCTGGAGCACCAAGGCTCTGTCAGCCACATGGCTCAGAAGAAAAGGGAGAAATAAAAAAGAAAGAAAAAAAGTAATTAAAATAAAATAAAAATAAAAAATGAAAAAGTAATGAAAAAGAAAAGAAAGAAGAGAGGAAACAAACAAAAAAACAAATCCACCAAGGATAAGAAGTGTGAAAAACTATATAAAACAAAAACAAAAGAATAGGCAGACAGAACCTTAGGACAAATGGTAAAAGCAAAGCTATACAGACAAAATCACTCAAAGAAGCATACACATGCACACTCACAAAAAGAGAAAAAGGAGAAAAAATATGTATATATATAAAAAAGAAAAGGGAAGAGAGCAACCAAATCAATAAAGAAATCTACCAATGATAATAAGCTCTAAATACTAAACTAATATAAACATAAAACCAGAAACAAATTTGGTACAGAAAGCAAACCCCAAGTCTACAGTTGCTCCCAAATTCCACTGCCTCAATTTTGGGATCATTTGTTGTCTATTCAGGTGTTTCACAGAGGCAGGGTACATCAAGTTGATTGTGGAGATTTAATCCGCTGCTCCTGAGGCTGCTGGGAGAGATTTCCTTTTCTCTTCTTTGTTCACACAGCTCCTGGGGTTCAGCTTTGGATGTGGCCCCACCTCTGCGTGTAGGTTGCATTAGGGGGCTCTAGCTCAGGCCGGGGGGAGGGAGGGGAATGGAATGCGGGGCAAGCCTGCAGCAGCAGAGGCCAACATTATGTTGCACCAGCCTGAGGCGTGCCGTGCGTTCTCGCGGGGAAGTTGTCCCTGGATCCTGGGACCCTGGCAGTGGCGGGCTGCACAGGCTCCCGGGAGGGGAGGTGTGGATAGTGACCTGTGCTCGCACACAGGCTTCTTGGTGGCTGCAGCAGCAGCCTTAGTGTTTCATGCCCATCTCTGGTGTCAACGCTGATAGCCGCGGCTCACACCCATCTCTGGAGCTCATTTAGGTGGTACTCTGAATCCCTTCTCCTTGCGCACCCCGAAACAATGGTCTCTTACCTCTTAGGCAGGTCCAGACTTTTTCCCGGACTCCCTCCCGGCTAGCTGTGGCACACTAGCCCCCTTAAGGCTGTGTCCACACAGCCAACCCCAGTCCTCTCCCTGGGATCTGACCTCTGAAGCCCGAGCCTGAGCTCCCAGCCCCCGCCCTCGGGCTGGTGAGTGCCGGTCGGCACCGATCTTTTGTGCGGGAATCTCTCCGCTTTGCCCTCCGCACCCCTGTAGCTGCGCTCTCCTCCGCGGCTCCGAAGCTTCCCCCTCCGCCACCCGCAGTCTCCGCCTGCGAAGGGGCTTCCTAGTGTGTGGAAAGCTTTCCTCCTTCACAGCTCCCTCCCACTGGTGCAGGTCCCATGCCTATTCTTTTGTCTCTGTTTTTTCTTTTTTCTTTTGCCCTACCCAGGTACGTGGGGAGTTTCTTGCCTTTTGGGAAGTCTGAGGTCTTCTGCCAGCGTTCAGTAGGTGTTCTGTAGGAGTTGTTCCACATGTAGATGTATTTGTGGGGAGGAAGGTGATCTCCACGTCTTACTTCTCTGCCATTTTGAAGATCCCCTTTCATGCACCTGGTTCTTAATGCCCTCTCTGTAGACAACATCCAGGTGCAGGCTGTCTTGGGGGGTTGCATCGCTGAGTTCTTTTGGGGGGGCTGTGGGCCGTCCTCAATGCACAGCTCTCTGATATTGGAGACGTGGCTGTGTCTGATGTCTTCTCCCATCAGCCCTGCCCAGGCCGCCCACCTCACAGCCCCACCTGTTCAGGTCTCCAGTGTGGATCTCCACTCCTAATATAGTCTCCTCCTTGTGTCACAGGGGAGGCAAGGGCTGGGGCAGGAATAGCCTCTCTCTGTGGTCACTCTATGCCCTCCAAAGGCTGAGGACCCCACACCTCTCATTCATTTCTCCTCCACCACAGGGGACTTTCTGAACTGAGAACCTGGGGGAATTGATCACCTTTTCCCCACAGCTTTGGATTTCAACAGTGATACCAAGAAAAAGGGTAGAGTCCCACGGTACCTCTTACTCCCTGTTCTGTGGGGCAGGGATGAGGAGGACTTCTAATGCGCCTGGCTGGCTTCTCAGGAAACTCAGGCAAGGCACACAGTGCATGACCTCCATGGTTGTAAATTCGAATGACATTCAAATGAAAATGCATGGACAGCATTTCTGAGTTGCAGGTCAGGAGTGGGGAAGCAGACCCTAAACGTGGGCACAGGGATTGAGAAAGCCCTCCAGATCAGCCCCAGCACACTTATCCTGCACTTTCTCAACACTTGCACACCCAGTCTGGATGGGATCGGTTTACATTTGCTGTTTCCTATGCCATTTCTCAGGGACCCAGCACAGTGGCTGAGAGCCCTGCCACTCGATTCCCACTGCTTGGCTTCAAATCGCTACTCTTACTTTACTAGCTGTGGACCTGGACAGAGTCGCTGAACATTTCTAAGCTTTGGGGTCCTCATCTGTAAAATGGGAATATTAATACTGTCTGCCTCATAGGCTTGGGGGGACTGAAAAAAGACAATGCGTGTGTGTCTTAGTCTGTTAGGCTGTTATAATAGAATACCGTAGACTGGGTGGCTTACAAACAACAGAAATGTATTTCTCACAGTTCTGGAGTCTTGAAATCCAAGATCAAAGTGTTGGCAGATTAGGTGTTTGCTGAGGGCTCTCTTACTGGTTCATAGGTGGCCATTTCTTGCTGTCCTCACATGGTGGGAGGGGTGAGGGAGTTCTCTGGGGTCTCTTTTAAGTGCACTAGTCCCGTTCATGAGGGCTCCGCCATCATGATCTAATCACCTCCCAAAGGCCCACCCTCCTAATACTATCACACTGGGGGTTGGGATTTAGCATCTGAATTGGGGAGGAAGCAAATATTCAGTAGCAATGTGTCTTATGTGGAGTCTGTACAAATTAAGAACTTCATTCCTCCCCCAACTGAAAAACAATTTGCTCTCAATGAATAATTTAACATGTGAATTTAAATCACTGCCTTCTCTAATTGCAGAATGAAAACTTATTTATTGGTGTAGAGGAAACTGGTCACCAGTGGAGGAAAGAGGCCACTTGGAGAGGTGTGTCAGTTACCCTCAGAAGCTCCTCACCCTGGCAACCTGTCTACCTCTCCCTTCAACGCACAAAGTGGGCCCTCCACCCATGACCTCTGCCCGATCACATGGACACAAGATGGAAGAGGGATGCAAAAGGAGATCTGGTGCTTGAAGATGCTTGGTCTAGAGCTATATTACAAAATTCAAATCTAGCCTGATTCCGGTGATTTAATAGTAACAAGAAGGAAATATTTTTAAAAGCTCTGCATTGTGTTAGACCTAGATAATAGTGGAAGCACTTTTAATTTTGTTTAAAGGTACTATAAACTTCTTCAGAAGGGAAGTCAAATTATAATTGCCCATTGCAAAAATGAAGACTGCTGGGATTTTATGTTTTGAAAAACCCAAAGAGGCAGGAGAAGAATTTTAAAATGTTCATTTTGAGTTACATCTCAAATTTATGTCATAAATATAATTAATCAACTGAGTACCTCCTACTCATACCACTTTATGACATTCCACAATTTTCTTAAACAAGTTTCACACTTAGACATCTATACAAATAGCCGGCTATCATTTAGATGAGTGAAGGTTATCTCTGTAACATGAAAATAACACACGAAAGGGAATCTGGCACCTAAATACAGAGCAGAGGTGGTTATGGCTTGTCTGTCTTGGCACTTTCACCCCTGTTAATCCCAACTAACCAAAAGCTCTTTCCTTAGTTCAAACCTTGAATATTCAGTTTTCTTATCATTTTACAGAGAACATCTTAATTTTAAAAGTACTTCTGGGTCCTAGGTAATGGTTCCATCATTTTCTTTTAGTAAGAACTGATTTTCTTATTTGCAAATGAAGCAACTTCAAAAAAGGATTAATCTCCGGAATTTACAAGCATCTCATGCATCTCAATACCAAAAAAACAAACAACCCAATCCAAAAATGGGCAGAAGACCTAAATAGACATTTCTCCAAAGAAGATATACAGACTGCCAACAAACACATGAAAGAATGCTCAACATCATTAATCATTAGAGAAATGCAAATCAAAACTACAGTGAGGTATCACTTCACACCGGTCAGAATGGCCATCATCAAAAAATCTACAAACAATAAATGCTGGAGAGGGTGTGGAGAAAATAATTCAACAAGAGTCATGTACCAAAATGTTCATCGCAGCTCTGTTTACAATAGCCAGGACATGGAAGCAACCTAAGTGTCCATCGACAGATGAATGGATAAAGAAGATGTGGCACATATATACAATGGAATATTAACCATTAAAAAGGAACGAAATTGAGTTATTTGTAGTGAGGTGGTTGGACCTAGAGACTGTCATACAGAGTGAAGTAAGTCAGAAAGAGAAAAACAAATACCGTATGCTAACACATATATATGGAGTCTAAAGAAAAAAAAAGGTTCTGAAGAACCTAGGGGCAGGACAGGAATAAAGACGCAAACGTAGAGAATGGACTTGAGGACACGGGGAAGGGTAAGGGTAAGCTGGGACGAAGTGAGAGAGTGGCATGGACATATATACACTACCAAATGTAAACTAGATAGCTAGTGGGAAGCAGCCACATAGCACGGGGATCAGCTCGGTGCTTTGTGTCCACCTAGAGGGGTGGGATAGAGAGAGTGGGAGGGAGAAGCAAGAGGGAGGAGATATGGGGATATATGAATACATATAGCTGATGCTGATTCACTTTGTTATACAGCAGAAACTAACACCCCATTGTAAAGCAATTATACTCCAATAAAGATGTTAAAAAAAAAAAACCCTGGTTTTCTTACTTAAAAATCAGGGAGAGAGAAGTTCTCATTTATTGCATCTGCCTTGGCCTAGTTTCATCTCAGCAGGCCATAGCAAGCTCTCAACGACCAGCAGGCGGCCTGACTCTGTTCTAGAATCTGGGAGAAGTCATCAGGTCAGGCTGTCAAGGATTTTGGTTGCTTTTCAACTAAGCGCTAGAGTCTCAGATGCCTCAGTAACAAGACGAACAGTGCCTCCTGAATCCCCAGTCCTCTGTGGTATATCCATATGCCCACCTGCCTGCATTGCTTGGGGTAGCAGGCTTCTCTGTCATCTTTGTTCTACCAGAGGGCAGGGAATTAGAAATCATGCCCCAGTCTGTTGCCTGGGGTCTCTCTCCCCCGCCACCCCATACCTCATCTTACCAGCTCCATCTTAGCAATGCCTGGCTCTTTTTTATTTTTTTAACTTTATTTTTGGCTGCTTTGGGTCTTCCTTGCTGTGTACGGGCTTTCTCTAGTTGTGGCGAGCGGGGGCTACTCTTCGTTGCAGTGCATGGGCTTCTCAGTGCAGTGGCTTCTCTTGTTGCGGAGCACGGACTCTAGGTGCACAGGCTTCAGTAGTTGTGGCTCACGGGTTCTAGAGCACAGGCTCAGTAGTTGTGGCGCACGGGCTTAGTTGCTCTGCGGCATGTGGGATCTTCCCGGACCAGGGCTCGAACCAGTGTCCCCTGCATTGACAGGTGGATTCTTAACCACTGTGCCACCGGGGAAGTCCCCCTGGCTCTTACTTGCCTATTCTTACTTGCTTTTGTTTCTCTTCTCCTTGAAATGACTTGGCTTGATCCTGAGTTGCCCCTACCCCACTCATGTGTCTGCTTATTTTCTCTGAAGCCATACCCCGTTAACATGATATGGTTAATTATCAGTGTCTGGCCTGGAAGGGGACAGGTTTGCCAAATGGACAGTGTTAATAATTATCACATATTTCATGTATGGAGCATTCTTGTACTCCCTCTTTGTACACACACACACACACACACACATTTAATTTTAAATATAATACATTATAAATATATGAAAAAAATAATAAGCATAATTGCTTTTTGAATATTTTGTATCTGTTTAATTTCCTTCATCTTTAGTAGTTTTTTCAGTTTTTTTTCAATTTGGGTCTGAAGTGGTAAACTCAGTCCTTATTTGTTTGAAATAACTTCACTGGGATATACTAGCCTGGCTGAAATTAGTATAGATTGATGAGTATTCTCTCAGTACTTAAAAGATATTTTCCTATGGTCTTCTGCCCTTCACTAATGCTATTGTTGAAGTGTACCAGTTTAATTATTATTATTATTATTATTTGCGGTATGCAGGTCTTTCACTGTTGTGGCCTCTCCCGTTGCGGAGCACAGGCTCCGGACGCGCAGGGTCAGCGGCCATAGCTCACGGGCCCTGCCGCTCTGCGGCATGTGGGATCTTCCTGGACCGGGGCACGAACCCGTGTCCCGTGCATCGGCAGGCGGACTCTCAACCACTGCGCCACCAGGGAAGCCCTAATTAATATTATTTTGTAGGAAATCTGTTATTGTGAAGTCTGTACCAGTCTAATTGTTATTATTTTGTTGAAAGTTTGCCCTTTAGCTGCTTGTAAGATTTTCTTGGGCGTTCTTTACTTTTGCTATGATGTGTCTAGGTTTAGATTTACTTATTTTCCTCATACTCATGGTTCCTAAATCTGAGAAGCTATGCCTTCATCAATTCTGGAATTCTCAGCCATTATTTCTTATAATTTTTTCAAATATTACCTTTCTCATTTACCTTCTTCTGGAAAGTTTATTAGATATAGGTGAACATTATTGTTCTATCCTCAGCTCTTCTAAATACTCTTTCGTATTTTTACATCCTTTTATCTATTTGTGCCTTGTCTGTGGAATTTCTTCAGGTTCATCTTCCAGTTCATTATTTCTCTGTACAGCTTTGTCTAGCACTATTTTACTAAACCTGTCTTAAGTTTTTTAAACATTATTTCAATGGTTGAACTTTAAAAAAATCTTCATTGAGATATAGTTCACATACCATACAATTCACCCAATTAAATTATACAATTCAGTGATCTTTGTTATAAATGGCTGAATTTTTAATGTCCAGGAATTCCATTTGTTTATTTTAAAAATGTGCCTCTGCTTTAAAACATATATAATGCCTTGTTTCTTATGATTACACTTCATTTATTTTGGGTTCTTATTTTAAACACATTTATTTATGGTCTCTGTTATATTGTCCTATTATCTGAAGCTCTTATGAGTATCCTATATGTTTGCTGACTCTCACTCAAGGTAGGTTTGTTCCTCATTTGCTTTTTAATTTTAAACTTATGTTCAGTGGACATTTATCTATTGGAATCATCCACAATGTGGGATAAAATTGTGTCCTTCTGCAATGATTTTTCATTCACTTCTGTCAGGGGCTCTAGGGATATTACCAGCTTGTAATAGATTTCTATGCTAATTCATCAGCTTGGGGTTTTCTGGGGTATGCTGATAGTGTAAATTTTAACTTTAAAGCTATGTGAGGGGGCTTCCCTGGTGGCGCAGTGGTTGAGAATCTGCCTGCTAATGCAGGCAACATGGGTTCGAGCCCTGGTCTGGGAAGATCCCACATGCCGCGGAGCAACTGGGCCCGTAAGCCACAATTACTGAGCCTGCGTGTCCGGAGCTTGTGCTCCGCAACAAGACAGGCCACAATAGTGAGAGGCCCGCGCGCCGTGATGAAGAGTGGCCCCCACTTGCCACAACTAGAGAAAGCCCTCGCGCAGAAACGAAGACCCAACACAGCCAAAAATAAATAAATAATTTAAAAAAAAAAAAAAAAAGCTATGTGAGGTATGGGGCTGTGATCATAAGTTCCCAGGGGATTTTTTTTTCCCCCCACACAGCTTGCAAGGTGGTGTCTTTTTTTTCTCCCTGTATTTATGGGTAGATTTTTTCCTAGTCTACACTGTCACTAAGAGTATAGTCCTTTGATGGTCCTGGCTTCATGTGGGCTTCTAAGCGTCATTTCCTTACTTTGATTAGGTTGATGGTCTCATCTCACAGTGTCCCCAAATGAGCATTAAAACCCAAGCCCTGGGCTTCCCTGGTGGTGCAGCGGTTGAGAGTCTGCCTGCCGATGCAGGGGACACGGGTTCATGCCCCGGTCCGGGAAGATCCCACATGCCACGGAGCGGCTAGGCCTGTGAGCCATGGCCGCTGAGGCTGTGCGTCCGGAGCCTGTGCTCCGCAATGGGAGAGGCCACAACAGTGAGAGGGCCGCGTACCGCAAAAACCAAACCAAAACAAAAAAAACCCCAAGCCTTGCATATTTCCATCAGGAGACATATACAGGAGTGTTCATAGCAGCTTCATTTATCAAGTTTCAAACTGGAAACAACCCAAATGCCCATCAACAGTAGAACTGCTAAATAAATAGTGGATTTTTTTTTACCATGGAATACTACACAGTAATGAAAAGAGCAAATTGCTGATACATGTGATAACATGGATGAACGAAGTAGACATACTATTGAATTTAAAAAACTAGACAAAAAACGAATAGCCAATGTACAATTCCATTCTTACAAAAGTCCAGTACAGGCAAAGCTCATCTTTGGTGATGAGTCAGAATAGTGGTTACACTTGAGGGGAGATATTGATGAGGGGTTATGAAGGAGCCTTTTGTGGAAATGTTCTAGATCCTGATCTGGGTGGTGGTTACATGGTGGTACACATATGTAAAAATTCATTAAGC
Organism: Monodon monoceros; assembly: GCF_005190385.1. Taxonomy (NCBI): domain Eukaryota; kingdom Metazoa; phylum Chordata; class Mammalia; order Artiodactyla; family Monodontidae; genus Monodon; species Monodon monoceros. The sequence continues at coordinate 121,794,365 of NW_021703767.1, forward strand.
GTTGCACTTAAGAATTGCACATTTCACTATATGCTGATTATACCTCAATAAAAGAGTAAACAAACAAAAGCTAAGATCCTCCAGAGCAGTCATAAGGTAGCTAACATGTTTGCCTCTCTGCTTTGGAGTTCCTTTGTATTTCTGGGCCATGGAGATTAACCTTTCTTTCTTTGTGAGTTCAGCTGAGAAGGTAAAAGAATATTTGTGATATTTTCCCAGAATCCCTGCTGTTTCTTTGAGGCTGGCTCACAAGAGTCCATCATATTGCAGATCAAGAAGTCTTAGGTCTCCTTCTGTCTTAAATCACTTTTGCATGCATGTAGCAGGTGCATCCAGCGTAATACGACATATTTTTAGCATAGTTGTTTCTCTACCTAGGTGTTCATGACAGATCACTTTGAGGCAGATTTGTGTTCAGGAAGAGCCCCTGGTGTGGGCCCTTTTAATTATATAAGTGTAAGTCCCCCAGGACTTGGTAAAAGGACAGAAGAGGCCCTGATGTGGCCTAATGGAGATGAACCCTATCAATGATTCTTGTATTCAGAGCTGATTTGGGGAGAAGGGTGTGCAAATTTGCAGAGGGGTCAAGGAGTCTCCTGTGGGGAAGGCATGGAGATTCTGATTGCCTCCACTGAAATGTTCAGCTGTACCAGACCTTCTCTGATGGATTGGGGATGATCTAGTCTGAGGTCTTCCAGTAAAAAAATGGCATCCTCTGGAGAGGTGACCCAGGCTGAAAATTGGGGTCTCAAGAATCATAGAGGGGCCATATCTGACACAGGTTGCAGTTGAGGCAAGAAGCCCTTGATGACCCAGCCGCCTTTCCACTAGACTTATAATTGAGGCATACTGGCTGTGCATGTGAGTGTAACCTGAATGACTGCAACATGAGAACCAAGCATGAGACCCCCATGGCCTGTCCAGTGAACTGGAACAATGACAGCATCACCTCTGCAGTGGACCAGTTGTTGACAGCATTACTGCAAGGCAGAAACACACTCAGTGACTGATGACAACTTGGGCTTCCTTGTGGACAGGTCAGACTTTCCAGTTCTCACTCCACCTGGCCTTCAGAAGTGGAACTGAACCCCTTAGGTTGAATAAACTATAGAGCATGAAAGGTGAACTTACTCAACGTCCCTTGCAGCTAGGGGTAGTCATGTGATCTAATTTTAGCCAATAGGATGCAGGCAGAATTCCCATTTCAAGTGAAAAGAAAAACATCTCTTTTCCCTTTGCTCTTCCTCCTTTCCTGGAGGCACAGCAGCTTTCCTGTGACCACAAGAATGAGTCATAAACTAAGGATGCTGAGCCAGGAGCCTGGATCCTTGAGGACATCCTTGAGCAGTGGTCCAGCCCTGGGCTGCCTAACTCTGCATTTCTTATTATGGGAGGGAAATACACCCCATTTGTGTATGCCACAGTTAGTTGAATTTCCAATGTTTACAGTGGAACCCACTTTTAAGTGTTACGAGGGAGAGACCCAAGAGGGCAGACACTGTATTGCTTAGGGCTTGCAACTGCTCGAGTGATGAATTGGAAAAATGAAAGAAATGCACTCATGTTTATAGCCTCAGCTGGTGATGTGGATTGTGTGGATTTAGGCATTATCTCATCATTCCCCAAATAGGACTAGGACAGAAGCAAGGCAGGTGCGATCCACACTTGATATCCTTGGCGACTGAAGCCCAGAGATAGTCAGTGAGGGATTTTCTAATTATGAAAGTAATCCAGGTTCATTGTACAAACAGTGGAAAAATATAGAAAAGTATAGAGCAGAAATTACTTGAAATACAGCCCCCTCCAACATTTTGATGCATTTCATCTTGGTCCTTTTCCTTTTGTGCAAGCACACGCCCATACTCACACTTTCTGATTTTTCATTATTTTCTTAAGTGACTTTCCAGAGATTGCGTGGATCGCCAGTGTGGAAACCAGGATGCACGCTGGGGTTATGGTGTGCAGGACTAAGAACAATCATTTTGTTTAGTAGATAGTAGCCTGTAGTGTAACTTATTAGCTTTTTCTCTTCAAAGGATAAGAAGGGAGAGGATGCAGAGAAGGCCAGGAAAGGCCAGAGTCTTTTCTCCCACTTTAAGGAGGAGCTGACTGAGGTGTACCGTACTTAGCGTAGAGCCTGGCACACGTCAGATGCTTAATGTTCGTTGAGTAAATGTTGAATGAGTTCTGCATGTGTAGGCACTCTGACGACTTATAAAATCCATCCATTTGTTTATTCATTCAGCACACATTTATTGAGCACCTGCTATGTGCTTATCTGTGAACAACGACAAAAATCCTTTCCCTCATGGTGCTCACCTTACAGGGAAATGAATGAATAAATTAAGGACCCAGTGAATTGAGATGAGGAGGAGTTGTTGCTTGGATACCAGTTGCTATAGACTGAATGTGTGTGTCCCCTCAAAATTCATATGTTGCAACCTAAATCCCCAATGTGATGGCTTAGGAGATGCAGTTTTGGGGAGGTAATTAGGTCAGGAGGATGGAGCCTTCATGAATGGGATTAGTGCCCTTATAAGAGAAACCCCAGAGATCTCTCCTGATCTTTCTACCCTGTGAGGACACAGCGAGAAAAGGCTGTCTCTGAACCAGGAAGAGGGCCTTCACCAGATGGCAAAGCTGCTGGCATCTTGATTTGGGACTTCCAAGCCTCCAAAACTGTGAGAAATAGATGTTTTTTGTTTAAGCCACTTAGTCTATGGTAGTTTGTTATAGCAGCCCAAATAGACTAAGACACCAAGATACCAAGAATGTTTTCTTTCTGACCTTTGAAAAAGGAATAGTTGTAGAACTTTAGAATGACAGATATAGAACAGACCTTGGGGAACATCTAGTCCCGTGGAATATACTTCTTAAAGCCTGAGAACACAGTGTTCAAATAAGAACTTACTACAGACAGCCAATTTATAAAGCAGATAAAAGAAGCACTTCTTTGTATCTCTCTCCAGTTCCTTAAAGATGTTCTTTGCTTTTGAATCTCTGTCCAGTTGCCATTTCACTTCTCCACTTCCCTCACAAAACTTGAAAGGATGTGTACACATGCTCTCTCCATGCTCTACGCTCCCACTCACTCTCCAACCACCCCTGTCCAGGTGTCACCCTTATCTTCCATCAAAACTGCTCTTGGCAAAGTTCTCCAGTGCTTCCGTCTCGCCAGATTCAATGGCACTCTTCTGTTCACCTTGTACTTGACCTCTCAGCAGCTCTGACATGCTGCTTCCTCTTCCTTGAAACATTCTCCCCTTTGGTGTCTATGGAATCATTCTCTCCTGGTTTCCCTCCTATTTGTCTGACCATCTTCTTCCATCTCTTTTGTTGGCTCTCCTCTTCCACCTCTACATTTTGTTGTTACTTTGTTTTTGGCTGGTTTGGGTCTTTGTTGCTGTGCATGGGCTTTCTCGAGGTGTGGTGAGCAGGGGCTACTCTTCATTGCGGTGTGCGGGCTTCTCATTGTGGTGGCTTCTCCTGTTGCAGAGCATGGGCTCTAGGCGTGGGCTTCAGTAGTTGTGGCTCGTGGGCCCTGGAGTGCAAGCTCAGTAGTTGTGGCACATGGGCTTAGCTGCTCCGAGGCATGTGGGATTTTCCCAGACCACGGATTGAACCTGTGACCCTGCATTGGCAGGCAGATTCTTATCTACTGCACCACCAGGGAAGTCCCCACCTCTATGTTTTGAATTTCCCATGAGTCAGTCTTAGACCTTCTTCTCACTTATCCCCATAGCCACTCCCTAAGTAATCTCATTGATGCCCTCACTTTTAAATATCTTCTATATTTTGATATATTCTAGATTTCTATCGCCAGCCCAAATTTCTAATGAATCCCAGACTTAAATATTCAAATGCCTGCTTAACATTTTGATATCTCATAGTCAACTCAAAATTAGTTATCAAAGCTGAGTTCTCCATCTCCACCATATTCAAATGTCTTAACTCCAATTTGCCCTCTCTGTATAAACGACCCCACCATTCAGCCACATGTGCAGTCCAGGGAATCCCCTGTGACTCTTCTCTCTCCTCCAAACCACACAGCCAACCCTACAAGCCCTGCCTCTTTCCTCCTCCCAAATATATTTCTCATCTTTCCAGGTTTTTCCACTGCCACTACTGTAGTTTCAGCCACATCAACTTTTGCTGGATTATTGCAATCACAGCCTCTTATCCAATCTCTCTATTTCCACTCTTAAAATACAAATCATTTCATAGTACTCTGAGGCCTAAAGATCCTTTCATGGCCTTGCACTGCCTCAGAGTAAAATCTGAAATCCTTTCCAGGGCCTAGCAGGCCCTGTGTGCTTGGACTCTGCCGAGTCTCCAGGGGCAGATCTTTCCACTCTCACCTTGACCACTGGGCTGCAGCCACATGGGACTTCTTTTAGTCTCCCATGTGGGGCAGGGTCTTTCCCGTTTCCGGGCCTCTGCCCACAGAGCTCCTCCCTGAGCCTGGAACCGTCTTCCCTTCACTCTCCCTGTAGCTCTTTTTTAGTCTGGATCACAGCTTAATGGCCTCTCCTCTGAGTTCTCTCTAAACATTCTACTGAAATAGCTGCCTAATTTTCTTTATCACTTCACCCTGTTGGTTTCCTTCATGGCACTTGTCACAATTAGCAGTCATTTCTCTGTTTACCTGTGTATTGTCTGCTTCTCTCACTAGGTTGTATGCTCACGAGGTCTGTTTTGGTTACTGTAGTGTATCTGATGCAATATATACTCGTTCAATCAGTAATAATGGATGGGGTGCAAGCCAGATGGTTGGCTTTCTGGCCTCCTCAGTTTGTTGTAGGCTTCCCATCGGTGACTGGAGAGGCTACTGTTTTGGTTGCCCAGCACCCGATCCTCTTATTTCAACTAGAAACACACCCAGGTGGGAGTGGGTGCAGCATGTTGACCCAGCTGGGCCAGCAATGGTTCTCCACGACATGGCCATAGTTGCAACCTAGGAATGGGCATGCAACCCAAGCCTGGTCAACCAGAGTGCTTCTCCAAGGTTCTGCTGAGGCTGGCAGGAAAGACTCTTTCCTCATTAGCTGTGAGGCTATAAGGATGTTTGCTTGGAGCTGCTGAGGCAGTGGGCCGGAGAGAACAAAGCCAGAGAGGGGGAGACAAGGGGCAGATGGTGGGGGTGTCCTGATGGTGTCCCCATCACGGGCAGCTCACTGAGCATGCTCCAGTCCTGGAATGACCACGTCTGTTAGCTCATTTCCCATCCTTAACACACAGGTTCACGGGAATCATGAATACTGAGAAGCAAGCTTCTTCTGGATGAGTGTTAATACCTTCTATTTCCATTATTATGGTTTTTTTTTTTTTTTCCTTTGAGCTGCTGGGAGACTTCCTTCTTCATTACCCGTGTCACACAGAGAGCTTGTATGCTGCAGGCTTTGATCTAAAACTGTTTAGAGTGAAACAGCTGCTTTTGCTGAGCAGTCTCACCCCAGGTCCCCGGAGAACATGATTGGATAATGAAATGCAAATGGTTGGACCAGGGCTCTGGGGTGGAGGATGCCCTGCCTGCCTCAGCAAACGTTGGCTGTCTAAATCCTGCTCAAGACTTCTCCAAACCGTCTTTCCCATCCCCAGCTGTTCCAAGCATCTGAGAATGTCCACATGAACTTGACTTTTTTCCCTGGTCGCTACATGTGTTTAACCCTTCACCGGCATCTCACTTCACTGTGTCCATCCCCTGGCGCTGGCTCAGGAGTGCCAGTGCCTCCCAGCCCCCTGGTGATTGCCACTCCCGTGACTTACATCTTCCGAGCTCCAGTTCTTCATCCTGTCTCACCAATCATTCAATCTCAGCAGGCTTATGTCCCATGGAGCACTACCAGGTCTAGAGGGGGAGTCATTCTTCCACTTCCCCAGTTCCTTGTCCAGCCTCTTCATTCCCTGCAGCACCCCATCCTTCTGCCCTGATCCCAGGCTCTGACCTTCAGACTCATCTTGACCCTTCTCTTTAACTTGCTGTGCAGATCCAGGCAGCTAGCTGGGTCTGGTGATTTGTTGATTGATGGTTTCATCCAACCCAATTACCCAGGACTCTCTGTCAGGTCTTGTGTAGGTGCCGGGGAGATAGAAAATAGAGCTGCCGTCTCTCGGTCTCTTGCTTAGACCACTGAAGCAGAACAGCTGTGCCCCTCACCCAAGGACAGATGAAAGCTCCCTAAACTGCATTTTTGTGCATATCCTCTGACGAAAATCCATCATGGCTCTCCGTGGTGCATAGAATGAAGTCCAACCTTAGAGCTGGCAGTATGGCACCCGCATGAAGCTATTGTGCACCTGAAATGTGTCCACTCTGAATTGAGATGTGCAGTAAGTGTACAATCCGTACAGAATTTCAAAGACTTAGTGCAGAAGAAAAAAAGAAGACTATGATATGCCTCATTAGGTTTTTAATTAATTACATGTTGAAATGATAATATTTTGGATACATAGAGTTTTTAAATTAATAAATTTTACTTAAAAATTTTAATGGGGCTATTAGAAAATCTAAAATTACTTATGTGGCTTGCACTGTATTTCTGTTGTCAGCCCAGGTCTAGAATATGAAGTTTCCCATAATCTGACTCCTAAAGACTTAACACATTATCTCCTGTTATTCTCACAATAGGCAGAGGTGGTTTGTGTTCTTACACCGTTTTACTGATGAAGGGACTGAGGTTCAGAAAGGAATGGGGGACTAGATAGATGGATGTGAAGGTCAGCACACACGCCTGACATCCCACAAGCCTCAGGAGAGCCCCGTGTAGCATCACATCCACGATGCCTGCATGCCATTGTCCTGTTGTTTCCTGTCTGCCATTCCCCAGTGGACAAGATAGGGAAGAGGGACAATAAAATCATGAAAGCCCTGACTGGACAGACCTGGTGCTGGAGGACCGACTACAATTATTTACACAGAATCACATGTTAGCTGAGCTCAAGAAGAGCTCTAGTTGAGGTTCATCATTGTGGGTACCACTTGGTTGGCCTCCCACCATGAGTGGCCACCATGGTGAACAGAAAAAGTAAGCTTTGGTCTTAACCCAAGTTGGAGGTCTCTGGTGGCTGATTTCTTGGGTTTTGGAGGTTGCTCCTTGTTTCAGAAGTTGGTGGATAAGCAGCTGAGCTGGTCAAGAGTGGCCCCTGGAGCTGCAGGAGTCAAGGGGAAGCAGGACCATGCAGCTTGGGAGAACCTCCTGATATGCAAAGGACTTGCTGGGGCCAACCAGCTGTTAGGAGGTGCAGCTGGGATTCCAACCTCATTGCCTATGCTGGTTCTAACCACCGCGCTGCACTGCCTCCCAGAGGACACTTCCCACTTTCTGTGAACCTCTGGTGTCAAGGATACTTCCGTGTACTTCGTGGGGCTCTGTGTACCACATCAGGGAGTTGAAATTTAACCGGAAGACACAAGGAGAAGTTGGAGAGGTCTGAGCAGGGAGTCAGATAGGGAGATTGATAGCCAGGGTCTAAACAAGAAATTAAACATGACTGCAACATGGATCGAATAGGCCTGCCAAAGACCCATTTGCATGATGCCTTTGGAGATTGTTGAACAAATTCATCTAAGGGAAGAAGGAGCCAGGCATGATGAGCTGGACCCTCGGTTTCTGCAAGAGTAATTTCTGTGCATCGAGGTCTTTCTCACTCATACCAGGGGACATGACATGCCCGGCAAGCCTGCTTGTTTAGAGTTAGTTGGCAGATTTCCAACAAAGGATGGCTGGCAGGTGCCTGGGGGATGTGTGTCGGGCAGCAGTGGTTTCTGCCAGCAGTCAGCTGGCATTGGGGAGCATACATGATATAGCCCCTGGAAGGACCAGCCCTGGTCAAGGGTAACTGCAGGGAACTGGAGTTCCCGTGTGAGCAGGCTGTGGGTGACAGGAGCCAGTGATGCTTAAGGCATTTCTGTTCATGTGGCTCCATCTGTCCCCATAGGCCCGGGGAATTTGGGGACTTTGAGCTTCCTGTGCTTGGAGCACCCTTTATTGATCCCTGGACCCTGGTGGGAAGGGAGCATGGCTCAGTGTCTGGTGGCTAATTTCTTCTAGAACCCCCTGGAGGGATTCCTGATTCTGGTGGACCACGGTAGCCCTAGGAGTTGCTCAGGGAGCCTTTCAGGGCCTTTTCCCCATTCTCTGATCACAGGGCAGCTTCTCAGCTTTGACAGATACGTGTATTCAAGGAGCCACCTCTTCGGAACTAATCTTCGCATTTGTCTTGTGTCAGAGGTCCTGGCTTCATCTGTAGATGTGAGCTCCTTTGTGGCACACCTCCCAGGAATAGATAAATGGTAGTCTGGGGCAAACAGCTTCATAGTTAATTGAATGTAACTTTTTAAAAATTTTTGATTTTTTGCATCTGAGACAAAAATGGAGTGGCATGGGGCAGTGCAACCTCAGTGAAGTGCTTCTCTGTTCTTTTCGTTAAGGAGGCTCCTATGCAATCTCTCATCCACCCAACCACTCACTCCAAACACTTTGGCTTATCTAAGGGGCGAGTGGAGAGCTGGTAAAGCTGATTACTCTTCTTTAGTCAGCCTTTGAATTGGAAACATTGAGAGCAGACAGAGACCTCTGAGATCCTCTGGTTCTGTATCCATGTTGCATAGATGCAGAAACAGAGGTTCCGGGAGGGGATGGGACTTATATAGTGGAGAGCTGCTAGCAGAGGGGCTGGGGCCAGGGCCCAGGTGGGTGCTCACTGGCTCCCTACATAGGCATTTGGCTCGTGGAAGGATATCTGGGCCCCATCTGCCCTGCCATAGAGAGTCCTGTTCCTGCATTTCATTTGACTCTTGTCACTAGGGCGAGCATCACAGTGACATGGGAAAGGCTCCAGATATCAAGAGAACTGGGCTCCAGACCTGTCTCCGTCTCACCAGGCTGGGTGGCCTGGGGCACACTGTCTGATACCAGCCCTGTACTTTTGCTACCACTTCACTGCGTTTGGATAAGATGCCTCTTAAGCATGAAACACAAAAACTCCCAAATGATCCAAAGTCTGCGTGCATTAATTAATTCATGCTGTCTTAGTCAATTTGGTCTGCTGTAACAAAGTACCATAGACTGTGTGGCTTAAACAACAGACACTTATTTCTCACAGCTCTGGAATCTAGGACATCCAAGATCAAGGTGCCGGCAGACTTGGTTCCTGGCTTGCAGGCAGCCATGTCCTCACATGGTGGAGAGTCCTGGTTTCTCTTCTTATAAAGACACTAATCCCATCATGGGGGCTCCACCCTTATGACCTCATTTAAACTTAATTACCTTCCAAAGACCACACCTCCAAATACCATCACACTGGGGATTAGATTTCAACATATGAATTTTGAGGAATACAGACACTTAGTCCATAACACATGCATTTATAAGGTGATTATTAAGACCCACTGTGTGCTCAGCACTAGAAATATAGAGATGAAAGACATACTCCCTCTCCGCAGGGAGCTTCCAGGTGAACAGGTGAGAGCCATGGAAATAGCATTATCTAAGTTGGGCAATTTGTGGGTTTCCTGAGCCCAGCTGGGGGACAAGGAAGAAGGCATGATGCCTGCAAATGACATCTGAGGGGCAAGAAAACTGGACTCAGAGACCCTCCCCTCCTCCGTGCTGGCCAAGGGCTCTGAGATTCACAGTGGTAATTAATTGCTCTCTCTTTCAAAGATAACAGGGAAAATGTGAATACTGTGGGGAGGGGACATTTTAGTTTTTTCCCAACCATCAATGTTATGACCAGTAGGTGAGCACCCAGAAGCAGTAGGTGGAAGGGAGCATTGAAGAGGGCCTGGGGCTGGGGGTAGGGCAGAGAGGGGAGGCTGGAGACAGGAAGACACCACTGGCTGCCTGCCTTGCTGGGAGAGCAGGTGCTTCTTCACCCACATTTATGGGTCAGATGGTTTCCTCCACATGTTCCCCCCTTCTCTGCTCTCTCATTTACAGACCTTTTCTATGGAAGGAAGTCATTTGTTGAGAAGAATCTATGGTGTGGGTTCACCCATTCCTCATGCCTTGTCATTAAACTCCACCATTTTTACCCTCAAATGATTTTAACTTTGTTCTGTGAACCCTCAATCCCATTTTATCTTCCCCTTGAGGATTATCTCTAGCCAGTGTTAAATAAAGCTCACTCATTGGGCCACCTGCTGTGACATGGTAGCAAAATTATTCTCAGTATTAGTCTGAGTCATGTAATTGAGAACATAAGATTGTTTAAAAAAATCATTATTTTTGTGATTTGAATTATGGTTGGATTTCATGTACATTTCAAGGGCATTTCAGGGTATAGTGCTAAATATATATGAATCAGGTCTACTGCACATTTATGTTTTTTAGGTCAGTTATATACTGATTTCATATTTTTATCTACTTGATCTTTTGTAGATTGAGAGAGGAACTAAAATTTCCTTACCATTTTTTTAACCTGTTTCTCCTTCCAGGTGCTATAATTACTGTTTTTTGACCACTGCTTCTATGTATCTTGTTGCATTGATATTCATGACTGCTATATATTCATTGTGAATTGCGTGCTTTAGCCTTATAAACAGTGCCTTTCTTTGTACTGTTTAATGCCTCATGCTCTGAACTTAACCTTGTCCAATATCTAGGTTATGCCCTCTGCTTTTTTTCTTGTTGTTTGCTTTTACCTGTTATACCTTGGCCCATTCTTTTATTTTCAACTTTTCTAAATCATTTTGTTTTTTGTGTATCCCTTGTATATAACTTGGGGTTTAGCTTTGCTTTGTGATCTGATTTGAAATATATTTATAAACAGATAAGTCCATTTACATTTGTTAATATGACAAATATTAATATTTGACCTTGGTGTGGCATATTATTTTATGTTTCTCTTATGTGCTTTCTCAGCAAGTTGTTACAAAATGAATTTTCTTTGTTTGAAAAGATCATTGGCAGTTCTGATATTCAGCAGGGTTTGTATTTTTGTTCTCATGGTTACCTTTATAATTGTAGCTCTGTGTAATATTGTGAGTGCTCTATTTCTCTAGACAGAATTGATTAGTTCTTTTGTATGAATAATTATAAAATTAATATGCTTCATGCTCCGTACCCTCTCTTCCATCACCCACATTTACTTAGCTTTATGTTTACCATTGTCTTGTAAAGTTGTTTACACATACTCCTTATTTGCTTTGTCAGCTTTGTATCATATTCTTTGGCTCCCCTATTACCAATGCAACAAGTTGCAAACTTACCCTACTTTTCATCTTCCCTACCCCTTCCCCTTTCTATTTTTTATTACTTGTATCACTTATACATTGTTAAGGCATCTAACATTTAAATTCTGTCACCTCAAGCTCCAGCTTTGTTTAATTAATTAATTAATTTTTATTGAGGTATAATTGACATATAGCATTGTATTAGTTTCAGGTGTACAACATAATGATTCATTATTTGTATATATTGCAAAATGATCACCACACTCAGTCTAGTTAACATTTGATGTTTAATCTTAATTTTGTGATTGTGGTACAGAGTACCCTTCACTTGCCTTTTTGCTGTAGTTTGTTTCCTCCATTATCTCCTAGCTGGCTGATGGTTGATCTCTTGTAGATTCCTCAAGAAAGGTTCATGGGACAATATTACATAAGTTTGAAAAGTTCAAAACTGTTAGTTTTGTTTGCTTTTGGAAGGAACATTCTTTGCTGGGTATAAAATCCTTGGCACACAAGTCTCTTTCTCTTTCTTGTAGATGTGTTAACTACATTATCTTCTTGTTTTGAATGTTACTTTGGATAAATCTGAGACATGCCTGAATTTCCCCCTATTTAATGGCTGATCTCTTTGCCTGGATGCCCAGAAGATTCCTTCCCTCTTTCCCTTCCTTCATCTCCTGCTCCCTCACTTTCCCCTTTTGCCCTCCTGTCTCTCCCTCTCCCTCTTTCTCTTTCACCCTCCAACCCTGTGGGATATGTCTCATGGCTGACTGTTCTCATTCAATTTTCCCTGGTCCATGGTGTACCCTTCTAATACGCAGAGTCGAGTCTTCTTTTATTTATTCGGTTTCATCGTTTCTGTTTTCTTCCTTATGGACTCTGATTTTGTATATGTTGGATCTCTTTTGCCTGTTGTAGGTATCATTTTCTTTCTAATCCCCTTTAATTCCATCTTTATTTCATTTAATCTTGGTTACATTTCTTGTATCTGTCCTTTATATCCTTTAATGTCTTTTCTACAATGTATAGTCTCCCTTGTAAACTTTCCAATTTCGTTTTAATTTTTCTGATGGCTTTTAAAAAATATATAAAAAATATTTTTAAGAACTTTTGGCTATGTTGGGTCTTCATTGCTGTGTGCGGGCTTTCTCTAGTTGCGGTGCGCAGGGGCTACTCTTTGTTGTGGTGCGTGGGCTTCTCATTGTGGTGGCTTCTCTTTTTGCAGAGCATGGGCTCTAGGCTTGCGGGCTTCAGTAGTTATGGTGTGTGGGCTCAGTAGATGTGTCTCGCAGGCTCTAGAGCACAGGCTCAGTAGTTGTGGCGCATGGGCTTAGTTGCTCCACGGCATGTGGGATCTTCCTGGACCAGGGCTCGAACCTGTGTCCCCTGCGTTAGCAGGCAGGTTCTTAACGACTGTGCTACCAGGGAAGCCCGGTAGGCGGATTCTTAAACACTGCGCCACTAGGGAAGTCCCACTGATGGCTTTTTAAACTTTCTGTCAATCCCTTTACAGAGTTCTGCTTGCTCACAGTTCATTTCCTCCTGTTTTCTTGCTACAACTTCCCTGAATTCTGGCATTTCTATTTTGTGATATTCTTTTAGAGGGATGGTTGCTTTATTAATTTTTAAGTATCCTGGTGAAATATTTATGTACTTTTTTTGCTTTATAGCAACATTTTTTTGAATGAATGTTGTTCACCTGTTGGTAAATTTTGCTGCTCTTCAACTTTTACCTTACAGTAACTTTGTATAGATGAGATGATGCCTGTTCACCTTAAAAAGTCGCTTATCATTAAATGTGCTGAAGTTTTTAGTTCCAGCTCTTTACATACAGTGTCTGATGTAATGCTTCATAAATCAAAGCTTTCTTTGCTTTTCCCAAAAAGGACTGATTGCTGGAAATATGGTTTAACTGTGTCATCCTCTGTGTGGCCTTACTTCCTCTGTTTCTCTGAACCCCAGGGGGACTCGTCCTGTGCTTTCTGCTTCCCTCGGTCCCTGCACCTTGCTGCAAATAGGGTGGTAGCTTACACACTTCATGGTGAGCTGCCTGCTTTCAAGAGTTTTATTTCTACTGACACTTTTAAGATCTGCCGTCATTAAGTTCTCTCACAACTCAATTTTTCTTTTTTTCCCTTTCTTCCCATGTGGTTTCTGTCTGATTCAGTTGCTTTTGTCAACCCTTAAGCATATTTTGGAGTCTGCAGATTCTATTTGGTTTCTAGTTTCACTGCAAATGGAGTCTGTGGACATATTTTCTTCAATTCTCCTTGCTCCTTTCCCATGATTTTATGGAGAGGATGGACAGTAAGCTGAAATGGGCAGCCATGTTCATACCAGAAGCCCCTACGATGACTTTATTTATTTATTTATTATTGAAGTATAGGTGATGTACAATGTCGTGTAAGTTTCAGGTATACAGCAAAGTGATTCAGTTGTTTTATATATATATATTTATATATCTAAAGACTACATGAATATATCCTTTTTTCGGATTCTTTTCCCACATAGGTTATTATAAAACACTGAGTATAGTTCCTTGTGCTATGCAGGAGGTCCTTGTTGTTTATCTATTTACAATGACTTTAAGGTTATCTTCCATCATAGGTTTTTCTTGTTTTGAAACATTGGAGAACTGAGGTCTCTGAGTCCTTGGAAGAGTCCCTGCCTCTGCCCCTGACTTAATAATAAAGGAGATGACAGATTATTTTAGAAACCTCATATCCTTGGCTATCCAGAAATTTAAGGAATATGTCTTTTAGCTAAATCTGAGTTAAAACTTTAAGCACTAGAATTTTTCACTTGAACCATTTTGGAAGAAAATTGTTCTAAATACTAATGTATTCCTTGCTTTCTTGGAGCTTCAAGAATCTACATAGGTGATTGGATACTAGGGGTTATTATGACTATATTGTACTAAAACACAGTTATTTCATTGAAGGAGTAGAGGGTGTTGGCTTCTGTAAGAAGAGGCTCCACAGCGTAAGTTTGAAGTTTCTTGTCATACATAGCTTTCCCTCCTTTTTTTCTGGTGAGTATATTTTCTGTAGGTGCCTTTCTTGTAGCTTTGTGTTTGCCTGTTATGGTCCTCCTTTGAGTGTGATGAAGTCTCAGCATTCAGACAACAAGGATCGATGGACTTATATGTATAGTAAAAGTAAATACACTTTGGGCGTGACATGAGGGACTCTCCCATGAGGAAAGTGCACAGACCTGGTCATATCTGCTTGAGTTGCTTGGGAATCTGTTGTTTCTTGGATCTCAGCTGCCCCATTCCTCTTTGGAGCACCCTGCCTAAAAGAAGAGAATTCACATGGCAGTAACTCATCAAAAGGGCAGGTAGGAAAGTGAAGAATGCACTTCAGCGAGATAGGCAGGCGCTGTAGGCTGCATGGAGAAGGTCATTTGACTAGATTACACTAGGTAGGTTGCGTGTGTAGCCACTGCTAGAACCAAAGTTAGTTTGCTGACCTTTGGCAGAGAATAAAACAAAAGGGAAAGTAAGCTGAATCGTTACATTTCTGACACATCACATGTTTCTGTGGTTTTGATTTTGTACATGCTTCATGTTATTATTGTAACCGAACATTGTAACTCTAATTTAAAATGCCACCGCTGTATAGTCTCTTTTCTCTGGAAATACCATGGAAAGTCTAAGGAAAACATTTGCCACTGCATTCCATTGCCTTGCAGAGAAGGGTGTCTGTGTTCTTAGTGCCCTGTTGTCCCAGCATTGGGGGAGGGGCAGATGTTCATTATGCAGGCCAAGTGCACAGAGAAGGTTCTAAAGTTGTTAAGTGTAAGCTGCAAGATTCTAAGATTAATTGGGCTTCACTTTCCAGTGAGATTAGTGTATTATAAATCATAGAGGCATATTCCATCAATCTGGCACCTGGATGCAGGAATATGATAACCCCTAACTCAGCAGAAACGTACCTTTCGTCCATTACAGCATCTCTCCTGGAATGAGCCGTGTGCTCCTCAGATAGGACCAGGGCAACAGACAGCATTTTAAAGACATCTTTGAGATCACTTCCTCCTTTTACAACAGGGAAGGCATTTCTATGGCTCCTTGGTTTTATTCTACAATAACTTCAAAGGAGACAGATTTAAAGAAGTATTTTCTGGGTACTTAGTTTTGTTCAGCCCTTGGGTAAGTTCTCTGGGGTTTCAAAATAAAGATATAATATGATCTCTACCCTAGATGAGCCTACCGTTTAGTTGGGGAGAAAAGCCATATTAATTCTGATTATGTGATATTAATGCTAATTAATACTGTTTATTTAGCACTTACTATATGCATACCAATCAAATATACTAAGAAATGATTCATAGAATGTATTTCAAAATAAATGCTGACAAGGTCAGAAAAAGGAGAGATACGTCTTGGCTGGATTAATTGTGAAGGTCCCTAGAGGAGGCAGACCTGTGCTGGGTGTTGTCCACAGGAAGGCTTTAGTGAGAGGAGACAGGCTACACTTCTCAGTGTGAGGGTACGGATTGCAAGAGATAAGTAATGTTATGTAGGCATGAGGCGTACAGGAGGAGGCTTGCAGGTGGCCAGCAGAACCACAGAATGTGCAAGAGTCCCTTGCTCTGCACCTTTTCAAAATGGCAGATGGAGAAGTGAATGCATTACAGCTAGATAGGCAGGTAGGCTACACAAAGATCATTTGACCAGATTATGTCAGCTAGGTTGTGTGTGTAGACACTGGTGGGACCAAAGTTAGTTTGCTGACATTTGGCAGGGATATTAAATACGTTTTCCTCCCTTCCTCCCTCTCCTCTCCCTCCTTTCCATCCTCCTTTCTTTTTTTCCTTTTTCTTTTTTTTCTCTTGCGGTACGCGGGCCTCTCACTGCTGTGGCCTCTCCCGTTGCGGAGCACAGGCTCCGGACGCGCAGGCTTAGTGGCCATGGCTCACGGGCCCAGCCGCTCCGCGACATGTGGGATCTTCCCGGACCGGGGCACGAACCCGCGTCCCCTGCATCGGCAGGCGGACTCTCAACCACTGGGCCACTAGGGAAACCCCATCCTCCTTTCTTATTATGAACATTTCAAGCTTATGGCTCTGTCTCTGCTCCTTTAATCATCCTCTTTGATTCTCAGCTCAGTCCCCTTAGCTACAATGTCATGGCCACACACTGTTCATTCTACTTCATTCATTTTTCCCCTCAACAAGCCCTTATTGAAAATTCCGTGTGCATCTTCAGGAAATAGACAATCTTACAAGGAAGACAATTAAGACACAATTACAGTATGTTGTGACGAATACCTCGAAATGAGAAACACAGGATGCTATGGGAGCAGATGGCAAGAGAACTTGATTTTATTAAGGGGAGGAGGGTGTCGGAATGGAAGTGACATAGAAATTGAGAGCTAAGTGTGAGTGGAGATGTTCAAAACTCTCCCTAATTTATTTATTCAATCAGTACATAGCCCTTGAACAGTTCTGTGGTCTAAACAATGTCCTGGCCTCTGTAAACCAAACAGCTGTAAACAAAACGAGCAAAGCACCTGATCTCATAGAGCTTACACTCTAGTAAGGATGAGCAGACAATGAATAAATCAATAAATATATATAATATTTGGGGTGTTATGGAAGAAAATGAAACGGAGTAAGATGATAGAGTGTATGTTCTTGTATGCGTGCGGTAGTACGTACTGTTTTAAATAGGGTGGTCTGGGCTTCTCTGTTAAGGGATATTGGAGCAAAAACGGATGCATTGAAGGAGCTATCTGGGGGGTGGGGTGCAGCGGGGAGGGGACAGCATTCTAGGCCGAGGGAGCCACTAGGACAAAGGCTCTCTGGAAGATGTGTGCTAGGATTGTCCGGGAAACTGTAGAAAGGCCAGGTGGCTAGAGCTCTAGGAAGAGAGTGGAGATGGATGCGGTTGTGGAGGTCCCTGTGAGCCTGAGAAAGTAGGGTCTTGCCCCATATAAGATTTACATTTAAGAGGATCCCTTTGGCTTCGGTATGGAGATCTGACAGCAGAGGGGCAAGAGTGGAAGCGAGGAGATCAATTAGGAGCCTATTGTAATGGTCCAGGCAGGAGATGCTGGTAGCTTGCTGGGGTGGAAGCGGGAGAGGTGGCTGATTCTGAGGATGCCTAAAGGGTAGGACGGACAGGTTTGCTGATGATTTGGTTGGGAGAATGAGAGAAGAAAGGGATCAGTGATGACTTAAAGGATTTTGGTAGACCGGATTTGCCATTGACTGAGATGGGAAAGACCATGGGAAGAGCACGTTTTGGGAAGCAAAGATATATTAAGTTTGTTATGCCATCATCCAAGTGGAGGTTTTATGTAGCCAGATCGTTTCACAGTTTCAAGGGAGAGTTTGGTACATTGTCACGGAGATCAATTGTTTGACCTCAACCCATGAGATAGACAGGTTGAGATCATCAAGTGGGTGAGCCTAGAGAGAGAAGAAATGAGGTCTGAGAGCTGAGCCTTGGGGCAGAGAAAGGAGGCTGTAGCTGATGTGGGAAATCGGGTCAAGAGAGGATATTTGCAAGTGGGAGAAAAGCAGCAAGTGTGTGTGTCTGTGGGAATGATCCAGTAGAGAGGAAACATGATGATGCAGGAGAGAGTGGCAACCGCAGGAGCAAAGTCCAGCAGGTGAGAGGGCGTGGGATCCAGCAACCAGTGCACAGGAGCAGCGGCAGCTCATTCCTGCAACAGGAGGGCAGGTGGGTGGGGGCCTGGGAGTGAGTGGCGCGTGAGTTCTCTCCTGATGGCTTCTGTTTTCTCGGTGAAATGAGAAGCTGGGTTCTCTGCTGTGCGTGAGGACGGGGAGGAGATGTCAGAGATGTGTGCGGGGGCAGGAGAAGGGGAGGCAGCTGTCTAGGAGGGTGGGAGAACATGGACTGGGGCCCGAGATGTGCCTGGGGGTCAGCAGCAAGGGCCCCCTTTAGGCAAGTGCCCATGAATTAAAAAATGGCCCAGGCGGAATGGGTCAGGACAGCGTTTAACCGGGTAAATCAGATCTTGGGCTTGTTAAACCCTGGCAGCAGACGTTTTTGAAGAAGGATTCTCAAGATAGTATTGAACATTGCTATCGGCCTCATGTCGGGAGCGCAGGGCCATATCCTCAACAGGTGACCTCTGGCCACAGCCCTGCAAACCAGGCACAGGACCACGGGACTTCCCACGGGCAGGCAGGACCCCAGAGGCTGGCCACACGTGGTCACTGCATGATTCATTTCTACTTCCTTTAACTGTTGCTGGAGGCATGCTGGAAGATTATAGGAAAGCCATGCAAGCTTTGGGAGGCTTGTAAAGATTGACACACAAGGATTTGGGGCAGAGGTGTGTCAGTCGTTACAAGACAGCTCTTTAGTGCACAAGGAGTTCCAGGCAGAGGGACTGCGTGGTGAAAGCCTTGGTGGGTGGGGAGCATGGACGGAAAGGGGCATTGAGGACCTGAAAGTCGTTTGGAAATGTGGATTATAGGTGCTGCAGGCAGCTGTCCTCCTCACTGCCTTTCACCCTGACATGCTCATTTTAGCCTTTATTCATTCATTCATTCATTCATTCATTCATTTATTGGCTGCGCTGCACGGCTTGCGGGATCTTACTTCCCCGGACCAGGGATTGAACCTGGGCCACGGCAATGAAAGCCTGGAATCCTAACCACTAGGGCACCTGGGAACTCCCGTCTCTTTAGCCTTTAATCATGCTGGTTTCCGTACCGGGAACGCCCCTCCATTTCTCAGGGTCATGGGGCTGTACAATTCCAGGGGGCGCCATTAACACTGTCCTTTATGTTTCCCTCCTGAGTCAGCTCAACCTCCATCTCTTCCAGGACAGCCCCTTCTCTGGCTCCAAGCCACACTCACTTTCCTTTCTGTGAATTCCTAACCTAGAGGGTAGGGTTGCCAGATTTAGCTAACAAAAACACAGGATGTCAGTTCAATATCACATGGGACATACTTATACTAAAAAGCTATCGTTTATCTGAAATTCAGGTTTAACTAGGCATCTTGCATTTTATCTGGCAACCCAACAAGATTGGGAAACACACAGTTAAGCATTCATTCAACAAACCTTTGTAGAGGTAGGACATGCCCTGTACTGGACACTGCCCTCTGGGCTGGGAGGCACCAAACATGTATTTAGGTTACCAGCCAAGTAGGGTCTCAGAAAAAACACTGCAAAATGTTCAGCTTGAATAACTCCTCCAGAATTTTGCAATCATAATATCTAAAGAAAAGCTATTTTAATTTCAGTATATATGAAAATTTTGTGACTTATTTTCAGAGTATTATAATTTTTTTTTCTTTTCTTGGCCACGCGGCTTGTGAGATCTTAGTTCCTCAACTAGGGATTGAACCCCAGCCCTTGTCAGTGAGAGCACGAACTCCTAACCACTGGATCTCCAGGGAATTCCCCAGAGTACTATAATTTTTAATTTTAATGACATATGGGGATGGAGGCATCCATATCTTTTCAATGCTTTGGACATCGAAAAGTCTCCATTAAGACTTGTCTGTCTACGAGGAGTTTGTCATTTGTTATCATCTTCAACATCACCGCCTTTGGCATTGATCAGAAGTGGCAGTTACTAGGCAGAGGCAGGGTGACCCAGAGCTGCACCCCTTCTGTGCCATTTACTAGCCGTCAGATCTTGACAGGTGAACTTGATCTCTCTGTGCCACAGTTTCCCCATCTGTACAATGAAATATAATCCTAATATCGACTTCAGAGGGTTGGCGAGAAGATTAAAGGGTTAAAACTTGTGAAGTGCTCGGAACAGTGCAACATTTATCTAGTACTTTTACCATGTTAATGACATTCATGGGCGATGTTTCTCCGAGGTCACTGAGTTCCAAATACTCTGTCTTTCTAATTTCACTATTCCTGATTTACTTGTAAAGACCAAGGCAAATGTATTTGATTTAGGAGACTCAAGGTGAACTTTATAGATACCCTAGGAATGAGAGCAAATTGAGAACTCACTTACCATTCATATCTAAGTATACAGGTAAGAATAAGTATACCAGGTAAGAATCAGTTCCAACTGACGAAGCATTTAATAAATGACATTATCTAACTGAATTCCCCAAACCTCTCTGAGAGTTAGATATTATTAACCCCACATTACATACAAGGAGGTGGAGATGTGGAGCAGATAAGTAATTGCCTAAAGTCACCTAAGTAGTAGTTAGTTGATGCCGGGTTCAAGTTCGGGATTGTCAGATTTCAAAGCCCATGTTCAAAATGAGTAAGCATATTTCTCAACCCAAAAAGCTCGTGGAGAGAAGAGAAGAGGCTTGAGACCATTCATTCATTCATTCACTCTCTCATTCATTCAGACATTCAGTGACGTGTGGAGCCTGCAGAGGTGTGAAGGACAAGGCCCTGCCCTCAGGAAGGTCACAGTCATACAGAGCTGGTTATAGCGAATATGGTAAGTTTTCTAGCAGAGGCAGGGTAACATAAAGTGCCGGAGTAACACAGAAGAGGCATAGCTAATGGTACCTAGGAATGGGGCGCTGACTGGGGAAGGCATCAGAGACGAGGTGCCATTTTGCTGGACCGTGCAGACCAAGTAAGAGAAAATTGCTTATTTAGGCACTGAACGGGCGCTGTATCAGATTTGCAACGAATGCCACTTCACCAACATTACATAATAAGGAAAGAAATATTTTTGAAATTCTGCTTGGTACAAAGTCCTGTGCTAGGCACCTTTTATGGACAGAGGTTAGCCTCCTGACAACCATCTCAGGTAGATTCTCTAACCTCCCTTATACAGATAAAGAAACTGAGGCTTAGAGTGGCTGAGATGTGCCCAAAGTGGGAAGTTATTACTTATTTAACAAATTCAGTTACCTGTTCATTCATTCAATAAGCATTGGTGATGTGGTTGGTTCTGAATATCAGTGGTGAACCAAGGAGAGCTAGACCCACCCCCCACAGAGACTACTGTCCAGTGGGGAAGACAAATCTATCTATCTATCTATCTATAAATATATATATATATATATATATATATATGGAAAACAATACATCCTTTGAGAAGAAGTTTCAAGTGAGAGTGATTGGAGAGCCCCTCGGATCTATAGTTGGAATTGTCCTCTGGCCCCATGCAGGCTTGTGCCCAGGTTTTAGGGAGAAGGTACCCTCAGTCAAAACTTCCAATGCAGCACGTAGGACTGCTGTGCCCCGAGTCTGCAGGGAGCACGGCAGGGACCTGGAGGAGAGAGGAGCAACATGGTGGGCTCTAAAGGGTGATGGAAGAGACCGTTGATGTGCACGTGTGAGACACCCTTGGGGGTGCTGGGAAGGGAGGTTGGAGTGGCTACCGTTCTGTAGGGGAGAAAAATCTGAGCTGAGAAATGCAATTTTGTGCTCTAATTCTGATACTAATTTTACTTCTGTTTTTTTTAACAAAGTTCAGTGTTAGGGAGAGCAGGCTTCCCGGAGGGTGAAGAGCAGGGCTGCCGTGTTGATTCAGACCATGGTACCCAGAGTGTGCAGAATCAGTCCTTGTGGCCATGTGCTTTCCCTGGGTGGGCGTGGTGCAGAATGGGCTCTCTGCTGGCGAGAGATTGGGTGAAAGCACTGGGCATCAGGAATTCTCAAAGACAGGTTCAGTATTCCCTAAGACCAACTATTCCGCCTTATTGCTTTGATAAGGGCTGATACTAGGAGGCATGTTATTCATAGTGATGATTTCTTTGTTAGTTTAAGGTTTTGGTCGCAAGCAACAGAAGCAGATCCTGTCTAATGCAACCAGTTGATTGAGAAATCTCAATTCACTGAGATATTAACATCAAATGTTTTATTTCATCCAGCTATACTAGTGATTCTCAAACCTTAATGTAGTTATTATTATTATTACTTTTTTTTTGCGGTACGCGGGCCTCTCACTGTTGTGGCCTCTCCCGTTGTGGAGCACAGGCTCCGGACGCGCAGGCTCAGCGGCCATGGCTCACGGACCCAGCCGCTCCGCAGCATGTGGGATCCTCCCGGACCGGGGCACGAACCCGTGTCCCCTGCATCGGCAGGCGGACTCTCAACCACTGCGCCACCAGGGAAGCCCCTTAATGTACTTATGAATCACCTGGGGATCATGGTTAAATGCAGATTCTGGTTCAGCTAGTTTGGGCTAAGGGCAGACATTCTGCTTTTCTAACAAGCCAATGCTGCCAGTCTGTGGACTGCACTTGGAGTAACAAGGAAATCTACCTTATGCAATGCCCCTTGCCCCTTTGTGATTCTGGAAACATGATCCTTGTTTTGTTTTCACACTTTCCAACAGTTGCATGTTCTACTCGTTCTGGAAGTCAAAGCTTATTCCTCCTGTTCATTATTTTAAAAACTTAAAATAAAGGTTTTAAGAATTTATTAGTCTCAAACATTTTGGACAAATCCTTCTCTTTCTCCAGTGCAGGCTAGAGTTGCGGTCCTGCCTTCTTAGATTGGGAAGGAGGTATGAGGTCTGGTCCTGAGGTTTCCCCCTCTCCCACCAAGTGCATCTCATCAGGGGTCTCCCTGGAGTCAGACAGGGAAGGGAGGCAGGGAGGGGAAGGCTCTCTCCTTAGCCTCCTCCATGCTGGCCATGGGAAGTGTTGCAGACACAACTCCGCTTCAGGCAGCTCCAGCCATCGCTGGAGCCCTTTGCTGGTTTCTCCATGACCGTGCTGTGTGGGGTTTGGGGGAAGTGCTCACCGTGGCCCCTCCATCTCTTGGGAACCTACCAGAGGGGCAGGTTTACCTCCCTTTGGCTCCTGGAGGTATATCCCAGTGGCCCTTTCACCAGGCTGGGCATCCTCTCACATGGCCCTGGAACCAGTTATTCCTGTGGAACCAGCCTCTGTGTCTGGTGCTGGGTCCTGGCTATGGGGCTGGTTGAGTGGAGTGGCCATTCCTGCTTCTCCCACTCACGCAGAAACCCCTTCGGGGGGATACAATACTTGGGTCCAATGTCGGGCCATTGGGCATCCCACAGCCACCTTCCAGGACTAGGTGGGAAGTGGGCTGAGGCTCCCCATCAAACCGTCTCCACCTATCCCACTCCATGCCCAGAAGCCACTCTCTCCCCTCCTGCTTCCAGGAACCACCACCCTCAGAATTCAGTCAGCACTCCTGACTTGAGGCTCGTGCTTCTCTTTGGGATCTTTTCCTCCCAGGTGAAGTGATCTCAGGGAAAAGAGGGGAAGGCAGAGGTGAGTCTCACAACACAATCCTTGCCATGTCGGTGCTGATCGCTTCCTCTTGCAGGCGTCCTACCTCTTTTTGGCCCTCCGTGGGCTGGATGTTTGGACATCTCTCCTTAGTCTAAGCCATCGCATAGCACCAAGTAGCAATGTTCCCCCTGTTCCCTATGGACAGAACCGTGGCTGCTGGCAGAGCAGCTCACCGATGAAGGTATTTTTGACAGCTCCGGATGTCTGAGGCTGTCAGCTGTGCGCCTGCTACAGGATCTGGACTCGTGCTTGTCACCATCATCTCTCAATAGGAAACTCTCACACATTCATCCAGAGAGACCACCAACCTGAGCCGTTACAAAGCAGACAGATCTTTGTACTTGTGAAAGCTCCCAATTAATACTTCATGGAGAAAAGATTAATAAAACATCATGCAATTAGCTGCTTCCCTTCAGCCGTTACATCTCATTAAGGACGGCACAAGGCACCCCCAGGACTAACCAGCAAGCGGCTGGCCTGGGCCCTGGCTGGTGGGGCAGCCCTGCTGGTTCAGGGGAGCCACAGCCCCAGTTTTGCATTGTCTGGAGAAGAATTTTCTCCGCTAAGTGATGTGATAAATGGGGTTGGCTCTCAGCAGGACAGCTTTCAGCAGTCGCACCTTTATGTGTATCCCAGATTTTTCCCTTCATTTACTCATTTATTCATTTATAGTCTTCTGTGTGCTTGGTGCTGTGCTAGGTGCCAGGTAAGGAGCAGTGGTTTGTAGCTCCACTTCCGAAGCCCCTGCCGGATGGATCCCATCAAAGGCTTCTTCTGAGCCGCTTCCTGTCTGGTCCCCTCCCCCCATTCCTCCTGCCTGCTCAGCTCTCATCTTCCACCCCGTGAAGACCCTGAAGTGTTCATCCCGCGTTTTGTGCCTTTGCTCTCGTTCTGTACGAGCCCCCCTCCCAGGTTTCCTTCCCTGCATCCCAAAGCTGCACAAAGAGACCCTGTCTCCTCTCCGCTTCATGAAGAACGACATGGAAAGGCAGTGATGGGGGCCATGAAAACCCCGTTTCAACGCCTCCTTCTTACCTGGGCTAAGAAGAATCACGTGAAGCTAGCCTTTCTCGTCTGAGACTTTGTTTCCTGTTTGGTCATGTTTTCTTTTCTCTGGAGTAGAATGGTTAGGAGAGGAAAATAGGTTTGAACATGAATCTCAGGTCCTAGGAGGGTAGCAGGTAGCCTGGGGCAGGTGGCCGCATCTCCGGAAGCCTCAGGGTCCCGCCCTGTGGAAAGAGGAGGACAGTGCTGACCGCACAGTGTGGCAGAAGGATTCACAACCTACACTTTCTGGAAGGGAAGCTGCGACGGTTACGGTTTGGGTAGTGCTGGGTGGGCATCAGACCCAGAGGTGCTGGGCTGAGTGGCCAGGTCTGCCAGCCCCTAGGGGACAGGTCCATCCCCCTGATGCAGGGCACTGGCACTTTTCTGCCTTTTGTTGCCATCTTTAAATGGTGACACTGTCCCTGCTTCCAGCCTGGCGTCCCTGTGTGAGGCTGTGGCCTTGGTCTGGGATCAGCATGTTGACATGGTGCCCCGGCCCCAGAGACAGGAGCTGACAGCGCCTCCTGACTCCCATCAGACTGAATCAGCTCGCGTCCTCCCGAGCAGGCTGTGACCCCTGTGAAGCCCAGTTAGACCTGTGGGATCGAGAGCATCGGGCTGGAATGTCACGCCTGGCAGCCTGACGGTCCATTCGTGTGTCAGGCCGCCTTCTCTGAGCCCTTCTAAGCTGGAGGCAAGAAAACCGGGCCTCAGTGAAACATCTTGAGATCCAGAGTGACAGAGGAGGGGATGCACTCATAGCTTTGTTTGATCACCCCATACAGGCAGTTTGGATCGCTGTAAAGTGAACGGATTAGGAGATGCAATTATCTGGATGATCGCTTCAGCTCACTAGCCAACTTCACCTCTGTGGATGAAAGAGAGAGGAGGGGGAGGGGGAGAGGAAGAGGGATGGGGAGGGGGGAGAGGGGGAGAGAGAGCGAGAGAGCGGGAGAGAGGACAAAGTAGGAAGGTTGGTTTGGTTTGGACTAGGTCGTGGTGGTCTTCCATGAAGATGGAGAGTTTGGGCTCTGTGCACCCACCCCAACCCAGTGCAGTTGGAATCATCGGACAGTTTGGATCACAGACATGATGAAAGCAAATGAGTTTGTTGGGAAGGTCATCGAAGGTCATTGTAGTGAATGCTGTTGCTACCCAGCCTAAATCTCTTGTTTATGTTGGGGCCATCTCCCAGCTTCTGAGTGTTCGCTGCCAATAGCTCACAGCTGTCGCCTTTTTCTAAAGCGTTGTCCTTGGCCAAACTGAGCCACTCTGCCTGAAAAATAGCATGCCCTGCCCACCGCCTTCCAAGTCAATGGCTGACGCTCAGAGGAGGCAGTCAATCCACTTTGCCTCAGGGTGGCACCAGCTCTGGTACAACTAGTGCCTCTGAACTTACCTGAGGGCTCAAGCTTAGAGCACATCCTTGCTTGGTTCCTCCCTCGGCCTCATCCTGCTTTGCTCAGCTCCGTTCTCTGAGAGCATCCCCCCGATATATCACTTGAACAAGAATCCCCATCTTAAGCTTTGCCTCTGGGAAACCTGACCTGTGCAGTCACTGTGCACGGGAGAGTGGAAACCTAGTGCTGGGGAGATGAGGCAGGAGGCTCTGCAATGGTTCAGGCAGAAGTTGATAAGGTCAAGACCAGGGAAAGTGGCAATGAAAAGAGAGAGTAAGAGAGAGATGCCAGAGACGTCAGGATGGGTGATGTACAAGGACCCCTGGGTAAGGGGGTGAAGGAGAGGGCAAACATGACTGATACTTCAAGTGGAGGCAAGTGAGGGCACCTGTGGTGATGCCACTGGTTAATGAAAGAAGCAATGTTTACTGTGCCCTTTCCTATCTCTGGCTCCCTTCTCCCATCTTCTCTGGGCCTTTCCCTGCGGCAGCTGCCCCTCTTCCTGGACTTGTTTAGGGTCACAGTTGTACCCTGCACGGCCATCTCCATTCCTCATGTGTGCCATGTCTCTCCAGCTAGATGGTCATCTCCGTGGGTTCCAGGACTGTGCTATGTTCTTTTCTGTGCAGAACTCCACGTGTGTTTTTCATATGTTAAGAGACTAAAGAGATGTTTGTTGACTAATTGCTAGGTTAGCTCTTAAGACTTCCTCCAAACCTTGGTGAGTCCTCTCTGGCCACTTTGAGGTTTTCAAAGCTATAATGTCGTGACCTGTAGACCTTGGTTTCTGCACCATTAACTTATTTCTGTTTCTTCTCAACTTTATTGAGGAATAATTTATTTTAGATAAACCACATCTTTAAAGTGTGTGATTCAATGAGTTTTATCCGTTATTTACATTCATAAAACCATTATCACAATTAAGACAAAAAGCATTTTCATCACCTGCATTCCATCCCCTTTTGCCCCTGGCTCCATGTAACCACTGATCTATTTTTGTCACTTATAGAATAGTTTGTATTTTACAAAAATGGAATCATGTAGTATATGTTCTTTTGTGTTTGAATTCTTTCACTCAGCACAGTGTTTTGAGATTCATTCATGTTGTTGAGTGTATTAGCAGTCCATTCCTTTTTTTTAAAAAAATCACACTTAATTTTGGGATAATTGTAGATTCACATGCAGTTGTAAGAAATAGTACAGAGAGGTGCTGTGTACCCTTTACCCAGTTTCCTCCAATGGTAACATCTTGCAAAAATATAGTATACCATCACCAACAGGATACTGACATTGATAGCCAGTCCTCACAGGTTGGAAATCCCTCAGGTTGCCCTTGCTAGCCACATCCCCTTTCTTCAGTCCCCCCTCCCCCAATTTTAACCCCTAGCAACCACTAATCTCTTTTCCATATCTATAACATTGTCCTTTTCAGAATGTTATATTAATGGAATTGTTTGTATCACAGTGTGTAACTTTTTGGGAGTGCTTTAAAAAAAAAAGATTTATTTTTTAGCGCAGTTTTAGGTTCACAGCAAAATCGAGTGGAAAGGCAGATTTCCCACATGCCCCCTGCCCTCACACAAGGATAGTTCCCCCATTATCAACGTCCCCCACAAAGTGATACATTTGTTACAATTGATGAACTTGTGTTGACACATCATAATCAACCAAGGTCCATAGTTTATAGGGGGTTCCCTCTTGGTGTTGTATATTCCGTGGGTTTGGACAAATGTATAATGGCATCTGTCCACCATTATCGGATCACACAGGGTAGTGTCACTCTCCTAAAAACCCTTTGTCCTCTGCCTATTCTCCTTTCCTTCCCCCCCCCCAACCCTTGGCAACCATGGATCTTTCTATTGTCTCCATAGATTTGCCTTTTCCAGAATGTCATGTAATTGGAATCATACAGTACGTAGCCTTTCCAGATTGGCTTTTTTTTTCTTCACTAATAATATGCATTTAAGCTTCCTCCATGTCTTTTCATGACTTGAGAGCTCATTTCTTTTAGACAATATTCCATTGTCCTTATGTACCACAGTTTATTTATCCATTCACCAACTGAAGGACATCTTGGTTGCTTCCAGGTTTTGACAATTATGAATAAAGCTGTCATAAAGATCCATGTGCAGGTTTTTGTGTGGACATAAGTTTTCAGATTCTCTGGGTAAATACCAAGGAGTGGAATTGCTGAATCATATGGTAAGAGTGTTTCATTTTTTAAGAAACTGCTAAACTGGAAGAAGCATTACAGTTAGAGAAGACAAATTCATATCCAAAATATATACCTAGTCTAGTGAGAACATGTTGCCACCCACCCCATGATGAAATGGGTGCAATATAATCAACTTGCCACTAGGTGGCTGTCTAATTCCCTTAAGGGAATTGTGCCACACTAGGAGCTTGGGGCTGGGCTCTTCGGTTGGTAAGTTAGACCTTTGGTAACAGCAGTAACCAAGTCAGCCTTAGTGAGGGGAAGTTCATGTTGTTGAGCTTGTGTATAGCTGCCATCCTGCCAACATGCCCACTTCATACATCATCTATAGAGCAAACATTGGGGGTGATTGATATCCACAGAACATTCCGTCTTGTCCGTGTTATGAAGAGTCTCCTCTGCAGTGGATGTCCTTTGGTGAACATTCACATGGAACATAAATATCTTTCACAACATTTAGTACGTTTTTGGTCACTGTTTCTTTGAATATTTGTTTTCTGTTCCAATCTCTTTCTAATTCTGGCGCTCCAATGTCACAAATGTTAGACCTGATATTTCCCCATAGGTTCTTGATGCTCTATTCATTTTCAAAATGTTTTATTTTCTTTGTTGTTTAGATCAAATAATTTCTACTGATCTGTTTTTAAGTTTGCTGACTCTTTCCTCCGTCCTCTGCATTCGGTTTTTGAGCTCATTCAGTGACTTTTAAATTTCATAGATTCATAGTCTCCTTTTTAGTTCTCAAGTTTTCATTTTAAAAATAGTTTTTATTTTTCTGCTCGTATTGTCTACCTTTCCATCCATTTTGAGAGTATTACCTTCACCTCATGGAACATGTTTATAATAGTTCTTTTGTTTGTTTGTTTTTTGGGGGTTTTTTTGCGCTACGCGGGCCTCTCACTGTTGTGGCCTCTCCCGTTGCGGAGCACAGGCTCCGGACGCGCAGGCTCAGCGGCCATGGCCCACGGGCCCAGCCGCTCCGCGGCATGTGGGATCTTCCCGGACCGGGGCACGAACCCATGTCCCTTGCATCGGCAGGCGGACTCTCAACCACTGCGCCACCAGGGAAGCCCTATAATAGTCCTTTTAAAGTATTTGTCTGACGATTCCAACATCTGGATCATCTGAGAACTGACATCTGTTGATTGTATTTTCTTTTGAGAATTGGTAACATTGCCCTGATTCTTTGTGTGCTGAGTACCTTGGAACACTGTGTGGTGAATCTTTGGGTCCTGTTAAATTCTCTGCAGAATGTTGATTTTATTGTTTTAGCAGGCAATCAATCTGATTGGGTTCAAACTGCAAGTTCTTTCTTGCCATCTGTGGCAGTGGTTCCAATGTTTATCTGGGTTTCAAAGACTTTGTTATGCTGCTTTGGGTCTATTCCATGCATGTCCCTATCTAGGGCATGGGCAGTGGATGATACTGTAGTTCAGATTTCAGAGTCTTGGCTATGATGCTTTGGGTTGATGCTGTGCATGTACAGCTTAGAGGTGATCCTGGTGCTTGTGACAGAATAAAGGGATCTCCCTCTGCAGCCCTCTCCTCTCTAAGATTTCCTCCACACTCTTAGCTCTCCAGAGCCCTTTTCCCAGGTCCTCTGCTCTGTTTTCCTCTGGTGTTTTAGGGCCCCTGTCTGCTGTATAGTTCTGCAGTGGCACCACCCTTTGGTCAAAGTCAGAAGATAAAAGAGGGGAAAACTGGGAATCTTATCCCTTGATATGGATCACTGTTTACGTGTTGGTTCCCTTCCTTAATCTACCTAATTTGTTAACTTCTCGGAGTCTGCAAGTAGTTGTTTTTTTGTACTTTGAAGTTTTAGTTGTAACCAGTGGGAGAGAAGGTTGGGGTGGGCTTAATTCATTTTGGCTGGCTCTGGAATTTCCAGGCAACTGTGTTTTTAGAGCTATTGCTAGGACATTGGAGTATGCTGCCTGAGAGTCAAGTGGCATTATTCCTGCTTCGGAGCTAGTGAACAGAACAAGCTCCTGATTGGGACCTCGAGGAGAGGGTGCCGCAGAGAAACAGAGGGGCCTGATTGCCACAAAAAGGCTAGAAGTGACTTCCCTTTTCTTTTCTACTCAAGTAGGTATTTTATTTTATTTTATTTATTTTTATTGAAGTATAGTTGATATATGTTACTTTCAGGTGTACAATATAGTGATCTGGCAATCAAATATACTATGAAATGATGACTATGACAAGTCCAGTAACCATCTGTCCCCATGCAAAATTATTACAGTATTATTGACTATATTCCTTATGCTGTATATTACATCCTCATGACATTTATTTTATAACTGGAGGCTTGTACCTCTTCTTTTTCTTTAAAAAAGTTAATTAATTAATTAATTAATGTTTGGCTGCATTGCGTCTTTGTTGCAGTGCACGGGCTTCTCATTGTGGTGGCTTCTCTTGTTGCGGAGCACGGGCTCTAGGCACGCGGGCTTCAGTAGTTGTGGCACGTGGGCTCTAGAGCGCAGGCTCTGTAGTTGTGGTGCACAGGCTTAGTTGCTCCATGGCATGTGGGATCTTCCCAGGCCAGGGCTCGAACCTGTGTCCCCTGAATTGACAGGCGGATTCTTAATCACTGCGCCACCAGGGAGGTCCCCCTGATCACTTTTTAATTGGATTTTTTAAAATATTGAGTTGTGTGATTTCTTTATATAATTTGCATATTAACGCTTATCAAATTTATCATTTGCAAATATTTTCCCCCGTTCAGTAGGTTGCTTTTTGTTTTGTTCATGCTTTCCTTTGCTATGCAAAAGGCTTTTTACTTTGATATAGTTCCATTTATTTATTTTTGCTTTTGTTGCCCTCGCCTGAGGAGACATATCCCCCAAAATATTGCTAAGACTGATGTCAAAGAGTGTGCTGTTTCTGTTTCCTTCTAGGAGTTTTATGGTTTCAAGTCTTACATTTAAGTCTTTAATCCATTTTGAGTTTATTTTTGTATATGGTGTAAGAAAATGGTCCAGTTTGATTCTTTCGCATGTAGCTGTCCAGTTTTCCCAACACCATTTATTAAGGAGACTGTCTTTTCTCCATTGTGTATTCTTGCCTCCTTTGTTGAAGATTCATTGATCATATAAGCGTGGTTTTATTTCTGGGCTTTCTAGTCCATTGATCTACGTGTCTGTTTTTGTGCCAGTACCAAGAGCTTTGCGGTATAGTTGGAAATCAGGGAGTGTGATACTTCCAGCTTTGTTCTTCTTTCTCAAGGTTGCTTTGGCTATTCGGGGTCTTTTGTGGTTCCATACAAATTTTAGGATTATTTGTTCTACTTCTGTGAAATATGCCTTTGGTATTTTGATAGGGGTGTCACTGAATCTGTAACTTGCTTTGGGTAGTATGGATATTTTAGGAATATTAATTCTTCTAATCCATGAGCATGGTATATCTTTTCATTTATTTGTATTGTTTTCAATTTCTTTTATCATTGTCTTATTGTTTTCACAGTACAGGTCTTTTACCTCCTTAGTCAAATTTAGTTCTAGATATTTTATTCTTTTTGATGAAATTGTAAATGGGATTGTTTTCTTAATTTCTCTTTCTGATAGATTGTTATTAGTGTATAGAAATGTTACCGATTTCTGTATATTAATTTTGTATCCTGCAACTTTACTGATTTCATTTATCGATATTAGTTCTAACAGTTTTTGGGGGGAGTCAATAGGATTTTCCATATATAGTATCATGTCATCTGCAAACAGTGATAGTTTTATAGAAGTGACTTCCTTGATCACTTGTAAGCAGATTTCTGTTTGTTTTAGGAACATGCTACGCATGTCATTTGCTACCAGATTCTTTGGAAATAGGAGATTTTTGCTTAAACCATGATGTCTGCTGAGGTGTAAATGACAATTGGTACCTGCAGTAACCAAAGGATGTCGTTAGTATTACACGGGCTCTTTAGCTGAGTCCCTGAATGGGTCCTGAAACTCCTGGTATGGCCATATATGACTTTTTTCATCATCTTCTTCTTTTTAAAAATATTTATTGATTTGGCTGCACCCGGTCTTAGTTTCGGCACGTGGGATCTTGTTCCCTGACCAGGTTTCGAACCCAGGCCCCCTGCATTGGGAGCAAGGAGTCTTAACCACTGGACCACTGGGGAAGTCCTGATTCTTTTCTTCTTATAAGAACAAATAGCAGTAGTAATTTTAGACTCTTGTCCTTAAGTAAGGGAGACCAAAACCTTTTGCACCCCAGCTTGGAAGGTTTGCTGCATATCCATACTGGGGAGAGAGAACATTATTCTCATTCTCCTGTTTAAACCTCCTTTGTTTAGCAATACTATTTATTAAATCTTTTGATATATATGTAGTTTTAATCAAAAGGAATTTGTATCTAGCTTTGACTGCTCAGTAGAAGTAAATAAAAATACTAAAGATAAATGTGTTCCTTTGATTCCCAAATAAAGCAAAAGGAAGTTGCTGTTGGAATTTGCCTTGAACCCACAAATTTTTGCCCAGCAAAATTAATACAAAGGGTCATAACATTCAAGTCTGCCTTTTCCTGGGACAGTTTGCTTGGGCCTGTGGGGATTCAGCTGTAAGTTGCAGGCAACCCCTTTGTAACTGGCTTCAGTCAGTGAGGGAGAATTGTCAGAGCTGGCATCAAGGACTTTTAGATAAGGGGGGTATTCTGCTAGTTGGGGAAATGGTTGGGTAGAATGCAGGATGTAGCAAAATATTTCTTGGATTTTGTGTTTGACAGATTTAAAAGGCATGTGAGACCTTTGGCCAGTCTCTGTCACCTAGGGTTTTGAAAACTTTAATTTTATCCTAATTAAAAATAATTGAAGTGCCATTTACTCCAGGGAGAGGGGCAGCCCCAGAGTTTGTGGACCCTAAAGCATTAGACATATCTAAGCCTCACAAACTTTTCATTCTTTCCCTGGGGTCCCTCCTGAGGCAACACCTTCTTATGGGTCTCACTGAGGGCTCAAGTTTAAAGAAGCGCCATAATGAGTGTTTGAAGGAGGAAGTTAAGAAAAGCTGCCTTCATGCCTTTTTTCTGACTAAGAAGCTTACTAATTAGGGTCCCCAGACAGCATGGTTCAAGCCATTTGGCACAATCTTACTATAGATTAAAATGCCCCCACCCCCAGGCCCCCAAACAAAAGCCAGAGTGCCCACCAGGGGGACAGTACTGGGAGGGGGCTTCTTGTTGTAGTCTGGGGTAGAAAGAACTGAAGACCAGTGCCGTGAGTCAAAGCCAAAATCAACACAAAGACCGTGGCACGGGGTGGGGGAGGGATGGGAAAGGGGGCCTGAATCGACAATCAGGAGTCAAGCTGGATGTGGAAGGAATGGAAGTGGTTCTGGAACAAAGTGGGCTGGTCCTGGGTGGCTGCTGGCTGGCACTGGTGCAGGCGAAGTTTACCTTTGTTGGTTGGGAGGAGCGGGGGACTGGTGTAGATGGACTTGTTAGGTGGCCCTAAAGGTGTAGGATCCAGTCAGACAATACTGAAGGGGACTCTCAGTGTTTATTTCCCTTTCTCTTTGTCATGGTTGTGGCTATAGAATCAGTTGTAAATAAATGACATTTTCAACTTGTACATTTTCCCATTTTACAGTTATAAGTATTGCTTTAAAATATTTTACTATTAAAAAAATGTGCTGAATGGTTAAAAAAAGCACAACTTGGAAAGCACAAAAGAGAATTAAGAAGAAAATAAAAATGCACCAGGAGGGCTTCTCTGGTGGCGCAGTGGTTGAGAGTCTGCCTGCCGATGCAGGGGACACGGGTTCGTGCCCCGGTCCGGGAAGATCCCACATGCCGCGGAGCGGCTGGGCCCGTGAGCCATGGCCGCTGAGCCTGCGCATCCAGAGCCTGTGCTCCGCAACGGGAGAGGCCACAACAGTGAGAGGCCCGCGTACAGCAAAAAAAAAAAAAAAAATGCACCAGGAATTAAACCACCCGGAGATAACTATCATTGGTATGTTGGTGAATTTCCTTCCTGGTATTTTGGATGTTAAAAGAAACTTGTTGAGCTTGTGTTTTCACCCAGATGAGCTGACCAGGTGAGCCATGCTGGCTAGGTGTGAACCACATCAGCCAGGTGAGCCATTATCCAGAGCAGAGACCTCCAGCTTGAGTGTTGATTGGAGAAATCTCCAGACACATTTGCCCTGAGTAGATGGACCCTGTTAGTGGTCTGACATTATTTTGTCACTGTCATTGGTGTGTTTCATCACATGGAGCATCTGATCCCATTTGGACCCAAGCCCTGGGAAAGTAAAGCCCAGAATTATGATCCAGTTAAGGGAATTGTTTGCTTCTTATGCAAGTCTAAGGAGGCCCATTTTCAAGTCAGCGTCATTACAGTCACTCAGTGGAGGAGCATAATTCTCCAAGCATCTTCTGTAGTAAGACCTTATTACAATGATGGGTGTAAAGAAATATCCATGAGACGTGCACATCTGATGATAACGAGAACCCCAAACCGTGACATGTCCAATGAACTGTTTAACTGGAAAGGATTTTATCGGAAATGGCGGCCACCCTCCTGACTCTCCAACTATGATGGGAAGTTATGGAGTGTCGATCATCCTCAACACTGCCCACAGAACGGCTGGATGAAATCATATAAATGCAAATTATGCTGTAATTAAAGAGGAAAGAGGCAAGAAGTGAAACATTTAGCTGAGCATGACCTTCAGGGTCCTCTGTTGCCTTTGAGAGTCCAGGAAGGCTCTGAGGGTTTGCTTTGAAATCATCCCCTTACGCTGTTGACAGGGACAGTAGGTTAATGAAGAGAGATGCGGCAGTGGTTTTGAGAGAGCTGGCATGCCATTTCGGGGTGACAGTCACTAGAGGGTGTCAGATTGATGGTTCTCTGACCCCTCCCGGCAGGAGGAAGAGCAGGCTCCCTGTTACTTATTTGTCTCCCCACCACCGGTTATCTTCCAGGGACCCAGCACTGGGGCTGATGGAAAAGGAAGAAAGAAAAAGTGTTCTTCATATGGGGAGGCAGTACTAAGACCGTTTTCATGGGCTGTAATGACATCTATTTTTAATTTAATTTTTTCAACAGTTCTAACATTCAATTCCAAAATAAAGTAAAATAAAATAAAATAAAAAAAAGTGAAACTCTCTTTTTCCACTTTCAGCCCCTGCCCAGCACCGCTACCCTCCAACCTCAACCACAGGAACCGCTGTTATTAGATTTCTGAGTGTCCTTCCAGAGTGTCTTTGTGCTGATATATGCAAACATTAATATATACTCTTATTTCCCTCCATTTTTATGTGGAAGGTAACATACTGTATTTTTTTTTTTTTTTTTTTGCGGTACGCGGGCCTCTCACTGTTGTGGCCTCTCCCGTTGCGGAGCACAGGCTCTGGACGCGCAGGCTCAGCGGCCATGGCTCACGGGCCCAGCCGCTCCGCGGCATGTGGGATCTTCCCGGATTGGGGCACGAACCCATGTCCCCTGCATCGGCAGGGGGACTCTCAACCACTGCGCCACCAGGGAAGCCCAACATACTGTATTTTATACCTTGTTCTTTTCATTTAATATATCATGAAGCCTTTTCCATACCAGTATATGGAAAGCATCCTTATCCTTTTCTACAGCTGTGTAGTGCTCTATGGATGTACCATACTTACTAATCCCCATTCATGGACATTTCGTTTATTTCCAATTTTGCTACTGCAAACAAGTGTCACTGTTTTGTTTGTCTGCTTTCCTCTGGGTTCTGAGCTCCATAGAGACTATGTCCTGGGTGTTATTCATAACACATAATACAGTTTCCGATACATAGTGGATGCTCAGTAAATGTGAGTGGTGGAATTCAGTTAAATAGAACACCAAAGAATCCATAGAGGCAGCCATGGTGAACACAGCTGTCAGCCTGCCCACTGGGGTGATTACAGTAGGCCTGGTAAGACCTTCCTTCCCTCCCCAACTCAACTCCAAATCTTCTGGATCATAGCTGGAATCCCTCTATTCCTTTCATGCCTTTAACTTCCTGCTCTCACTTGTTAAAGAGCAAAAGCTCCACCCTGGTGTTTGCCAGTCATGTACCTCTCAGTAGGGGTCTTCATACTCTCAGAGGAGGTCTCCCCTCTCCTGGCCACATCACACATTCTGACCATTTAGGAGGCAGAGGGACAGACACGTACAAGTGAGTCAAGTCATAACTGGCTCTCATTCATGCTGTCAGGTGGTCACTTACTTGGTTGGTCCAGGGCCTCAGAACAGAGACTCTGGGCTCAAATCTCAGCTCTGCCACTTCCTAGTGGGCGGCATCAGGCAAGTCGCTTAATCTCTGTGTCTCCTTTTTTTTTTTTTTTTTAATTTTTGAATTTTATTTTATTTATTTTTTTATACAGCAGGTTTTTATTAGTTATCCATTTTATACATATTAGTGTATATATGTCAATCCCAATCTCCCAATATTGTATATTAATGCATATATGTGGAACCTAGAAAAATGGTACAGATGAACCAGTTTGCAGGGCAGAAATAGAGACACAGATGTAGAGAACAAACATTTTTTTTAATCTGTAAAATAGAGATACTTAACATTTATACCAACCTCATAGGGTTGTGGGTGGGATCAATGAGCTAAAGTACTTATGACAGTGCCTGGCATGCCGTAAGTGCTGGTAAGGGTTTGCTATCATTGTAATTGGCCCTCAGGGTGGGGAGGGGAGTGGGTGCCTGCTATTCACTCTGAGACTCTGCCAGCCCTCCTGGGCAACCTCTCAAAGCTGGGAGGGGTTGGCACTCTCCTTACCGCTTTCCTGGGTCACTTCCTTTGACACCTGTCAAAGCAGGATGGCTTGCATGAACTTCACTAACATTAAATGCTCCTTTCTTGTGTTGCCTTTGCCTTGTTAGTCTCCTGGGAATGAGCACACAGATCTTTGATGAGTTTTGCTTAAGAGTAATAAAAAGTAGCCAACCTATTAATTCCATCAATTTCCAAGTAAGAAGGAAAAATCATGTCATGATGATAGCACAGGGCAAGATCAGATTGTGGGTTTCCTGTATCAGTGGCTTTATCAGATAGGAGAGGGAATGAGAGGCAGGGCCTACCCTGTATTGTTGCAAGGTTTCTACATTTTTAGGTGGAATAGTACAATTCTAACTTTAAGTAGATTGAAAAATTAAGGACGTATATCATAATCCCTACAACAACCTCTAAAAAATATGATTGAAAGAGACATAGTTGAAAAGCCAAAGAAGAATTCTAAAAATTATTAAATTAATCCAAAAGAAAGCAGGGAAGGAGCAGGAGAGGAACAAAATCAGAGAACACAAATAGAAATCACATAAAAATGCTTAATCACTATTCAAAAATAAAATAAATAAATCATTGATACATGGAACAATATGGATGAATCCTTAAATTCATCCAGAATAAGCATCAAAAAAGAATGCATACTGTGAATCTTTATTTTCTATATCTATATCTATCTATCTATATCCATCTAGCTAGCTAACTATCA
Organism: Monodon monoceros; assembly: GCF_005190385.1. Classification (NCBI taxonomy): domain Eukaryota; kingdom Metazoa; phylum Chordata; class Mammalia; order Artiodactyla; family Monodontidae; genus Monodon; species Monodon monoceros. Next base: position 121,831,858 of record NW_021703767.1, read on the forward strand.
AAGTCACTTGTATGAAGTACTAAAGTACTGAACTGAATCTATGGTGGAAAAAATCAGCAACCGTTACCTTAGTGGGAAGAGGGCAGGGATTTAACTGGAAGGGGCATGAGGGGATTTTCTTGGGTGATAGTTATATTATGTATCTTTAAAGAGATTTGGGTTGAATGTGTGTATGCATGTCAGATTCATCAAATGGTACACTTAAGATTTGTGAGTTTCATTGTATGTAAGTTTACCTAAAAAGAAAAAAGTAAATTAATATTCACTTTAATTATGGTACACATGCTAAAATATTTAGGATGAAGTTTACTGATTTCTGCAACTTACTTGCATAAAAAATAAGGTAAATGATGGATAGAGAGTTGGATAGATGGTAGATATATAATAAAACAATTATAATCAAAAGTCAATTGTAGAATCTAGGTAGTGAATACATGGTATACATTTTTTCGACTTTCCTGTATGTTTGAAAGCTTTTATAATGAAAAATTGGCTAAAAAAAAAAAAGAAGGTGAAACAAACCATTTTCAGATAAAACCTGTGGAAATTTGTTGCCAGCAGACCTGCACTACAATAAATGCTAAGAAAGTTTCATGTGGAAGGGAAATGATACCAGGTGAAAATGTGAATCTTTAAGGAGGAAAGAAGAACCCTGGAAATCATAAACAGCACATACTGTTTTTCCTCTATTTTCTATGTTACTTAAAGCCAACTGACTGTTTAAAGCAAAAATGATGACAAATGTATTGTGGCATTTAAAATATATGTAGAAGTGAAATATACAACAACAAGAGTACAAAGTCAGGAGGGGGTGTAAAGAGAATTACACTTTGTAAGTTTCTTCATTGTAAAGACAGAATGTGATAAGGATATATATTTTAATTATGAGAGAAACCACAAAACATAAACAAAAAGAGTTATAACTAAATAGCCAATGAATGGAATGTAGAACTGAAAAATGCTTGATTAACCCCAAATGAAAGAAGGAAAAGAGGAAGAGAGAACAGAGTAGATAAGTAAAAAAATAAGAATTACATTAAATGTAAATGGACTAAATATGCTGCTTAAAAGGCAAGAGATTCTCAGACCAGATAAGAAAGCAAGGCCTAAATCTATGCTGTTTAAAAGATATACACTTGAAATACAAAGACACAAGGAGGTTAAAGTAAAAGGAAGGAAAATATATGCCGTGCCAATACTAAGCACAAGAAAGCTGGTGTGGCTATATTACTATCCCAGAAGGAGCATTACCAGAAATAAAGTGGGTCATTTCATAGTGAGGGGCTGTGTTTTGGTTTAAACATCCCTAATAAGGATTCTGAATTTCAATCAGAATATTTGCCAAAACAGCTGTTTTGTGTTTGAGTTCTTCATTTTTTATTTCTCTTCCTCTCACGTCTCATGTAACTCCTTCCTCTCTAATATTATTAATTTGTAATAAAGTGCTTTTCCCATTTTTATTTCTTTAAAAACTAATTCACAAAAATAAAATTTAAATAATTGCCCATAGTTTCCCTTTTGTAACAATACATCTGCCTTCCTTTTATCTTGTCCCTCTGTGGTCCTGGTGCATAGGCATTTACAGTTTTTATAGCTGAAATTATAACACGGGTACAATTTTGTGTTCTGGTCATTCTCTTATATCAGTAAAACACCCTGTTTATGTTGCATGTATTATGGCAAGTTTTCTCAGCCTTGGCACTATTGAAATTTTGCACCAGATTTGTTTGTGGGGAGCTGTCCTGTGCATTGTGGGTGACTTAGCAGCACCGCTGAACTCCACAATTACTAGATTCCAGTAGACCCCAACCCCCTAGTTGTGACAATCAAAAATGTCTCCACTTTGCCAAAAGTTCCCTGGGAGGTAAAATCACCCCTCGTTGAGGGCCACTGAATCTGGGAATCATTTTTATTAACAGCCTAACATTATATACATTTAGTTGAGGACTCATACTTTGCCAAAATAATTCCTATTACTGGACATATTATTTCCAACACTTTCCATTTAAATTTAAATTCCATTTAAATTTCACTATAAGAGGCATGCTCATAGCCATTCCTTCCTTCTAGGCTACTTATTTTCCTTAGAGTAAATTCCTGGGTATGGGGTGTGTGGGTTCAAGGGCATTTGACCATCCTCTTTTGAGGACTTTGAGGAGAAGAATGATCCTCAGAGTGATCGAAAGCTGGGGATTTCCATGCCCTGAATTAGTCCCCTGCCAATATAAATCACGCAAGTCATTTAGGACCCATCTGTGTCATGGAGAAAAGTGCTAGGTGACTTATACATTTTGGTGCTGGGTCAACAAATTAGTTATCTGAGCTATAAATTACTGCAGTGATCCATAAATCAAATCTGTATTATATAAATCAAAAGATACAGATATATGATGAGAATTTAAGAATACTAATTTATAAAATGCATTATGATAAATTGAACCACGCAATAAAGGAAAACTGTGGCACATCCATCAGTGCCTCCTCACCCAAGGAGACATTAGATGCCCAGACTGGCAGCAAAGGAGCTGGGAAGTAAAGTCAATAGACTCTGTGTGGAAGGGGAATATGGAAAACTCTTAGTGATTCCTGCAAAATAGATTGCTGATGTATATTTTAACTTTCAAGAAACATCTAAAGTGCAGTTTTCCTTTTTTGTATTTTTTTCCTCCAGAGTGTCTGGTGCCTCTGGATTTAAGGATGGTTGAGAAAGTAGCCAAGCTTTTTCTTGCTTCTGTGCATGCTGCTGCTCCAGTCTGGAATTCTTCCCTCCAGTTCTCTCTCTTCACTTATATTCATCCTCCGGTTCTCAGTTTGAACGTCCTTTCTTCAGGGACACCTTCCCCCACACCCCTGACTGGATCAGGTCATCCTGTCAAGGGCTTCTATAGCTTCCCGCTTCCTCACTGCTTATGTATCCATTCCCACCCATTGTTCATGCCCATGATCGCTCTCCCGCATGAGAGCATAAGCTCCAGAGGAAAACAGTAGCGTCTGCCTTATCCTCTGCTATATATCCAGTACCTAGTACATTGCCACAGACTGCACACGCTAGTGTTTCTGGAATAACTGAATGACAGGAGAAAGGAGGGTCCCATAGGTAGGGTCTGGGGGCTTGGAGATGCCATCTCTGGCAGATGCTGGGTCAGTGATGCGTAGTATTTATTCTAAACTTCCTCAGCTGTTTTATGAGAACTTATTAAAGGAATGTCGTGGGTCAATAAGTTTGAAAAAATTGCATATTTCATTCCGCACTAGGAGAGTTGGGATGCACATCACCATAGGAAAGGCTCTTCTAGTTAAAAATGTTAAATATTGGGCTTCCCTGGTGGCGCAGTGGTTGAGGGTCCGCCTGCCGATGCAGGGGACGCGAGTTCGTGCCCCGGTCCGGGAAGATCCCATATGCCGCGGAGCGGCTGGGCCCATGAGCCATGGCCGCTGAGCCTGCGCGTCCGGAGCCTGTGCTCCGCAACGGGAGAGGCCACAACAGTGAGAGGCCCGCGTACCGCAAAAAAGAAAAAAAAAGTTAAATATTGTTTCACTGAGGTCAGGGTATCCAAACAGAGGGAGGTTATCTGGGTTGTGAGTTTTGCCGGATCCAATCACCAGCCCCTGATCAACACAGTTTTCTTAGGCGTTTCATGGTCTCCCCATCCTGGACAAGGTGATGCCAGAGACACAGGCTACAAATCCTTTCCTACCAAGAGATCGTGTCTTGTTGGGGATACACATACGTACCTGTAACTGAAATCTCAGCCAAACTCTCTGGGGTACGAAACAAAAATTTATTTTTTTTTCTAACCACAGCCTTTAAACCTGCTCTATTGTATTTCCCTTCCCCACCTCTTGACAAGAGTTCCTGCAGACCCCGCGATTTTATGGTCCCTTTAACTATAGAAATTGTCATCCTGACAATCAAGACTCACATTCACGCAGCAGCAAGTCCTTCTGGTTTAATCCCCACTTCAGCTTCTCTCCCATCCAAAGCCTCTCCTCCCCCAGCTCAGCTGTGGCCTGTGACTGAGGTCTTCTTTTATTCTTTCTTCATCTTCAGCTCTTCTGGGGTGGGCAGGAGGAGGGGGACTTAAAGACAAGGGCCAGACGCGCTTACACCCGGCTTGAGACGGCGGCGGCAGCGGCGGGGGACTCCGACTCCTGGGACGCGGACAGGTTCTCCGTGGAAGACCCGGTGCGGAAGGTGGGGGGCGGCAGCACCGCCGGCAGGGACCGCTGGGAAGGTGACGACGAGGACGTCAAGGATAACTGGGATGATGATGATGACGAAAAAAAAGCAGCAGCAGAAGTAAAACCAGAAGTAAAAATTTCAGAAAGGAAAAAAACAGCAGAGAAGATAAAAGAGAAAGGACGGCAGCAGAAGAAAAGGCAAAAAGAAATTAAAAAGAGGTTAGAAGAACCTGAAGAACCTAAAGTGCTAACACCAGACAGATAAACCGCGGCTAAAGAAATTACAGGAAGAGTCAGACCTCGAATTAGCGAAAGAAACTTTTGGTGTTAATAATACAGTTTATGGAAGAGATGCTATGAACCCATCTTCAAGGGATGCCTTCACAGAGTTTGGAAAGTTACTAAAAAAATTACACAATATGAAAAATCACTATATTATACCAGTGTTTTGGAAGCCTTAGTTCGAGATGTGTGTATTTCACTGGAAATTGATGACTTGAAAAAGATTACCGGTTCGTTGACTGTACTTTGCAGTGAAAAACCGAAGCAAGAAAAGCAAAGCAAAGCCAAAAGGAAGAAGAAAGGCGTGGTTCCCGGAGGGGGATTAAAGGCTACCATGAAAGATCATCTGGCAGATCATGGTGGTTATGATGGAGGGTATGTTCAAGATTTTGAAGACTTCACGTGACGTTTTATCTTCTCCTGGTGTCTTCTTTCTGTTGCCCACGATCCCTTCAACATGTAGCACAACTTCCTTTCCTTTCAGTTCTGCCAAATGCTACAATCAGAAGTGCAGTATCTTTTGTGCTGGTTATTAACCCCTTGACACTTAGGTGCTAATGTGCAGATGAGGGAACTTGGATCTTGCTGCCAAGGGGTTAAAATTGGGAACCTCCATTGCTACTAAATCATAGTTTAAAAAAACAGACCAAATAATGTTGTTGTCGTTGCTATCTGATTCTGTAGCAGCAGTCACTAAATTGGAAACAAAGGTTGCAACACGACAAAAAATTGTGTAGTATTTACCAGCACCATTCAGAAATACAGCCTTAAGCATACCTCCTTGAACTACTTCGTAACTTGTCAAGAAAAGCAGTCTGCTGCAAGGGCGTGTGGTGTGCACCTAGTATTGAAGTTGCTTTGTCTTAAAATTGAGCGTGAGGATATTAAAAATACATTGTGAAGAAGACTGCTTATCTCAGAGTGAAGATACGGCGGCTGAAAAGCACTAGTTTGATACTTAAAAATTAAATGACCAAAACCCTCCAACTTGGAAGCTGAAGAAGGTAAACCTCTCCATTATTGCATTACCAAGTTGTGGAATCTCTTGAGTGCATAGACTGTCTAGTTTCTATTTATCAGACTATTTTACTGATGGAGTGCTTCAGATGGGGGAGGGAAACTCCTTACCTATTTTATTTGTCTGATTTAAGTGTCTGAGAAACAAATCTCCTTTGTTCTCTGAGGCTGCAGTGGATCAGCTTTAACAGGGTTTTGGCATTTCCTTTATAAAACTTTGTTTTGTTCAGCAAACTGCGCCATTTAACTACAGTTTGGTAAATTGTTATGTTAACAATTATGACATCTGCAATGTTTTATAAAGCAACTAATTTAATAAAGTCACTATTGTGAGGAAAAAAATAAAATAAAATAAAGACAAAGGCCAAAACCTTTGTGCTTAATGGGCCATGCAGCTGTGGTCCCCTCTCCACTCGCGGGGGCTGGGCGTGGATGGTGTCCAGGGACAGGCAGGGTCATGCTGGCTGTCTTGCAGGTGAATATGTGGACTTTTCTGAAGCCCCTCAGGAGGGGGCTCCCCACGGTCCAGGTCCCTGACCTCTTGTGACGCTCCCGTCTGCCCCCCAACCCAGGCTCTTCCTGGGGGAGCCCCTTGCCCTGGCAGCCCGTCCCTGGGGTGGTGCCAGCCCACTTCCTCCCATGGCACTGGCTAGGACCATGGGAGGGGCACCCGTGTCCCTCCAGACTCTGTGGCTCTGTCACATCATGGGGCTGTCATGGGCTGCTCTGCTCAGCCTCCCACCTTCAGAGCTCTCCAGGTGACCCTCAGGAGACTGTGGCCCCTCCCTCCCAAAGTCTGGGCAACCCACAGCCAAGCCTCCCAAGAACAGTCTTGCCACAGTCTGCACCGGGGCAGCCTTGGGGCCGACATCTGGCTGGAGAGGGGCAGCCAGGCTCCCTTTCAAAAGCACCCTCCACCTTTCCGAGTGGTGCCCCAAGAGCCCTCTTCACCTGGCTGGGCTGGACAGGAGCGCTCACATCCCTCTTCAAGGCCATTTCCTCCAAGGGCTCCCTCCCCCATCAATGACCTCCTCTGGCTTTCCAGGCTGCTGTATACAGGAGGGTGCAGTGGTGGGGTCAGGCTTACAAGATCTCTAGCTTGTTTCTTAGTAAGCACCTTGGGGCTTTCTCCATAATTAGGGGCACTTAACACTAAAGACCCTCAGCTGTGGGGCTGTGATTCTGAGCTAAGCAGGAAAATCTTTCATTCTTCTGTTCATGCGTAGGTGAATGGGCAGCATCAGACCACACATGACAATGGACTTGGCTGGAGGTCTTTGCAATGCTCAAGGCATGTCTGGAATAGGACAAGACCACAGATCTGAGAGTCTGGGGAGGTTTCCAGTGGGAATTGGGGCCTGATCTGAGCTTTGAAGGATTTTTCTTTATTTAAAAAATTGCATGTTAAAAGTTATATAGGTTTCTTATAAAAAACAACCACAAGATAAAACTCCCTTCCGGTCTCACTTTCCCAGAATAACCTCTCATAGTAGCTCTGTATTGCCCTAGACCTTTTAAAATGTATATATAGGGACTTCCCTGGTGGTGCAGTGGTTAAGAATCCACCTGTCAATGCAGGGGACATGGGTTCGGTCCCTGGCCCGGGAAGATCCCACATGCCGCAGAGCAACTAAGCCCGTGAGCCACAACTACTGAGCGCACATGCCACAACTACTGAAGCCCACACACCTAGAGCCCGTGCTCTGCAACAAGAGAAGCCACCGCAATGAGAAGCCTGCGCACCGCAATGAAGAGAAGCCCCTGCTCGCCACAACTAGAGAAAGCCCGCACGCAGCAACGAAGACCCAACACAGCAAAAATACATAAATAAATTTAAAAAATGGTTAACTTAAAAAAAAAGAAATAAAATATTTTTTAAAAGACGTATACATAAACACACACATCCAAAACACAAATAAAGCACAAGTTTTTTTTGTTTTTGTTTTAAGACAATGTGTACCGGCTTGAAGGATTTTGAACAGTCTTTCACCAAATATTTGTGTGTGGCTGTGGCTTGGGATGACACCGTGCCAGTTACTGAGGGCAGGGAGGTAAGGCACGCTGGCCAGGCTTGGAGGAACAGGGCTGCTGGATGTGGCTGTGCCTGGGTCCTGTCGCCCAAGCACATGTCCTGGCTGTGTGCATCCTGGGAAGGTGCCCTGGAGGGAGGAATGCCTTTCCGTAATTACAGCAAAGGCATTGGCTCCCTGAGAAAGGTCCAGCTTACTGGTGGAGCCAGAGAAGGGAACAGACCACTCTAATGCTGGAACAAGGCTCGAGGGTGACCCAAGGCCTTGTGCGCAAGGAGATAGGAGATCTCCACACTGAGGGAGCATGAGCCGTGAGGCCGGGGACCTCTGGGGACTCAGAAGAACACCTGGCTTCTGCCTCTGGGATCTGACCATTTACCTGGGGTGAAACTCAGACACCTGAGATAAATGTCAACAAATTGACCAAATGAATGATGTGCTGAAGTGTGAGATACAGATGGTACAGATGGTGATGTGCTGAAGTGTGGTATTCACACTTTACCACAGATGGTATTCTAGACATCTGGCTTCTGTGTGGGGACATGCCGGCCAGGCTTTCTGATGGTCAGTGTAACTCCTCTGCTCAAAACCCTTCACTGGTCTGTCTTCTGTCACGTTCAGGAGAAAGAAAACCCAAACTTCTTTGCAGGGCACATAAGGAGGGCCCTGTGAGATCTGAGTGCCCTCTACCACTCCAGCTTCATTTCCTGGCCTTTGGGTGTTCCAGGACCCTCCACTTACACGGAGACTCTTGGAGTCCCCAAAGCGCCCTGCCCTCAAGGCTCTGCAGCTTCTCGGCCTCGGCACATGCTGCTCTGAGTCTGGATGACCTTATGTGGCCCCCGCTGCCCCTCCCACAGTCTGGCTAACTCTCCCTTGGTTCCTAACCATGGCAATGCCCGTGGGGTTTGGGAATTTCCTTCTAGAAACCACTTCTGATCTTTCTTTAAGTGGAGTTTGGAGCAGCCTAGCTAGTGACATACTTTCTCCTATTCTGTCATTCATTCCTAAAACTTCATGGCAGACAGAGGGGGAAAGGAGGTCCAGATAACCCAGTGTGGTCTCAGAGAGGGAGGCCTGCTGGAAGAGACACTGAGCCTTTGTACATATTAAACTTTACTTGCAGCGGCAAACCATTACATGCTCTGCTGAGGTAGAAAATGGCATTTTTCTTTAAGCTCTGTTATGTTTGAAAGTTATTTGAATAATAGTATACTCGTATATCCAAATCAATTCCTTGTTAGAATGACTCGATGCTTTTGAAACATCGTCTTTGAGGACACACGTATTTAATCTTGGTGGAATATCATTCCGTTTGCTGACACCATTCAGCCTCAGTATCCATTTGCAGCCAGAATTAACGTGAAGGAGCTCTTAATTGTGTTCTGTGAATCAAAGCCCAGAAAAAAACGTAAAAATTTGTCTCAAAAAGAAAACAGGGGCTTCCCTGGTGGCGCAGTGGTTGGGAGTCCGCCTGCCGATGCAGGGGACACGGGTTCGTGCCCCGGTCCGGGAAGATCCCGCATGCCGCGGAGCGGCTGGGCCCGTGAGCCATGGCCGCTGAGCCTGCGCGTCCCGAGCCTGTGCTCCGCAACGGGAGAGGCCGCAACAGTGAGAGGCCCGCGTACCGCAAAAAAAGAAAGAAAACAGACTTCTTATATACGAAGTCTTCTGGGTACTCTGGAAAGCCTGAGATTGTTTCAACCAGCCGAGCAGGTTAGGCTCTTTGTGCCAATTATTGGCTACGAGTGATGGATGGATTTTCCTTCCTGGGCACCGAGGACAGTGGATGATGAAAAATGGTGACCCTGCCGCTTGCACAGACCCTTCCATCTGCCCTGTTGCTCCCCTCCTGCTTTGTGAAATTCATCAGGTGAGCACTGTTCTAATGGCTGCTCCAACCAAAACAGTAAAAACCTATCAGGGGAGCTACCTATTTGTATCCAATTGTGTTAACTTCCCACTAACATGATTTTCTCTGCCCTGCCCTTAACTTCCTTTGATGGATGATGTAAGAAACTGATGGGTAAAGCCCTCTATGGTATTTATTGTAGCTGGTTGGTGAGGATATTGTCCACTAAATCAGTGGACCTTGTTTGAAGAGCCATCTGAAAAATTTAAAGCTCGAGTCCAAGAAAGGCATTGTTTCATCTGCAGAACTACAATGCTTTAATTTTCGTGGACAGATTCAATTTTGTAATTGATTTGCTGTGGCTGCCAGGAAACTCAGAGCCCTATTTGCAGTCCAGTTTTTACCAGTGTATGACCCTGTGAACCTATATTTATGTATGCTGTCCCTTGATTCACCTTCCTATTTTATTTACACTTCTTCTTTTCTGATTTTATTTGATGTATATTTATATTCATATCTCCAGCTCTAGCCCCTTCTATCAAACACACAGAATGAGTAGAGCCCAACAGGGTGCTAGCAGAAGATAAGTATTTATATGTATTTATATTTTCCACTACAGTCCCATCAGACCTGCTCTGTGGCTCATACTTTCTTGCACCTTGGATAAAATCCCTGTGAAGTTCCATAACTTTTCTTGACACTCTTAGGGAAAAAACATCTTTTGTTCACTTTCCAACACCAGAAGTCTCACCTTACTAGTTACAGTGTTCACTCCAGAGCAGTAACCAAAATTCAGAACTTTCTTCCGGGTTCAACTTCTCCAGCGTTGAGCTCACTTCTGGATGGGAACCTTGTTGGGGAGTTGTGGACTGAGGTGGCAGTCAGCATCACTTTTGCCCCAAATTGCTGTTCTAACCACCTGTACCTTCTTCTGCAGATTGCCTGTTGCTCCTCCTGAGTTGGATGGAAGATAAGGGATAGGAAAGCTCTTACCTGGCTGGGGTTGCCTTGTCCTAAGGTAGAAACAGTCTTGGTCTTTGCAATATGACCCACTCAGCTTCCATAATGAAGCCTGGGGGCTAAAATACAGCACATGTCTCTGCCCCGCTGTTGGTGGAAGGCAGTTTGCTCCTGGGACATCTCAAGCCAAATCTCATACACTTCTCTAGACCAAGGTGTTGCACTTGTCTCTGTATCTGTTACACTCTAAAAGCACAGGGCAAACTCCCCAGATGGTTCTTGAGATGCCCTTTCTGGATCTTCTTGACTTCACAGTTTGGCTGTGGGCACTCAGAGAGCAACCTAGGAGGGTTTAGTGAAGGGACTATGGACAGAGGTGTGGCAAAGTAAGAACAAAAGAAGGTGAGGCTCCCAGATACCAGCATTGTGCCCTGAAGAGGGTAGGGGAGCGAATGATACACTTGGGGAAGATAGGCTGCCGGACAGATGCAGTGGCTACAAGGAGCCAGCCATAGCCAGGTAGGTAACCAGGTGTTATGGGTTGAATTGTGTCCCCTCAAAAACATATGTTGAGGTACTAACCCCCAGTATTCTATGAATGTGACCCTAATTGGAAATAGAGTCTTTACGGATGGAATCAAGTTAAGATGAGGTCATTAGGGTGGGCCCTAATCCAATATGACTGGTGTCCTTATAAGAAGAGAAGACAGAGACAGAGACACAGACCAAGAGAAGATAATGCCAGGTGAAGATGGAAGAAGAGATTGGTGATGCGTCTACAAACCGAGGGACACCAAGAATTGCTGACAACCACCAGAATCTAGGAGAGAAACAGGGAACACGTTCTCCCTTGAGCCTCCAGTGGGAGCCAGCCCTGCCGACATCTAGATTTTAGACTTCCATTCTCCAGAACTGTGACAGATACATTTCATTGTTTTAAGCCATCCAAGTCTCTGGTAATTTGTTTTGGCAGCTCTAGGGAATCAACACAGGGTGGGGTGGAAAAATTCCTTCAGCTCTGTTCTCCTGCCTTGTTCTCTCATGGTGGTGCCCCTCACTGGACAGACCCCCACTCTCTGGAAGCCAGAAAGCAAAGGAGCAGCTGCGCAGTCTCTAGAGGTCAGCCTCTGGGCACAAGGCAGGGCAGAGGGTGGAGGGACGGTGGTTGTAGGTGGAGAATAAGCCCAGCCAGCCCTGCCTCCGGCTTCTGTCTTCTTCAGTGTCAGAGACAGTGGTGGCAGGGGATCCATCCGAAGGGCACTGGAGAAACTGCTGCCTCGACCCCTCTTTTCTGCCCTTTGAATCTGGTTCTTTCGTGAGCACAAGGGGCTTGGAACACAGCTGGCTCCTCACAACTGCATCTTGGATCGGAAGTCAGCTTTCCCAGGAGAACGATGCTATAACCGGGCGAGGAATGGTATTTCCGTGCCGAGAAGGGCAGTGATGTACAGGCTAAAAGGCTGGGGAACCGTAAATGTGAAAGGCTGTTCAAACTCATTTGTAAGCAGGCAAAGTCAAGTCGAAACTGCGTGGAGATGAATCAATTGTCACCCTCTGGGTTGGCTGGCTCCCAGGGCTGGCTACTTCTCCTTGCAGGGCTGGCTGTGGATGGTGCCAGGTGTAGAGACCCAGCACAGCGCTGACACATATTAGGTGCTCAGCAGATATGACTTCCTCTCTCTTCCTGCGCAGCCCCTCTCCTCACCTCCCCTAACTGGCACTGTAAAGAATATGACATTGAACGCACAGGGCACAGCATCAGTGTATCAGTGCATCAGTGCTGCGCAGAATCCACCTGTACTGATGGAAACCCCTGCTGCTTTCACACTGAGCGCTCTCGGCAGTACATACTCCTGGGCAGAGCAAGTGCTCTCGTGAGAAAAGTGATTGAATTCAATCACATGGGTCTCAAGGGAAGTGGAAGGGCAGGGTGGGGGCTGAGAGTTAAGAACAACACTTGCACCTTATGACAATGGCATCAGAATTGTAATCCCATTGAGGGATCCCGTAAAAGTTGGATGAGGGTAGCTGCAGTGGGTGCTCTGCTCATATCTCCTCAGAAGTTTTCACCATTTCCACCTGTACCAGCCCAACATCCAGGAGCCAGCACCTGCATCTTTGTTAGGGTTGCCCTTGGGCTACTGGAACCCCCTTTGTCCCTGTGCACTGCTGGCTGGAAGTGCCTGTGAATTAACGTCCCCCTGGGGTCCATCCTTAACCACTGGCTGATGGATGTCCAGGCAAGAGTCTCCTGGCTCCCTGGAGCCAGGATAGTTCTGAGCCATATTTTTGTGTCACTTTTCAGAGTTCTTCCATGAGATTAAATTTCAGTCTTCCATTGTGGTAACTGGCTTAATAACATGCCTTTACTCATTGTCTTCACCTCCCATGACTACCAGCCCCCTCTGCTACCACTGTTTCTGTACTTCCTATAGATGGTTTGTCCTCCAGTGCTTGGTGCAGGGTCTGCTTCTGGGGCAACCCAAACTAAGACAGGTGGCGAGCTTGGCCTACTGAACCCATGGTCTCCAGATATTGCCCCTTCTGGGAGTCAGGGATTGGACTAGCCTTGGCCACTGGCTTCTTGCTTTTTGTGTTGATTCATTGCCAAGAGCTGCATAGCTCACTCATAACCTCAACATAATGAAAACATGTATCTAGCACTTGTCACATGCCAGGCACTGTTCTAAGCACTTTGCATGAACTAACTCATTAAATCCCCATAGAAACTCTATGGACTAAGTATTATTATTCTCTTATCAGAGGTGAGACAGTAGGCTCAAATGAGGGGACTTACCCAAAACACAGGGCAGGCTAATAGGGCTTCAAGCCAGTCTTGTGACTTTAGATCATGCTTTTCCCACTGTACATTTACACTCTATGAAATGTGCTTTTTATTTCTGTGATTTTTGTTAGCTTTCATGAGAATCTGGGGTACAGTAACTGAGTCCTTTTGTGGAGGTTATTAGCCCTCCATGGAGGGATTGGGGGGGAAAAAAGATAAAAGAAAGATATTAAGACTGAGTGTTTTGTGATTCCCCAAACTCATATGTTGAAGCCCTAACCCTCAATTGGAGGTAATTGGAGGTGAGGCCTTTGGGAGATAACTGTGTTTAGATGAGGTCATGAGGGTGGGGCCCCAATGATGGGATTAGTGTCCTTATAAGAAGAGGAAGAGAAACCAGAGCTCTCTTCTCTCTCCACCATATGAAGACACAGCAAGAAGGTGGTAGGAAGAGGACTCTCAGCAAGAACCAAATCTGCCGGCATCTTGATCTTGGACTTGCCAGCTTCCAGAACTGTGAGAAACAAATGTCTATTGTTTAAGCCACCCAGTGCATGGTATTTTGTTAGAGCAGCCTGGATGAAGACAGAAGGAAAGAGCCAGCCGTGAGACTATAAGAAAGGTTAAGGATGCCGAGAGGGAGTAAATTCTGGCCCTTGAATGGCAGTGGGTCTCTTAGCTACCAGGATGGGTCATGGGGTGAGGTGGTCACGGTTTGACAAACCTGGGCTTTGGAGAAGAGGGTCATAGGAAAACTGCTCAAAAGGGTCAAGGAAAGTTTTCTCCAAGGCTTCCTCCATCTTATGCATTCATGGTGGTTCTGGGTGCCTGGGAATTCTGAAGAATCCAGAGGGGTCGAGTTAACCCCCGAGCCACCATTGGGCACTGGAAGGAGGACCACCAAACCAGTTCCCTCTTCCAGGCATATTCCACTCTGCAGAGTTAGCAAAGTTACCAATATCTTCTTGATATTGCTGGGAAGGAAGGCCTGAGAATTTTCTAGCAAGGTGGGGTAGGGTTAACTTATGAACAATTAAAGACTGGTATCATTCTCATCTAAAACTATAGTGAAAAAGGGGGAACTAAGAGATAAAGTAACTTGGGAGGATCACACAGTAAGTGAAGGAGCCAGATTTCAAACCCAGCGCCTATATCTGGAACCTCCATTTGTAACTACCACACCATATGGTACCCTTAATAGGATGGTACCTGCTCTACTATTTTGTGTCAAATGTATTTGCCATCATTCTTATTTTTATGTAAGTGAATATAAAAATAAGCATAAAAGCTCACGGGGATGCAGATGGCAAAGTGCAGGGGAAGCTAAGTGGGCAGAGATCTCTGAAGTCCCTATTCCTTTTCAACCAAGAAATTCCATATTTATATGAGGTATGTAAGTTCTCCATAGGATACCACTGGGGTGGGGACAGTTTGGGAACCACCAACATGGTAGGAGATAAGTAGATTTGCATTTTAAGATCAAGCGGATTGAAGTGCAGAAATGGATTTTTGGGGGGTGGGGGTGTTGGGAGCGGAGGGATCAGTAAGAGGCCATTGGAAGAGCAGGAGATGGTGGTAGCTTGGAGTAGGGACCTGGGGACATGCAGAATGAGAGAGGCTGGTGGATTTAAGACCTATTTTGGAATTAACATCAATGGGAAGTCCTGCTGTCATTCTTGGGGACATTGAAATCCTATGGATGGTCCATTCCATGCTCTGCCCCTCCAAGTCTTGCTCTCCAGACCTCAAGAAGCCTTCATCTCCTCTCCACTTTAGCCATCGATTCCAGTGGCCATCCCACAGCCCATACCATCCTTATCACTCAATCTCCTCCACTCTGACATCCCAAACTGTGGTTTTACTCTGACCATCCCTCCCAATCTTTCTATCGCTCTCACTGCATTCCTCCCACAGCATCTTCTCTGTGTTCACATTGAGATTTCTACCCCCTTGATCATTCTAATTTCTTTCTATTTTCACCCTTCATTTAGTCACTTCCTTCCCAATCATACCTTGGGCTCATCACTTCAGTCTTTCTCTTGCCAAGATCTTCCCTCCCCTTTATACTTGTCCTTCATTACCACCCACACAAGTGAACACCCTCTACACCAGACGGATCAGTCTGGCTGTCTACCTTCTCCAAATGCTGTTGGGCACAATTACAGAATTTTGCTGGTTGGGCCACCAGAAACTCATGGTTCTTGACCTGAGTTAGGTGCTCAGCTCTGCATGGAAAGATCGTGTTTCCCTCTCAGTACTCCCCTCTGTTCCTCTCAGAAGCTCATTCACACTTTCTTCTCTCTCTTCAAACCCTATGTGCAAATATGTTTCTCTTCACCATTGGGGGTTGACTTGGCCTCCACTGAACTGAGAAAGTAGATGCTCAGAAGGGCACCCTCCCAAAACTTGCTCTACTTCCTCAAACTACCTCCACCTCCACTTACTTTGTCTCCTTCCTTCTGGTCTCACAGGAGAAAGCTCTCTTCTCTGGGGTAGGGCCACTTGCTCCAGCTGGGTCCCAATTTTCCTCTCCTTCTCTTTGTATGTTCTGTTCAAACTCTGAACATCACATTCTTCTCATCTTGGAAGGGTCCTTTGATCACCCTCGACCCCCTGCTCTCCTCATTAGCTGGACAAGATCCCTTCTTGTTTGCCCCATTTTTAAGGTCCCCAACCCATATGTTACATGACTTCAGAGCTCAAGCCATGAGGTCGGTGGGGGTCAGGGCTGGGTGAGAATTGCGTCCTTCCAACCTTCCATTTCACTCATGGACCAGGTTGGCCCTGGCTATGTTTCTGCCAGGTGTGTCTTAGAAACCTGGGCATCTGAGGAGAAATTGAGTTTTCTGAATTGCCATCAACATTGACCTTAAAAAAAAAAAGCCCAATAAGAAGCAAAGAGGATATATCTCTCGATTTCAACCCTGTGAACTTCAACTGGAGAAGTGTGTTTAGGGAGCTTGTTCTTCGTAAGCTTATTACAAAAATAATACAGCTACATAATTGCAGGGGGAAAATGAAATTTTATTCTCTTTCTGTGATGGCCTCGAGGGAAGATAGAAGCACACAGAAAATTTTCTACCTAGGAAAAATAACCAGAACCTCCCCCAAATGCTATGTAATTTAGTCATTAGGTGCTTTGGAAAAAAAAAGTCTGTTTATCTTAAGTCCCTAAAGAAATATCTTCATGGAGAGATTATTTCATTGAAATTTATTTTAAGGAATTATTTAAAGAACATTGGTCTTTACCACCCATTAATCAGATTTCATTTGATCTTACTTTGGTTTCTCTTTAGTTATGGGTAATTATTTTAAGACTGCTGATTGCCTGCTATAAAGGATCGGATTTTTATGTTATAAAAACATTTTGAATGATCTATGGGCCTGAACACCGTGGGGGAGACTGGGAAAGTTCTGGGACGCAAATTGCTTTAAAGTCGATTGGGCTTGGTCTGGGCTGTGACAGAGAAGAATGAAAATGGAGCAGCTCTGGAGCTTTGCTTCAGAGGCCGAAGGTTCCTCAAGCGTGGCGGAGGTTTTAAAGGTGGCAGCAGATTGGACGGAATCTCTGGAGATGGGGTGTGAGCCACGCCCACTTTGGGGGAGGACTGAAGCGTCTGCTGGCTGGAGAGGACACTGCACCTCCTACAACATGGGCTTCCTGGGACCCCAGAAAGAGCTCAGGTGGAAGGACTAATGCTTCTGCACCCCCAGTACGCATCCCTCCAGTGGGAATCATGCCTCTCATTTCCCAAAGTCCAGCAGACCTCAAGGCAGACCTCAAGTGCAAGGAGACAGGAGGGCAGGGACACGCAGGGGGAGAACCCACGTGGTGTAGACGGTCATATGCCTGTAGTCAGTGTGAACTGACAGGGTGGTGGGACCTTGAACAAGTCATTCAAATGCTCCAAGTCTCAGTTTTCCCACCTGAGCAATGGGAGAAATAAGGCTGTCGTAAGGAATCAATGAGATGATGCACATAAAGCATTCAGCCCAGTGCATGGCCCATAATAGACACTCAGTATATGTCATTCTTGGGAGTACCTGGTAAGTGGGTTCATATGCGCCATCTTGGGAGCTGTTATGATGATTAAACACTCTAACTTAGGTGAAGGACTTAACACAGCGTTGAGCCCACAACAAACACTCGACACAGGGTAGTCATTAGTGTGAGTATCAGTAATATATCTGAGTAAGTATTTGACCAAGTCCCTGCCCACCTTCCGGAGCTCTCCTCTACCCTCTCTCCCCTTCCCTCACGGCCCTCCAGGCGTGCTGGCCTCCTTCTGTTCCCCCACTTCCCAAGCCCATTCCCTTCTCACCTGCCCCGTCTATCTGCACTCAGGCCTCCATGTCATCACTCAGCTCTCAAGTCTAAAGTGATGTCTGCAGAGAGACCCCCAGGCTCAAGAGTCTCTCCAAGCCCCCTGCACCGACTGCCTTCTATCCTGCGTGATGCAGCACAGGCCAACATCTACTCAGTTATTGTCTCTCCCCTCTGTCTGGACTGGAAATTCCATGAGAACAGGGATCTCGCTGTCCGCTGCTGTCCCCGGGGCATAGGACAAGGTCCAGCACAGATTAGGTGCTCAGAAAACACCTTCCCCAGCTTCAGCCTATTGGATGCCCATTAGGGAAGCCCATGGGGGGATTCATTTTAGAGTCAACATCCCAGAGCCTTGAAAATGCTCAGTGTTCTGTGGAATAGGCCACTTAAGGAACCTAACAGCACTGGGCACTAAGAATGTCAGGGAAACATATCCCCCCAGAGAACAAAGAAGCTGAATCTACAGACTGGTCTGAATACAAGAGGGGGTTCTGCCTTCTAGGAGGGAGGTGGTGGCAGCAAGATCCTCCTGGGGTGCCTGCTGCTCAGGGAGGTGGGAGAGGAAGACCCACCTACTTCCTAGGGATAAGTGCTGGGGTCAGAGCTGCACAGACACACTACGGGATGACCTCCACCCAGGGGCCTGGGCCCCATGTCGGGCTCCCTCGGCAGGGTGGGGTGGTGGAAAAGGGGTAGAGACTCAGGCCACATCTGTGGAAGGGCAGTGCATGGTTCCCCGCAGTGATTCAGCCTAGAACATGTGGATGGCCCCAGGAATAACACAGAAAGTGTGGGAGAAACAGGAGAAAGGCCAGAACTGGTCAAAACAGAAGGAGTAGGGAGGAGCAGGCTGAATCTCAGTGTCTAATGGGTATAGGAAATCCATCCATCCATCCATCCATCCATCCATCCATCCACCCACCCACTCAACCATCCATCCACCCACCAACCCATCCATCCATCCATCCATCCATCCATCCACCCACCCATCCATCCACCCACCCATCCATCCACCCACCCATCCACCCACCCATCCAGCCATCCTCCCACCCACCCACCCGTCCATCCATCCAGCCATCCATCCATCCAAACCACCCATCCATCCAAACCACCCATCCATCCACCCACCCCATCCACCCATCCACCTACCCATCCATCCACCCATCCACCCATCCATCCATCCATCCACATATTTCTCTCTCCCTCTTCCCTCTCTCCCTCCCTCCCTCTTTCCCATTTTTCCTTTTCTCCTCTTTCTGTGCCCCCTGACTGGCTGGGGACACAAAGTAGTGCCTAATCCAAACTCTCAGTGAACTCACAAATTCGGGAGGGGGAGACAAGCTAGAGCATAAGATACATTTCTAAAAAATTTTATTAAAAAATTTTTTTATTGGAGTATAGTCGCTTTACAATGTTGTGTTAGTTTCCACTATACAGCAATAAAAAATTTTAAAAGGTGCTTTTTCTTTTTTTGAAAGAAAGGGTGCTTTTTTCTTGAAGTTAAAAAAAATCAATAAATTTATAAATTGTTCCCTGAACAATGGTGCCCATAAGTCATGCCTTTGCCTAGGGGAGCTTTCTAGAGCCCCAGCGGCTGTCCTGGGGCTGCAGGCACACACGCCCACCTACGCCCCCTGCATGCGGAGGTGCACGTGCTGAGACCTCACCAGTCTCCCATCCTCCAGCAGGTGGCTGAGTCAGGATCAGACTCAGACTGCATTTGCGAGAGCAATGGGCAAGCAAGTGAAATGATGTCAAGAGCGGCCCGAAGCGCATCTGGAACCGGGCACAGCTGCACACATGAGGGTGAGCCAGGGAGTGTGGGCGAGCCTGGCTGTGCCCATGTGGGTTCATGTTGGAGCCAACTCATGGCTGCTGTCCCAATACCCACATGGCGGGGAGGTCTGTGCGCTCACAGGTAGGTGAGTGTATGTGTAGATTGCAATGGCGTTCCTCATGTGTGGAGCCCTTGTCCAGTGTACAGCTGGACATCAGTAAACAGCAGCCCTGCGGACAAGTAAAGACATATCAATGTCAACAACACCAAGTGCTAAGACAGAGGTGAGCACAGTCCCAAAAGGGAGCATAGGGGGCGGCACTGACATTGCTCCAGGGGGTCCCTTTCAACGCTCTCAGACTGCCTGAGCCCGGGGCTTCTGGGTTCTGTAAAGAGCTTCTCAGATGGCCAGGAATGACGCCAGCTCTTCTCTCCTTCATCTCCCAGGCCCCGACTTGGCCCCATCTGCCTTTGTGTCTTGGTCCTGCACTTGCCTGGCTTGCTGGGGTGGGGTCCTGGCTCTGGCCTCGCCTCCTCTGGACTCCAGAATGGCCCCTCAGCACCTTGGGCCACATCCATGGACAGGAAGCGCCACGCACCTGCTCCTGCCGAGGCATGGACACCCCAATGCCAAGTGGGCCCCAGGAGCCCAGCAAGGAGGGAGCAGTAGGGCCTGTGCTCCTGGCGGATTCCTTTGTGCTCTCCCAGGGTGCTGCCCTAGGAGACCATCACAGCCTCCTGGAGGGACTGATGGTCTTTTAATTAATTTACTTATTTTTAAAATTTTTTGGCTGCACTGCACGCGGCTTGAGATCACTGACCGGGGACTGAACCTGTGTCCCCTGCTGTGGAAGTATGGAGTCTTAACCACTGGATTGCCAGGGGAGTCCCAGGGACTGATGGTCCTGGGGCTTCAGGCCGGAATCGATGTGGTGAGCAAAACGCTGTGATTGAACAACCCTCATGCAGTGGATTGTACCAGGACCCACATCAACCAGCACATCGCAGAACAAGCTCTTGAGGGATTCTGGAGTCGTCCGTGTTTGCTTTGTAAAACTTCCCCGCAAAGGATCACTTTGGGCTGGCGGTGGATTGCTGCTACTGGATTATCTTAATGTCTTCCTGGAGAAACTTTGTGCAGGTTATTCTTCTTGCTAATAAGTATCATATCTATTTATCTATCTCCTCAGGAATAGCAATTCAACACTGCCAAGGCTGTCCTTGCTGGAGAAAACCCTATCTTTCCTGAGACGTATGCGTGTGCAATCCTGGTGACTTATCACAGGTCTTCCTGGGCCCAGGCTGCTGGTGTATTCCTGACGCTCTGTCTGGATTAGAGCGTGAACGGTGCAGCTCCTGTGTGTTTGCCGTGACTGTCTGCACTCAGAGGTCTCCACGGCTGAGGGTGATGCAATTGCATGAGTCCTCTTGCCACCCACACGTCACGACTAGCTATTTCCTGATGTTTTCAAACAAAGTAGTTCTACTGGCATACGCACATATGTTAGAAGGTAGAGTGGAGTAGTGGAGAAAAACGAAACAAAACAATAAACATGGATTCTGAGGCCGAGACTAAGGTTTGAATCCTGGAAATATTTGCCCCAGTAGCTGTGTGATCTTGGCCACTGTGGTAGACAGAATAATCCCTGGAACCTTTGAATGTGTTAGTCACAAGGCAGAAGACGCTTTGCAGATGTGATTAAGGTAAGAATCTTGAGATGGGGAGGTTATCTTGGATTCTCAGGGTGGGCTCAATGTAGTCACAGGCATCCTTGTAAGAGGGATGTAGAGTGAGAGGAGATATGATGATGGAGTGAGGGGTGAGTGAGAGAGGGAGGGAGGGATGGAGAGATTGAGAGAGAGACAGAGAGAGATGACAGAGACAGAGAGACAGACAGACAGAGACAGAGAGAGAGAAAGAGATGACACTGGAAGATGTTTCGCTGGCTCTGAAAATGGATGAAGGGGCTGTGAGCAAAGGAATACAGATGGCTGTTAGAAGCTGGAAGAGGCAAGGAAAAGGATTCCCCTTCGAGCCTCTGAGGGAATTGTGGCCTTGCTGACACCTGGACTTTAGCCCAGTGAAACCCATTTAGACTGTCTCATCTCCAAACCATACAATACTAAATGTGCATAGCTTCTTTTTTTTTAAGTTTTTTTTTGATGTGGACCATTTTTAAAGTTTTTATTGAATTTGATACAATATCGCTTCTGTGTTACGTTTTGGTTTTTTTGGCCCCGAGGCCTGTGGGATCTTAGCTCTCCGACCAGGGATTGAACCCTCACCCCCTGTATTGGAAGGTGAAGTCTTAACCACTGGACCACCAGAGAAGTCCCCAAGTGTGTGTAGTTTTAAGCCACTGTTTGTGGTACTTTGTTACAGCAGGCATAGGAAACTGATACCAGCCAGCTACTTTCCCTCTCTTAGCTTCCGTTAGCTCATTTCTAATAAGAGAAGAGAAGGCAGGCTAGGAATTGCTTTCCCATAAGGTTGTTGTGTGGGTGAATCAAGTAGTGACCGCTACTTCAGAAGGAAGAGGGGAAGGCCTTTGGCATCAGGTCCTTGGACCCGTGCTTCTCACACTGTCGGTGATGAAGCCCCCCTCCCCCCTTTTAATAAATTTCAATCCACTGTGGATCAATACTTTTATAAAACGCAATACAAATGAACCATTAGAAACAAATGAAATAAAGGACATACAAAATCCAAGCCTCACTCTTTTATTATTAGATGCAGCAGCCATAAAATTGTGCTGGGTAATTGCTCTGAAAATTTCTCTACATTTACTCTCGCCTTCTGTCCTCATGTCACTTTCTGTGGGCGGGGAACAGACATTTTGCTGCCTGGTCCCGGCCCACACCCTGAGCTGATTGTTGCCTAGAGGTGAGTATAAGTTGCAGTTGAGGCCTGGGGCAGTCAGATTGCCTTACAGATGAGGGGATGTCCAGGCTGAATTCTGAGGTAGGAATAGGGGTTTACCAGGAAGAAAAGAGCAAAAACAGAACAGGGGAAACAGCATGTTGAAAGGACAGAGGCAGAGAGAGAAAGACAAATATCGTATGATATCGCTTATATGTGGAATCTTAAAAAAAAAAAAAAGATACAAATGAGCTTATTTACAAAACAAACATAGACCCGCAGACATAGAAAACAAACCTATGGCTACTGAAGCGGAAAGGGGGGCATAAATTAGGAGGCTGGGAAGTAATATATACACACTACTGTATATAAAAGAGATAACCAACAAGGACATACTGCTTAGCATAGGGAACTATACTCAATATTTTGTAATAACTTATAAGCAGAAAGGATCTGAAAAAGAAGACAGATATATATACACACACATATATATATAATTAAGTCACTTTGCTGCACACCTGAAACTACCACGAAATTGCAAATCAACTATACTTCAATTAAAAAAATCTTAAAAAAGAAAGGCATGCAGGTGAGGAGTGCTTCGTATCTCAAATATGAATTTACCTGCCAGTGTCTTTGAAGGACAGCAGTCTGAAATTTGAGCTGTTCTTGAACCTTGATAAAGAGGAGACTACAAGTTGGTATAGTGTTAATGATTAGGACATGACCTCTCAGCTTAAAATCTTTCGGGAGCTTCCCCCTGCCTTTGGGGTCAATTGACAGCTCTCAGTGGAGCCCTGCTACTTCCCCTTGATCCAGCCTCACCTGCACCAGCCCCTGTGCTCCAGGTCCATGGGACTCCCCGCCCATTCTTCCAGACACGTCCTTCCCCAGGACCCATCATGCTGTTCCTCTGACAGGCATGCTCTTCTGCTTTCTCCTTGCCTGGCAAACTCTACCTGTCCTTCAGGTCTCAGCTTGACCAGCATTTCCTCAGGAGACCTTCTCTTCCTTCCCAGCTTTTGTCTTGTTACAAGTTCCAGTGAGCGCCTAAGGCAGGGTTTTGCCTGTCTCAGTGCTCAGTGAATATCTAGTGGTTGAATGAATAAACACGCTGTATTTCTCTCTCCCCAGCAGGTACCACAGTTCCAAAGAAAACTTTTATGTACTTATCTGTTTAATGTTAATATTCCCACTAAACTATAACTATATGGGGTCAAGGATCATGTCTGTTTTGCCCTCCACGGTGCCTCAAACACAGTAGGTGCTAAAATACACATTGAATGAACATGTGAATGATTGATTGAAAGGATGAGTGATGGGAGTTGGGTGGGATTGATG
Source organism: Monodon monoceros (assembly GCF_005190385.1). Classification (NCBI taxonomy): domain Eukaryota; kingdom Metazoa; phylum Chordata; class Mammalia; order Artiodactyla; family Monodontidae; genus Monodon; species Monodon monoceros. The sequence goes on from NW_021703767.1 coordinate 121,855,271, forward strand.
GGGAAAACCCTATGGGAAGAATTTGATTCTCTTCCTTGGCGTCACCTGAGACTGGGGGCAACAATAGCTGACATTCAGAGGGCTCCCTCACCCCTGAAGTCTCCTGCTGCAGACAATCATGAGACCCAGTCATCACAAGAAACAAAGGGACTTTTCAGATCATAAGAGGAATCAGTGAGGTGAAGGTTACATTTTCTAGAGAAAGAGAGTCATATCTTTTCCAATGCAAGCAACTTCTTCATGCTCAAATATTTTATTGTAGGAATGTCTTGGACATTTTCTTCAGATAGCTGTAGAACAACCACATTTATAAGGCTGTGTTCCATAATAGTAAGACAACAACCAGCAAGCTAACAAAACCCACAATAGAAAACAACAACAGCAACAAAACAACCAAACGACCCAACTGTGCGAAGCAATTAACCAACCAGAAAACATCCGCAACTCCTGGAACACGTGTAACACAGAGGAGCTGGTTCTTGCATATATCAAGTGCTCTGTATATGCTAGTGGATGTGACTTTTGTTTTCTTGGATGCAGATGGCATTCCATGGTCCTCCTGACTTGGCAGGATCTGTGGCTTCTTGGAGCAGACGTAACAGCTGTTGCGTCCTTGGGGAGACGGGGCTGAGTCGGAATTGCAATTGGTTGATGTGCCTGGCTTGATGCGATGCGCCATGATGGCTGTGAGGACTGAGGAGGACCAGCTGGCCACCTCCCAGGTGCCCCTCTGAAGCTGTCAGCTCTGGCTTTCCAGATGGGAGTAGGTTACCAAGTTCCAGTGAGCGCCAAGGGTGCACAGTCAGAGCCTCTTCCTCTGTTGGCGACAAGCATGGCTTCATGCTCCATGGCTTCACTGGAGCATGAATTCCTCAGGTTCAGTGGCCAGGCTTCTCTTTTGAGCCTCCATGGTCTCTGAGGCAAGGTCAGCACTCAGTTGTGCCTGTTAAAGGCTCACTTACAGGCTCTTCCCTACAGACACCAGTTCATAATCCTGGAGAGGGAAAATGATCTTGTGGAAAGACGCCAATAGGAGGGGAGTTGGGAGAGCTGGGACCTAGTCCTAGGTCTGTGATCTCTCAGTTGAAGGTCTGAATGGGAGAAAAAGCGTGAGGAAGAGGGAATTCTTCCTGCCTGACTTTGAGTGAGACGTTGTTTTTTTTCCTTCCTTTGGACTGGAACTGAAACATCAGCTCTTCCTAGGTATTGAGGCTGATGGCTTTTATTAAAATGGTGGATTAATAGTCTTTTTAAAAATTTTATTGGAGTATAGTTGATTTACAGTGTTGTGTTAGTTTCAGGTGTCCAGCAAAGTGAATCAGTTACACATATACATAATCTATTCTTTTTCAGATTCTTTTCCCATTTAGGTTATTACAGAATATTGAGCAGAGTTCCCTGTGCTATACAGTAGGTCCTTGTTGGTTATCTGTTTTATATATAGTAGTGTGTGTATGTTCATCCCAAGTTCATGATTTATCCCTGCCCCCAAACCTGATGGCTTTTGGACTGGAACTTTCACCATCAGCTCCCCTGGTTCTCAGCCCTTCAGACTCAGCTACACCACTGGCTTTCTCAGGTCTCAGCTTGCCAATTGTAGATCTCGGGGCTTGTCGGCCTCCAAATCATGTAAGCCAGTTTCTAACAATAAATCTCTCTCTTTCTCTCTCTCCCTCCATCCACAACACACACACACACACACACACACACACACACACACACACACACAGAGTTGATTCTGTTTCTCTGGTGACCCTGACTAATACAGCACCGTTATAAAGTATAAAGATCAGCCTGGTGATGGAGGTCTGAGTGCTCTGTCACAAAGATTCCACCAAGACAAGAAAGTGGGCCTTTGTTCCCATTGCTTAGGAGTCCCTGGGGCACATGAACCCTCCCTAGCATCAGAGCAGGCCCCAGAATGGCAGCCTGCCCTGCCCTGGCAAATTCCATGTACCAGCCTTCCTTAGGGTCCAAAGCTTTGAGGGGTATTGGCAGATGCACAGAATTGTTTATTCAGCAAATGAGCATCAGGCATCCTTTATGGGATGGACCTTGTTCCAGGAATACAGTCATGAAGAATGCAGAGGTACAAGTCTCCTTTCTTATGGGGCCTTTGGTACAGCAGGGATGGGAGAGCAGGCAGTAAGGAAACAGTGACGTGTGAAGACATTAGGCATCATGTTGGCTTCTTGAGGCAGTAACATTAGGTAAGAAGCACATTACAAGCAGAGGGCAGAGCTAGGGCAAAGGTGGGTGCAGAAAGGGGGTAATGGGGCTTGGCCTTGTAAGCATGACAGGGTGGTATTTGGTGAGACGGGAGGCTCTGTGATGGAGTCCCAACAGTTAGGTTCACAGGCCATGGAAAAGAGCTCAGACTTACTCCAAGTGGGAAGAAAATTCTTTGGAGGGTCTTGAGTAGGGGACATTGTGATATGATTCATAATGGAATACAGCGTCCCTCTGCCACAGTTGTCCGGGTGAGAGCTGATGGTGGCCTGGACTGGCGTGTGGGCAGTGGGGAGGGACAGGCATGGGAGCTGGGGTATATTTTGGAGGTAGAGGAGTTGCTGCTGGGGAGGGGTACAAAAGAAGACACGGATTCAAGGAAGAAACACGGGCCGTTTAGAGATGGCGGGTGGTGATCTGGCCATCTCTAAGTTCAGCAGAGGCCCGGACTGGGGTCAGGGATGGCATCTGCCACAGAGAGGTCAAAGCCAGCAGGTTTTGGGCTGAGGCCTTTCCTGGTCAGTCCCTTCATCCCACCTGAGCACTGGGTTAACGCCCGCTAACCTCTTCCTTAGTTGCCCTCTCAGCTGGCCAGAGCCTCCTCTGGAAGCACCTCAGGTCACTAAGGAAACTTGGTGCTACTGTCTACTTCTCTTGTCTTCAGGCCCGCCTGCCATTCCGGGCACCCCTGCCTCCCAGACTGGAATGCTCCTCCATTCCTGGGCCTCGTGGGTGCTGGGCGGAGGTCACCGCATGCCTCTGGGTGAGCGGGGGTGGGTGGAGAGCTGCCCACAGGACACGGTCTTCCCCCAGGGTGCCAGGCTCACACCTGTGCACTGTTCATGCCTGCAAGGCCTTCCCCCTCTTCTGGGGTCTAACCCTGCTCATCCTCCGAGCCTTTTCTTCCAGCCCCTACCACTCCATCCCCTCCCACTCCATCCCCTCCCACTCCATCCCCCAACCCTTTTCTTCCAGCCCCTCCCACTCCATCCCCGCCCACTTCCAGCCCCTCCCACTCCAGCCCCTCCCACTCCTTTTCTTCCAGGCTCTCCCACTCCAGGCCTCTCCTCTAAGTGCCCACAGCCTATTGGTTAAAGTGAATTGTCTCTTTACTTGAGGGTCATCCTTCCTGAGCTGGAGAATTCCCTGAGGGCAGGGACCATGTCTCACTTCTATTCCCAACCCCCAGTCCAGGGGACTCTGTCCCTGTTTGGAGTTATGCAACCAACGCACCCATCATTGGCCACAGCAGCAGTGGGCTGGGGAGAGAAACTTGCCTTTCCCAGAGGTGTCCATCTTCCCTTCCCCATATGGTACTTAACACCAGCAGGACAATGACAACAGACTCCGGCTCTATCTTTGTTTCCCTGATTAGGCAGACCTAGTTCTGAGTTCAGGCTGTAAATGAGATGCCGTGATTGCTTCTTGAATAGAAGACCCAAATTTGCTTGAACTTAGGCAATAAGTATTCTGTTTTTCTGACCTCTTTGGCATCACGTTCAAAGCAGAACGCATCAGATGTTCTACAATACAGGCTCAGAGTTGGGCTAAAATTCAAACATATTCATATTAATGGGAAAAAATCTGGAGGCTTTAACCACAGCTTGTGATTCAGCCTGATTAACAGTGTTTCCATTTTGTGAAGTCCCTGTTTTCATGTGAAATGAATGACTCCTTTTTCATTTTGCTCCTGAAATAGGGAAATGTTCTCGTTGTGGAGGGAAATCTCTACAAGCAGCCCATTAAATAGTAAAATGTTACTGCTGTGTCCGCGTGAAATTATTACCCACGGAAAGCATCAGTCCCCAAAGGGGGACCATCCTGGAGGAGGTTTGCCCAAATTGCCAAACTTGGAGGCTATTTGCTCATCATTTGGGGAGACATGCCTTCAACATCGATGTCTTTCTTCTCCCCCAAATGAAACCTTGGTCTGGATGTCAGCTCGGGAAACTCAACTCCATCTACTTCAAGAGAAAAAGGACTTGGTTGGAAGCATCTTAGGTGTGTTGCTGAATCAAACCTCAGAGGTAAAGCCAGGCAGCAGGACCAGAGCTGGCCCAACCCGGTTCCAACCTGGGAGTCTTTACTCTGTGTCCCTTCTTCAGTTTCCTGTCTTTGTCCTTCTGTCTTGCTGTTGTCCAGACTTTCTCTGTTCCCCAGTTCTCATGGTGGGACCTGGTCACCACTACCAGCTCCCAAATTTACGAGCTACACACAGACATCCAGAGAGAGCCTGATCTCTTTCCCAAATGCAGTGCCCTTCCCTTGACCATCCACGGTAAGCAGCGGGTAGGTTGTATTATCATGTGGAGCTTCTACCACAACCCTATGGATGGGGTGGGGAAGGGTCAATTCTTAGAAAATTCATAGTAGGAAGATAATCCAAGAGGTGTCCGTTACATTGATAGCAAAAGCCTAGAGTCATCCCACAAATGGATAAGAAGTTCAGGGACTCCTGCCATGTTGGAATTCAAGTTCTGACAATGAAACCCATAAATATCTACTTAGGAAAAAGGGGTTGTGATTCCATGTGAAGCTGTGGCTAGATCTAAGTTTCAGACACTTAACACCTCATTCTAGGAGCTTATGCTGCTGACTTGGGGGGGGGCCACCCCTCCCCGCAAGTGTGGTTCCTTTTCCTTCCCCAGACTGGCTCTTCCTTATGTAACATCCACAGCAAACCAGGGGCTCCCGGCCACATGATGAAGCTGCTGTCCCTCAAAAACACTCTTTCTGTACATGATCTCTCAGCCTGCCAACAGCCCCATCTTACAGATGTGGAGTTGAGGCTCACAGAGGTTGGGGAACTTGGGAAGGTCACATCTATAGGAAGGAGGACTGGGAAAGGCATTCACATGTTTCTGGTTCTAAAGCCTTTATTATTTTTTTTAAATTTAATTTTTATTTTATATTGGATATGGTTGATTTACAATGTTGTGTCAGTTTCGGGTGTACAGCAAAATGATTCAGTTATACATATACATGTATCTATTCTTTTCCATATTCTTTTCCCATATAGGTTATTACAGAATATTGAGTAGAGTTCCCTGTGCTATATAGTAGGTCCTAGTCGACCATCTATTTTACTAAAGACTGTATTTCATTACACACACTGACAACATCATCTACACAGCATCACGTCTTGAGACCAGGTTGTTAGCAAGGAGAAAACAGAGAAATGATGGATAAGAAAATGAAATGGACCTATCATGAGACAGGATGTAGAAATGTTTGGGTGGACCAGATAGGTTTCCTGGCCACTAGGACCTCAGATGGGCTTATGACCTATGTCATGTCTTGTGGAAGCTCATGCCCCTCCTCCGGATGTTGTGAATTTCCAGGTCCCCTTGGCACCCAGCCTCTTCGGCCTGTGGGTGCTTTCTGCATGTGACCTAGCCTCAACCCAGACGTGGAAACACACTTCTCTTCTTAGGTAATGCCCTGAGCCTAAGTAAAACCTATTCACACAAAGTATTCATTAATGTGAACGTAGGAATGTTAACCCTTCCTTGAGGATGGGGGGGTGGGTAGAAGATGGTTTCTAGCTGGCCATCCAAATAGGCTAAGGTTTGACATGAGTCACTCCCACTCTTACACTATGTATGGTGAACGCAGCCAGGGACATTTCCATGCCCTCCTCACCCCATAGAGTCCCCTCACCTCTCAGTATCTGCAGACCTCCCCTCTCCCCTTTCCTACTGTCCCTTGTGTTTCAGAGAAAAACACAGAGTTCTCCATTTTCCTATGCCTAGTACCTGCTGGATGGAAATCCTCTTCTTTTCCTCGCCCCCTTCATAGTCCTTGGGTGGAACTAGCACTTCTGTCCAAGGAAAGCCCCGCTCCCCTGTCTGCCCCTGAGGCTGCTGTTTGCGTTCTCCCGGGTCCAGCCTTGTCCGTCCACCTGGAGCTGCAGCCACCCTTTGCAGCCGCTTCCATAATTTCTGCTCTTGGAAGTCATTTTTCTCTGACAGCACAGCACTAGCTCAGCAATCCCTGCCCAGAACCTCAAGAAGCAGCCATCCTTGAGGAGAGAGGGAAGGTATTTCCTGCAGGTGAAGCAACCAGGAAAGAATGTGGTGGCAGGTGGGAGCACGGGTGTCCAAGGAGCTGTGGGGAGTGGGGCAGAGGGAGCGTTGGGTTGGGGGAGTGAGAGAGAAGGTGATGCAGGGTTCTGTCAGCCTGGGAGAGGGCTTCACGGTCTGCATAGGAGGAAACGATGGCAACAACAAACTTGTCTTTGTCTCTTTGGCCATGCATGGAAGGTAGGGTCTGGTCCTTAAATATTTCTATGTCTCAGCCCTAAGCATAGTTCATAGAGGCAAATGGTAAATAGGTGCTGATGAATGAGTAAGTGCAGGAACAGGTTTTGTCAACTGTGAGAGGGATTTAAGGCATTAGGGAATAGGCAGGTCTAAGGGGCCATTTTATAGCCTCTGAAGTCCCACTTGGCACACACCCGCTTCAAGGTCAGCTCCGTGCTTCAGAAAGGCAGTCCCTGGGGTCTGTAGTTGATGGACTAATGAGGCCCACCAGCAAGCCCCTTGGGGAGGAGTTAACCTGCCTTATTTATTCTTTGTATTTCTGTCCCCAGCACATACAAAACGTGCCCCAAAGGAAACTCTTCCAAATAGAGATCCTTGTGGCCACAAGGTGGCGCCATTGTTCCGGCCAAAGACCCCAGAGCCTGGGGGCAGGACCACATGGCTTGGAACTCTGAGTTAAATCCAAACTCCTCCAACATCTCTGTCAGGCTCTAATCTCAACGCAGTGATATATTCTAATCCCATAACAAGGGGATTAACAACACCACTGTAGCTAATTTGAATTGAAAAGATCTGTTTCAGACAGTGAATTCCAAGACGCTTCCTTCCCTCAGGGGCAGAGAAGGTAGGAGCAATGCCTGTACAGACTCTTGGATTGCTTGCAGGCTGAGCTGCTCTCTCAGGTGCAGACCCACAGACCACAGCGCTCACTGCCTCCAGCCCCTGTGCGCCATTTTGGTGGCTGTCACACAGACAGCTGGGGGCAAATGGGGGAAGGGTCCCCACCTAAATTCCCATCACTCCTTCCCTTTGCACCAAGCTCTTGGCGTTGACGCCCCTCTACTCTTCTCCATGTGTTCACATCCTACCCTTTCCTCGAGGTCCAGTTCCCAAAGAGGCTCTCTGTGCACCTCCTGCCCCAAGGACTAAGACCTTCTATGAATTCTGGAAGCTCTTCTGACTTAATGAGCATTGAGAAATACGACTGGTATCTACCTTTTCATTTACTGTTTTTGTGTGTTTTTTTTTAACATCTTTATTGGAGTATAATTGCTTTACAATGGGGTGTTAGTTTCTGCTGTATAACAAAGTGAACCAGCTATACGTATACATATATCCCCATATCCCCTCCCTCTTGCATCTCCCTCCCACCCTCCCTATCCCACCCCTCTAGGTGGTCACAGAGCACCGAGCTGATCTCCCTGTGCTATGCAGCTGCTTCCCACTAGCTATCTATTTTACATTTGGTAGGGTATATATGTCAGTGCCACTCTCTCACTTCGTCCCAGCTTACACTTCCCCCTCCCCATATCCTCAAGTCCATTCCCTACATCTGTGTTTTTATTCCTGTCCTGCCCCTAGGTTCATCAGGACCATTTCTTTCTTTTTTTTAGATTCCATATATATGTGTTAGCATACGGTATTTGGTTTTCTCTTTCTGACTTACTTCACTCTGTATGACAGGCTCTAGGTGCATCCACCTCACTACAAATAACTCAATTTCCTTTCTTTTTATGGCTGAGTAATATTCCACTGTATATACGTGCCACATCTTCTTTATCCATTCATCCGATGATGGACACTTAGGTTGTTTCCATCTCCAGGCTATTGTAAATAGAGCTGCAATGAACATTGTGGTACATGACTCTTTTTGAATTATGGTTTTCTCAGGGTATATGCCCAGTAGTGGGATTGCTGTGTCATATGGTACTTCTATTTGTAGCTTTTTAAGGAACCTCCATACTGTTCTCCACAGTGGCTGTACCAATTCACATTCCCACCAACAGTGCAAGAGGGTTCCCTTTTCTCCACACCCTCTCCAGCATTTATTGTTTCTAGATTTTCTGATGATGGCCATTCTGACTGGTGTGAGGTGATACCTCACTGTAGTTTTGACTTGCATTTCTTGAATAATTAGTGATGTTGAGCATCCTTTCATGTGTTTGTTGGCCATCTGTATGTCTTCTTTGGAGAAATGTCTATTTAGGTCTTCTGCTCATTTTTGGATTTGTTTTTTTGTTATTGAGCTGCATGAGTTGCTTGTAAATTTTGGAGATTAATCCTTTGTCAGTTGCTTCATTTGCAAATATTTTCTCCCATTCTGAGGGTTGTCTTTTGGTCTTGTTTATGGTTTCCTTTGCTGTGCAAAACCTTTGAAGTTTCATTAGGTCCCATTTGTTTATTTTTGTTTTTATTTCCATTTCTGTAGGAGGTGGGTCAAAAAGGATCTTGCTGTGATTTATGTCATAGAGTGTTCTGCCTATGTTTTCCTCTAAGAGTTTTAAAGTGTCTGGCCTTACATTTAGGTCTTTAATCCATTTTGAGTTTATTTTTGTGTATGGTGTTAGGGAGTGTTCTAATCTCATTCTTTCACATGTAGCTGTCCAGTTTTCCCAGCACCAGTTATTGAAGAGGCTGGCTTTTCTCTACTGTATATTCTTGCCTCCTTTATCAAAAATAAGGTGACCATATGTGCATGGGTTTATCTCTGGGCTCTCTATCCTGTTCCATTGATCTATATTTCTGTTTTTGTGCCAGTACCATACTGTCTTTTTAATTTTTGGCTGCCTTGGGTCTTCATTGCTGCACACAGGATTTCTCTAGTTGCGGCGAGCAGGGGCTACTCTTCGTTGCGGTGCAAGGGCTTCTCATTGCTGTGGCTTCTCTTGTTGCGGAGCACCGGCTCTAGGTGTATGGGCTTCAGTAGTTGTGGCACATGGGCTCAGCAGTTGTGGCTCATGGGCTCCAGAGTGCAGGGACAGTAGTTGTGGCACATGGGCTTAGTTGCTCCGCGGCATGTGGGATCTCCCTGGACCAGGGCTCGAACCAGTGTCCCCTTTGTTGGCAGGCAGATTCTTAACCACTGCGCCACCAGGGAAGTCCCGCACTGTCTTGATTATTGTAGCTTTGTAGTATAGTCTGAAGTCAGGGAGGCAGATTTCTCCAGCTTCGTTTTTCTTCCTCAAGATTGCTTCGGCTATTTGGGGCCTTTTGTGTTTCCATACAAATTGTGAAATTTTTTGTTCTAGTTCTGTGAAAAATGCCATTGGTAGTTTGTTAGGGATTGCATTGAATCTGTATATTGCTCTGTGTTGTATAGTCATTTTCACAGTGTTTATTCTTCCAATCCAAGAACATGGTATATCTCTCCACCTGTTTGTATCATCTTTAATTTCTTCCATCAGTGTCTTATAGTTTTCTGCATACAGGTCTTTTGTCTCCCTAGGTAGGTTTATTTCTAGGTATTTTATTCTTTTTGTTGCAATGGTAAATGGGAGTGTCTCCTTAATTTCTCTTTCAGATTTTTCATCATTAGTGTATCAGAATGCACGAGATTTCTGTGCATTAATTTTGTATCCTGCAACTTTACCACATTCATTGATTAGCTCTAGTAGTTTTCTGGTAGCATCTTTAGGATTCTCTGTGTATAGTATCATGTCATCTGCAAAGAGTGACAGGTTTACTTCTTCTTTTCCGATTTGGATTCCTTTTATTTCTTTTTCTTCTCTGATTGTTGTGGGTAAAACTTCCAAAACTATGTTGAATAATAGAGGTGAGAGTGGGCCACCTTGTCTTGTTCCTGATCTTAGAGGAAATGGTTTCAGTTTTTCACCATTGAGAACGATGTTGGCTGTGGGTTTGTCATATATGGCCTTTATTGTGTTGAGGTACTGGTTGTTTCTTGACTCCACGTTGAGGTGGTGATTCCCTTGAGACCACACTCCATACCTGGAGCTTGTTTCCTGCACAGAGCAAGCACCTAGTCCATATTTATGGATGTAGAAGAGTGAAGTAAAACATTGCTCCATATTCAAGGAGGTGGGAGATGTTTAATAGCAAAACATAAAGAGAGAGAGGGTTCTGCGGGTCATTACTCATGTTCTCAGATAGCTAGCTATAGATTATGATCTTAAATCATGATCTATAAACTAGCAGCGTGATGTTGTATTAATACTATTATAAATAACGTTAAGAATAGGTGCGTTTATTGAGTTCCTGATATGTAGTAGTCACTGTGCTATACCTTTTACGTATGTAGTTCCCTGAGATTCCCCAACAATCTAGGAGGCGTTATTTCCAGTTCCCACATGACAAAAAGTAAGCTTCAGGAAGATTAAGTTACCCGCTCAAGTTTCTAAGTTAATACTGGCCAAGCTCTGTGGGCTTGACTGTGGGGTTGGAAAACTCAAGCCACTTTCACAGGGACTCATATGCTGGGGCCATGCGTGGCTACACTTAATCAGATCTGACTCTTGAAGGGCCCCAGGGGCACGGAGAGCATAACAGCTGGAGGAGTGGCCTGGTGGAGGCCAGAGCAGTGCATCTTGGGGACCTTGATTGAAGTGAATCCCTCAAATTGTCCTTCAGTAAGAACCAGACAAGGCCCAAAGTATAATGTATTTGCCGAGTAGAATGTGTGCAAAGAAGGTGTATCATTGCCCACTGGTATGATTTAAGGGTCACCTGAGGCTTCTCTGCCCCCAAATATCTCTAGCCTGTTATGGTGCCCCAAAGGATATCACCATTAGTTCTTATTTCCTTTGAGTTTGAAATGTTTTTCAGTCTCTCAACATTCTCAGTCATCTATCACACCTGGCAAGGGATGAGTTGAGAGCCACTTGGGAGGAGGGTGGGTGCCTGCAAGTGACAGGAGGCCGGGGACAGCTTTGTTTCCCTTGTGTTTTCATGGCCAGGGATGAGGCCCACAGGCAGACAGAAGGTTACCGACAGGGCCTCTGTAAGGCAGGGGAGAATCCCGCTTTTGGATCGGGACCAAAGAGTCCTTAGGACCCTGCTTTTCACCCGTTCTTGGTACCCTGGTTCCCCGAGGCTGCCACTCCTGCAGCGGAAGTTCCAGATACAACGGTTTGTTAAGCAAGAAGAACAGGTGTTGCTAGCAATGCAAGATGGAGTGAGGAAGACAAGTCTTCGGTAGAATCTTCACTCTGCTGAACATGCCTGCCGTGGAAATGCATTTTCTGGGGGAAAGATGTCTCTGGCTTAACACTGAGTATTTCCTTGTTGGAAAGAAAAAAAAGCTAAAAGGGCCTCACTGCTGCCTGCATGAGCAGGAGGAACCCCCAGTTGGTCTCTGATGCTGGAAATTCTTTCTGCAGAGGATAAGGCCTTTCATCCTACTATCAAAAACTAGGCTGAGGCTGCAAGTCGTGGCAGAGTAAATTTCTGATACCCTTTTCCCTGGAGAGTCCCTTGCTATGGAGGAAAGGAGGAGAGGCCTGAGCACCTGGGGAGAATGGGCTGGTGGGGCAAGGCAGGCTGGGGTATCAGGGATGTCTTTGCACTTGCTGATTTCATGGTGCGCTGTGGGTTGGCCTCCTTATGCAGGTCCAAAGTGTGTGCATGTGGCTGGCTTGGCTTGACTATTTTGTAGTTTTCTGGGTTACTTTTCTAGAGTGGCTCCTACCTTGGTTGGCCTTGTTTGACTTCAGAAAGTTCCCAAAGATATCCAGCCCTAATCCCTGGACTCTGTGAAGGTCACCTTATATGGAAAAAGGGGTTTTGCAGATATGATTAAGTTTGGGATCTGAAGATGGGGAGATAATCCTGGATTATCTGGGTGGCCCCTATATGTAATCACAAGTTTCCTTAGAAGAGGAAGGTCGGGGAGACTTGGCTATAGTCAAAGTGGAGAAGGCCACATGATAGAAGCAGAGGGAGGCAGGTCAGAGAGACAAGATACTGGCTTTGAAGATGGAGGAAGAGGCCACAAGCCAAGGAATGCAGCTGTAGATGTTGGAAAAGACAAGAGCAGGGATCCTCCTTAGAGTCTCTGGGGCTTACCTGGCCCTGCCAACACCTGAGTTTTGGCTAGTGAAATTGTTTTGGATTTCTGACCTCCAGAATTGTAAGAGAATACACATGTGTGGCTTTAAGCCACCAAGTTTATGCCATCTTGTTACAACACCCCAGGAAATTAATACATGGGCTGAGGTGGGAATTGTCATCCTTGGGATCCTCGCCCTTAAGGGGCTTCCACTTTAGGAGGTGAGATGAGACGCACGGGAATCTTTGGACACTAACTGTGCAGCATATTGTTTCCCAGAACCCTTAGCAGTGGAGTGGAGTGGGGCTGGGCCTGGGGGCCAGAGGGGTTTAGGCTCGGAGACACCAGTTCGAGGCTGGTGCCACCATCTCTCATCTGATTGACTTTGAAAGCATTACCTGAACTCTTGAATTCCAGTGGCAGAAAATGTGGCTAAGTGTGCAGCCTGCTGTGAACACGAAATGAACTAAGGGCTTCAGTGGAGTCATGGTGAGGTCAGTGCCTGGTCCATTCACCTTAAATGCCTCATCCTTCTCCTCAGATACAGGAGGTATCAACGTTCTGAGTAACTGGGGAAGTGATCGTGAATTAGTAAAAAAAAATCTGAATTCTAGGCTTTTGGTAAAAAAAAACCAAAACCCATCATTTTATAGATGGGGAAACTGAGGCTCAGAGAAATTCCTGACTATATCTCTGGCCCTGCCAGTTGAGTGTTCCTTCCTGCTAGGAAGATACGTTCCTTCCTACTTTGTCAGTTACCAAACCCATGACTAGTTCTTTGGCCTTTAGCTCTCCTCCCTCCCATGGGCACAGATCAAGAAAGAAAAAAAAGGATGGTTCTTAAATGAGTGCTGCACGGGCTCTGCTGACATTGAGGTAGACTCGGATGTTTAGTGATGTAATCTACTGTAGCATAAGAAATAATGGCATCTAAAATCAGGCTCTGATGAGGCTGAAAAGGACAAATGCTTCATTTTCCTTGACTACAGTTGAGTTCCTTCATGCAGATAAAAAACCGTGAAGGATCCAAACTGGTGTGTGGAGCGTACACGTGCACACGTGACCAACGGGGTGTGAGTGAGTGAGTGTGCGGCAGCCATGTGAGCTAGCGTGGGTATCACGTCCTCCGTTAACTTGAACTAGGGGCCTCAGAGAGCAGAGCCCAAGATAAGGGTTTGTGTGCAGGTAGCTTATTTTAGCAGGTGATCCCAGGGAACAGGAGTGGGGAACTCAGAGAAGTGAAACAGAGAAGGTGGGAAAGCCAGTCCAAGGGCGAGTCATCCAGCTGGTTACTGCTGCGGACGGTGGGCTCAAGGCTGCTGGGGCCCCGGGTGGAGGGTCCAGGATGGGCCTGGGGCTGATCCCCACGCGGGGTGGGAGAGGGGGTCATTGTTGGCCGTGTCAACAGCCTTCGCCCATCAGGCCTGACCACGTGGCCACGTGTGGTTCACAGGCAGGGGCGGGGCATCTGGCAGGAGAGGGAAACACACAGCTGGGGAGGCAGGTGTTTGCAGCTGGTGGCTGCCGTAATGGGGGCCGTAAAAGGGCAGGCAAAGAGGGTGTGAAATGAGGCTCAAGACATGTGACATTTCCTCCTACTAGAACGTCCTTTTGTGTTGGTGTTGAAACCTCACTTCTGTCTTGTTATTAAAAGCGTCTTCCATGCATTGGAGACTGCAAGTAGAGACCCGATGGGTTTTGTCCAAGCTCAACAAACTATTTAGAACCTTTCTGAGCTAATTGACATATCAAGGGAGTGACACTGGGCAAGGACCTGGGATGCGTCATGCCCTGTGCTAGAAGAAAGGATGAGGAGATGAATGCAACATGAGTTCCTGTCCTTAAGGATGTACCACAGCTGAGGGGGTGGTGCTGGCTTGTGGCAATTGATGAGGGTTAAAATCTCAGCTCCTCAACTGTTAGCTGTGGACCTGGGAGCCCCACACCACTTCTCTGAGCCTCAGTTCCCACACTGGCATGATGGAAATAATAGTAACGTCTCCAGAGGTAGGATATCAAAATTAAATGATGCAATGAAGGTACACGGCTTAGCCCAGTCCCTGGCACATTATACATACTTGAAATGGTGCTGATAAGAAGCTTGCTTGCAAGTGGGAAGATGCTGGTACATGGGTAAATTCCTGTCCACGTGCTAAGTATTGTGTATGTTGGAGGGAAGCAGAGTGAGGGGTTAGTGAAGGCTGTGTAAAGATAAATTGTTGAGACAATCATACCAGAAAAGATGACATCACATGGTAGTTTTTTAATTTTCAAAGTTATTTCTGTTAATACTACTCACTTCATTTTTTTTTAAACATCTTTATTGGAGTATAATTGCTTTACAATGGTGTGTTAGTTTCTGCTTTATAACAAAGTGAATCAGTTATACATATACATATGTTCCCATATCTCTTCCTTCTTGCGTCTCCCTCCCTCCCACCCTCCCTATCCCACCCCTCTAGGTGGTCACAAACCACACGTGGTAGTTTTAATGTAAAACTCAAGTCAAAGCAATTGAGAAACCATCAGAACCACTAGCAGGTTTCAGAAGTGTGGTTGCTTAGATTACACAGCAAGAGGTTATGGGGGAGAAGATTCGAGAAAACAGACAGACATACCATGTTGCTAGATTGGAGGAGATGGTATTTTAAAGACGGCATTTCTCCTCAAATTACTGTATAAACTCAATACTTCACGCTCATTGTTAGTATGAGACTTGTTGCTACTTCATGACTGGAAAGAAATTTGTCCATATCTACCCTGTCACAGCTTTGACCTAACAATTCCATTTTTAGGAGTCTATCCTCCAGCAATACTTAAACGAGCACGAACACATCCAAGTTTCATTGCCATAGTTTGTGCTCGCAGAAAATTGGAAACCGTCTAACATTCTTCAATAGGGAATGATTATATGATATTATGGAATGCGGTGTAATACAGTCTGTGTATATTGACAGGGAGGTTTTCTAAGATGGTGAGCCACAGGAGACTAGGTAGAGTATGGTACCAGTTGTGTGTAAGTGAGAAAATGGGCCTGGGACATCGCCAGTTTCCCTGGGAACTTGGGCAAGATTAAAGAGGGACTTAATCCTTTTCAAATGAAAGCATATTGTGTTTGTTAGTGTAAAAAAAAAAATGGTGAAAGGGAGTCACAGATGTATTTTCTTTATAGAATAGTCCCAGTACAGTTTTGATATATTATTGTTCCAAAATTGGACTCTTAAGTGACACACCTAATTTCATGAAAGTAGCCTAGTCATCAAGTAAAAACCTAAATGAGGGTATTCATTTCTATTTTTCTTGACTTATGGCTCAGTATTTAAAATATAGCTTTTCGTCATGATCACTGAATATTGACTTTTCCATTTTCTTATACTTTTAGATTAATTTCCCTATTCATGTAAAACTCGATGGGTGACATTAAAGTTTTACGTTCCTTTTTATTCCTTGATTCCCCAGAATTCTTTTCCTTTTTACATAAATCACACACGAATATACTCCTGATTTTCACATTTCACTTTACAGCCCACTGTGCTGGTTGCATTTGTTACCTCTTAGCTAGGCCACGATGTCTAGGAGTCTTTGTCTTTACTGATGAAGCCTGCACTCAGATTTTGGGGCACGGATGCAAACTGTTCTCACGGGGTCCCCGATGGTCTCACAGGTGCCTCATGGTGGATGCTCAGGGGCTCCCTGCCCTCAGTCTTCCCTTTCTTTTTGCTGTCTCCTTTAGGGTCACACTCTCCTGGAGGTCCTGCCTGAGAACTTTGAGTCTTGTGCAACTGGCCGGGGAACTTAGAGCTTCCAGACTCTTCCAGGGAGCCCCCACAAGACAAACAAGTCCCTTTTCCTAGGATCAACGGCATTTCCTAGCTGTCATGATATTAATGTCTTCTCCAGGAGGGGGGCAGCTGGAAAGAAAAGAAGGCCAAGTAGGGAAAAGCAAACCTCCTTAAGCCACAGCAGATGAGAATGTAAAGTAAAGAGGAGCAGGATGCTGTCAGATGGAAGAGGGGGATGGGTGGTCCAGGCAGAGAAGATGGTCAGAGAGAAGGAACAATTTGGGGAGGGTGTGAACTCGCCAGGGCCCCCTTCTCACCCCACCTCCACGTGCTTCAGCAAACTCCTCTCAGGGACCTTGTCAAAGGTTGTAGATCCTGACATCACACAGTTTTTCTCTTTGCCTCAGTCCCTTCATGTATAAAATGAGGCTAATGCTAGTGTATAGCTCATCAGATTATCATGAGGATTTAATGAGTTAACATTTGTAAAGTGTTTAAAACAGGGCCTGGTGAGCCGTGAGGGCTGTATAAGTGTAGGTATTATTATGATGAACAATCTGTGGCCCTTACAGATTAGCTATCTGTTTTTAAATTTTCTTTAGAAAATTTTCTTTTCTGTTCAGGGAGAAAAAAGAATCTGTCAGCTCTTTTTTTTTTTTAAATAAATTTTTTTATTTTTATTTTTGGTTGCGTTGGGTCTTTTTTGTGGTGTGCAGGCTTCTCATTGCAGGGGCTTCTCATTGCAGTGGCTTCTCTTGTTGCGGAGCCCGGGCTCTAGGTGTACAGGCCTCAGTAGTTGTGGCACGTGGGCTCAGTAGTTGTGGCACACGGGCTCAGTAGTTGTGGCTCACGGGCTCTAGAGTGCAGGCTCAGTAGTTGTGGTGCACGGGCTTAGTTGCTCTGTGGCATGTGGGATCCTTCCGGGCCAGGGCTTGAACCTGTGTCCCCTGCATTGGCAGGCAGATTCTTAACCACTGCGCCACCAGGGAAGCCCCGAATCTGTCAGCTTTACACATTTAAACAACAAAGTGTGTTTTTTCAGGAACAGTCCCCGTCATCCTGTCCTGGCCAAAAGTTTTTGGCATTTGCTTTTCTTTTTCTTTCTTTTTTTTTTTGGCGGCACCATGCAGCTTGCTGGATCTTAGTTCCCCGACCAGGGATTGAACTTGGGCCATGGCAATGAAAGCGCTGAGTCCTAACCACTGGACTACCAGGGAATTCCCAGCATTTGCTTTTCAGTTGGGTTCATCTGATTTGATAAAATGTTGGCCGGCCTCTGGGTACGTGTTCTTTTTGCTGGCTTTGTTGGAGGATCAGTGATGGCCCCATGGCCCCTGTTGAGAAAACTCAGTGTAGTATGGAGGGAAGCTATGCCGTAGGTCCAAAATTCCCCACAATGTCCAGCCCCCTGCCCGTGGGCCCTGGGTGGGCCTGGGTAAGTAGGATGATGGAGAAGTGTAGCCTGCCTGCAGGGTGAGCAGATAAACAGGCTCTAGGATGGGAGCTTGATGTGTAACTATGCCAATTGCTACAGTGTAAACACTCCTACTGTGGCTGATTTCAGACAGCCAATATGAGGTCCCTGAATGTGGAGCTGGGAGGAGATGATGTTGCTGGTGTGGACCCGCTTGCAAACTGGTATGAGCCAGCTGGGGCTACCACCACCTGCTTGGGAAGGACATGGACAAACAGAAGAACCTTTACTTTCATAGCAAAGAGGCTGGGGCTAGTAAGGACGGGAATGTTCCTGTGGGGATTTCTTTCCAAGCAGGGAATATTGGAGGAGTCAGAAATGGATTAACATTGGCTGAGCATCTCCTGAGTACTTTCTGAGCTCTATGCTTTGCAGACATGATCTCATTTGATCTTTGTGATGACATTGTGAGTCAGCTAATGCCAACTCCACTTTCATAGGAGGAGACAGAGCCTCAGAGCTTTAAGTAACTTGCCCAAGGTGATGCAGTTGTAGAACAGGGATTGAAACAGTGCCGGTGAAAGCATAATTACTCGTGGGATCAAAAGCAGCAGAGAATAACACTAATGAAGAAATTATAGGTAATTCTCTATGGGTGAATCCATTCTCACTTCACTCCAATCACTCTGACATAAAAATCATGGATTTAAGACTTGGGAGGAGGCTTTATTGAGCTTAACCCCTCATCAAACAGATAAAGAAATTGAGCTAGGACAGCTGAGATAGGGATAATATGAGCATATGTGAAGCCATAGTTAGGAAGGTGGTTTGTGCTCTTGGGAGAAAGAGGAAAGAGGCGAGTTTACTCCCCCAGGCCCTTTCCTCCCCCAGGGCAAGAGGCAAGGGCATCAATGCCCTAATTTGGGAAAAACAGAGTGATTCCTGGAACCAGGATTGTAAATAAGCCCACAGGAGGATGTGCATCCTTTCCTTTCCATGGGGCCTTCCCATGGGCGCTGGAGACATGGGTTCAAACCCAAGGAGAGAGACACTGCTTGAGGATGCTGATGACGTCACACCTGCAGGCGGCCATCCAGCCGGGCACTTGCCCCGTGGTCTCCATCTGAGGAGGGCTGTCTTTGTGAACAGTCCCTGGCATTGTGGTACTTCCTGGTTTGGCTGTCACTCCTGTGCAGAAGGGGTGGGAAAGTTCTGGCCTTAATCTCACATTTCAGCCTTTTTTTTTTTTTTTTAATTAGGGAGGAGCTGAGGAAGAATATTTCAAACCTGCTGTCCATCCTGCTTTGATTTTCTCTATGAATGTGATGATTTAGCACCTGGGTCAGATGGGGCCAAGTTACTAGGGGCAGGGTCACCATGCCTTAGGCCTGCAGGCCTGCTTCCCCTGTCACATCCTGTGTCCAAGGACAGTGGGCTCCCTCTCTCTCTCTCTATGGTCCCTGGGCAGAGCCTGGTCAGCTTCAGGCCCCCTGTCTTTTCTCCACTCCAGATGGTTAAGTGGGTAAGATATTTCTGGTGGTAGAGGCATAAAATAGGTGCTCAGTCGAGATGAATAGATTAGTTTTTTCCTACCCTACTGCCTTTTGGGGATGTTGCATATACGCCTATAAAATCTGCTGTTGTGCTACCTACAGTTTATTCACTCGTTCATTCTTTTTTATTTTTTAAATTTTTATTATTTTTAATTAATTAATTTATTTATTTATTTATTTTTGCGGTACGCGGGCCTCTCACTGTTGTGGCCTCTCCCGTTGCAGAGCACAGGCTCCGGACGTGCAGGCTCAGTGGCCATGGCTCACAGGCCCAGCCGCTCCACAGCATGTGGGATCTTCCCAGACCGGGACACGAACCCGTATCCCCCCTGCATCGGCAGGCGGACTCTCAACCACTGAGCCACCAGGGAAGCCCCCATTCTTTTTTTAAAAGAATTTTTATTAGAGTATCGTTGATTTAAAATGTTGTGTTAGTTTCTGCTGTACAGCAAAGTGAATCAGTTATACATATACATATATCCACTGTTTTTCAGATTCTTTTCCCATATAGGTCATTACAGAGTATTGAGAAGAGTTCCCTGTGCTGTACAGTAGGTCCTTGTTGGTTATTCATTCATTCTTTTGTGCATCGATCAACAGGTATTTATGTGCCGGGAGGGCTAAACTCTTAAAGATCTTGGAAGCAGGGCTCTTCACTTTTCATCTTGCATCCCTGCGGGCTCTGACTCGCACCCGGCTACACGGGAGGACTTGCCCAAGACTTATGGCATGTCCTAACCTTCAGCTTCTGGAGTGCTTTGGAGTTAGCCCTGTCCTCCCGGGGTGGCCTCAAACTCCTTAGTTATAGGCCCCGCATCTGTGGTGCCAGATCACATGTATCTTACCCCTCACCCACTGCAGGCATTAGACTGGACTATGAATCTCTGGGATTTCAAAAGATTCAGGCTTAACGACCCAGCTCAAACTCATGTCTGTATAAAAGTCAGGGAACCTTAGCAAAGCGAGTCAGCACAGCAGGCTGGGAGGCCCATAGAGAAATGGGGGCTCAGAGTGGCAGGGGGAGGAGGGAAGCTGGGGAGGAAAGAAGTACCTAGAGCAAGGCTGCCTCTGCTCCTGGCAAACCACAGGGTCTGAGCTAACGCAACAGTAAAGGGACAGGCGAGCCGGGCCTCAGGCATGGATGGACCTGACTGTCTCCGTGGTCAGAGCAAGGAGCCGGGGGCTTCCTGGATGGAGCTGGAGGTCATTTCCCTTTCCAGTGAGAGGGCAACTTGTCCAAGTGGAAAGGAGAAGGGAATCCTCAGTGGCTGGGAAACGGTTGCCTGGGGGAAGCGCCGCAACCCAGCCTGATCTGAGGAGGACCACAGGCTCGGAAACCCACAGTCCCGATTTCAAGCTCTGGCCTGGCCACTCTGTGGTTTTATGACCTTGGGTAAACACAAAATCTCTCTGAACCTCAGTTGCCTTTTCTCAAACATGGGGGCAAGAACACCTGCCTGGCCTTGTTGCAAGGACTCCATAGGGGGATAGTTTTGAAAGGCCTGGCACAGAGCAGGTACTTGATAAATACTGACCTTCCTCTTCCCATCCTGAATTAGCATTTATTTCTGTGGTTAATGGTCTCCAAAGATGGCACCCAGTAAGCCGGGCTTCCTGATTTTCATGTCTTGCCTCTGGGCTGGCTTGGGACTAGCTCTTGGCCTGCAGGAGGCAGTGAGAGTGATACTGTGTGATTTCCCAGGCTAGATTCCTAGCAGCTTTGCTGCTTCCCCTGGGTCTCCTAGAAGCCTTGCTCTTGGGGTGTGGCTTCTCAGAACCCAGCTGGCGTGATTATACGAAGCGGGCATGGGTAGTTGCTCTGGTCGACAGCCCTGGCTGAGCTCCTAGGTGATCACAAGTGTGAGCTGCCAGCTGTGTGAGTGAGCCATCTCGGACCATCTTGGTCAAGGCTTCAGGTGGCTCCAACCACAGCCACTGCATGGAGACCCCAAGGGAGGGCCAGTTAGTCAACTCGTCGAACCAAAAGAATGAATGAATGAATGAACAAATAAATAACTAAATAAATTTGGTTTTGTTTTGTTTGAAGCACAGTGTTTTGCACTGGTTTGATAAGCAGTAGTAGACAAGGGGAACCATTCAGATTTATTATTGTGTGCAAACTCCATCATGGCTGATTTATGTCTTGCAGTTAGCTATGAAGCTATCTGGAATGCTCTTTCTAGGATGCAAGGTCCATCTTACCCGAGTTTTGCTGGGCTTAGGGTCCAGCATAGCCTGAAGCCTTGGCCACATGGGTGAAGGAAGAGGATGGGCAGAGAGGACAGCCTGGGGATTCAGCTTGGGGTCCAGGACGTGGTCTGAGTGCCCTGGCTCAGCTCTCATGCTCAAAGAGGCCACAGTTTCTGCGTCATGAGTGCCTGTAGTGAGCCCAGCGCTTCACAGCTGTGATGTTGGCTCATCTTCCCCAGAGTCCTGTGTAGCAGAAGTGATCACGCCTGTTCTATAGATGGACAAAGAGAGGCTCAGAGATGTGGAGATATGATTTCACCCAAGGTCATGGAGCCAATGAGCGTGGTGTCAGGCTTTGTGTCCATTTCTGCCTGATTCTGAAGTCGGGTCTCTTTAAGATGAGACCTGGAGCATTCTTAAGGGGGTACTTCTTCCCCCATTCCAAGAGCTGCCCTTTGGCACCAGAGACATACCACACGCGTCTGGGTGGTGGAGGAGGGACAGTTTCCCCTAAAGGGTCAAAACCAAGGCCTGCTGTCCATCCCCTCAGAAGCCTGTGGTTCCAGAGCCAGGTCAAGGGCCTTCCCTCTGCTGAGCTTCCAACCTGACCATAAGCGGTCATTCTCCCCAGAGCCCTGAATTTCCCAGCAGGGCGGACTGGGGGTCCATGCACAGGCAGGTGCCGAGTGGGGGAAGTACCGCTGCCTGGCCGTGCCGAGGCTCTGTCCACTGTCTTCCCACACCACCTGCTGCTGTCCCCAGGATCCCGAGCCCATCCTGGGCCTCTTCATCAACAGAGGCAATGAACTTGGAGAGGTTTAAAGTGGGAAATGTCTGGGCACCTCTTCTCCCCAACATAGGAACTTACATTTCCCTGCTAGTGGGCTCTCAGCACGCCTGCTTTATCTTCAGGAAACTAATGAGATGTGCTTCAGCCCAAACAGCTTTCTACCTAAGCCTATTATCAGATGGCTTGCCAGTCACTCCCTGTCTACCTGCCTAGCTTTCTGCAGAGACGGCGCCTCCTTTAAATTCCGGACAAACTCATTCTCCACAGTCACACCTGTGGGCTGGGTCAGACTCAGGAAAGCTGTCGGTCACTGTGGGCAGAGGGAAGGGCCTGGCTCATCCAGGGGCAGAGGTGGCACTGCCCATGCAGGGGGCTTTCATGTGGGGAGGGGAGATAAGAGTTGTTACAGAACAACATCTGACGGGGGCAGCATGGTCCAGGCACCACATCCTTTAATTGTCATAACAACCCTGTAAGGGGAGTATTATTATCTCTGTTTACGGTCAGGAAATTGAGGCTCAGAGGTGTTAAGTGATTAAAATTCCCTTCATTCATTCATTCAGTCAGCAACTCTTTACCACCTCAGTGTGGGTTCCCCTGAAGCAGAGCCTGATGCAGGGGTTTGGGCCTGTGTGATGTAGTGAGGGATGCTCTCAGGAGAATCATGGCAGGAAGTGGGGGAAGCAGGTAGCCTGGGGAAAGGGCTGAACAAGGATGTGGTCTCAGGTGTATTCTTGCCTTGGCCTGAACCACTGAGGGGGCTCTGGAGCATAAGTAGCGCCACAGAGTTGCCCCACCTCAGACAAGTGGGCTGAGATCTTGAACCCTTGTGTCAGCTGGTCACTGCCCCCTGGGGGTGGTGGTGCCACCTTCCAGTGTCCCTGGATGAGACAGCTCCTGTCATCCTAAGGCCATTCTCTGGGGACGGTCACATGTGCCAGCTCTTGTAGCAGGAGCTGGTATAACTGATGCTGTAGGTTGACCTACAGTGACTCATTTCACCCAAGAGGACCAGGGTCTGTGTAGGGTAACCTCGCTTTGCCCAGGACTGAAAGGTTCCCAGGCTGCAGGATCTTCAGCGCTAAGACCTGGGCAGTCCTGGTGTTTTGCTGAAGGACCTGCTTTCAGCTTCAGGTTCAGAGGATTCACTGGCAAAATAACCACTCCACACTTCAATAAGCAAGAAATAAGGAAATTTATTATATTAATAGTAGGTTACAGTATAAGGACAAGCTATATATATATATATATATATATATATATATATATATACATACACATACATCATCAATTTGGGAGCACTTACATCTCTATGTATGTTACTAGTTCGAGAGAACGTTCATCACCAAATCGAGACAACAAGCAACATCATCAACCTGGGAGAATTTGCATCACCATGTTGGGAGAACAAGCAATATATAAAGAGATAGAAGTGCACACATCACCAATCCAGATCCGAGCAGTGCTGGGAAGTCCCTGGAACAGCAGTCTGGAGTCCTAGCTGGGAAGGTCCCGGGCAATGCATCCACCCCACTGGTGAGACTTCAGAGTGTCATCCCGAGGAGTCCTGCTTTTATCACCAAGCCGCAAGCTAATAATCATCCATTTACGGGCAAATGTGCAGCTCTGGCTATTATGTTAAGTGCTTGTATTTCTAATCGTAAGTCTCAGAATGTTCGCTGATCCCCGGGAGCTGGCCAGATTCCCAGGGCCCAGGAAGCTTGGCAACTTACTCCCTTTGCTGGTTCTCAAGACCGACTTTCGCGGCTTCTGCTGGTCAGCAGTTTGGCATGAAACTCTTTTCAGGATCTCTGTTCAGTCAAAGGCTTATTATTGCCTCCGAAGCCTGAACGAGACTATTTTACTCACTCGCCTAACACCTGGGCAGCCTGACACTAGTAGTGCCCCCTACCTGGCGGCAAAGGGCCCTGAGTGGGGCGCCGACCACGTCTCCTGGATTGCCTGAGGGTCGTGACGTGTAAAAACTCTTCTTGGTAATGGGGAGGTAGTGGTCAGTGGTAAAAAGACATGGTCCCGGCCCTCAGGAGCCCAGAGTCTGGTTGGGGAGACCCACAAAAAAGGACAATGGCTGCACTGAGCGGAAGGAAGCACGGGAGACTCAGGGAAGGAGGGGTGGGGCCTTTGGAGGGGGACAGATAAGGTTTCCCAGAGGTGATAGCCAGTATGAAGCTGAAAGATGGCTTAGCTGGGTGAAGAAGTTGGGCGAGCAAAGGCAAAGGGATATTCTAACAACGAAGGTTTCAGATGCAAAGATAGAAACCCAATTCAACTACAGAAAAAATATGGGATATTCAAGCATGGACTTAGAGATGCTTCATGTACTAGTTACCTAATGCTGAGAAACACATTTCCAGCGCTTAGTGACTTAAAGCAACAAACATTTATTATCTCGCAGTTTCTGAGGGTCAGGATTTTGGTAGTGGCTTAGGTGGGTGGTCCTGATTCCAGGTCTCCTATGAGATTGCAGGCAAGATATTGGATGGGGCATCCAAAGGCTCGACTAGGGCTGAAAGGTCCACTCACATGGCTGTGGGCAAGAGCTCTCTGCCTGTTGGCAGGAGACCTGGGTTCCTCACCTGGGTCTTTCTTTAGGGCTGCTTGAACGTCCTCTGACGTGGCAGCTGCCTTCTCCCAGATCAAGAGATCCAAAAGAAAAGAAGATAGAAGTGCCTTTAAGACCTACCTTCAAAAGTCTCACCCTGTAATTCCTACCACGTTATATATATTAGAAGCCACTCACCAAATCCAGCCCACCCACAATTCCCCAGTTAAGCTCCACCTGTTGAAAGGAGGAGTGCCAAATAATTTGTAGACATATTTTAAATTCATCACACCAGATTTGACTGGATTCAGGGATGAAAATGAGGTCTCTCTCTCTCTCATTCTTTCTCTCCTGCTTCTTTTTCACCAAAACACATGTAAGAAATGCCTTGGCTACTCCTGTTAAACCATTCCCCTCTGTTCCTCATTTACTCAATCAGTGTTTATAAGGCACTTACACAAAGCAATGATTAAGCCAAAGGAATGTATTTCTAACAATAAAATATCAGGCATTGTGGAAGGTTGGTAGGGGAGACATTTTGGGGTAAGAAGCATAACTATCTCCTTGTTCCAGGTAGAAAACTATCTCATCCCATAATAATTAAATGTAAGGGACCACCGCTTTTCATATCTTTTTTTTTTTTTTCGTTTCATCCTTACAGCACTTACTGGCTATGCCATCCTACATGAGCACCAAGGTCCTGGCTATATGAGTGTGACCATCAATGCACAGGGCTCAACACCAGTTACGGGCTTGCAGAACTGGGCCAAATAACCACCACCAACAGCAAGGATAGCAGTTTAAAAATTCCAGGCACTGGACTAAGTGTTCTATACATATTATCTTGTGTGATTCTCACAACAGCTCCAAAAGGTAAGTACTGGTATTACTGTCATTATGCAGCTGAGAAAACTGAGGCTCAAAGAAGTTGAGTCAGTTGTTCACAGTTACATGCTAAAATGTGGTGGTTTTGAACCCAGATAATGTGATTCCAACTGCTCTGCTCTCTGCATTCTGCTAAATTGACTTTGGTTAACACACCACATTCTAGGTCAACGACATGATCCTCTGGGTGGAGACTCGCTTATGTGGGTTGCATGTGGCATCTCCATATGTTCTATGGAAATGGCAGATGGATACTATCGTGAACTCCCCACGACCCCTGCGCCCCGCCCGGGAACATTTTGTTCTCCGTGATTTGTTCTCCATGAATCTCCAGGCAAAGTCAGGATTTTAACCACTGTCGCTCCCCTGGGAAATATCTTACAAGAAATAGCAAAGTAAAGCTTAGCAAAAAAAAAAAAAAATGCAGCATATTAGAACAGGAGAATATAGCATAACCGCGTGCATTTTCTCTCTGCATCTTCATACAGGTGCACTGCACCGAGAAGGGGCTCTGGAAGCATGCTTGAGCAGCATCCTGGGAAAGGCCACCCCAAATGTGGTCATTAGGAATGCGGTTCTCTGACTCTCCTCTTTCTGGGGCATGGCAAGGTCAAAGCGGCACACACCTGCCCCTTTGAGGTCAGGTGTGGCCGTGTGGCTTGCATTGGCCGGTAGAATGTGAGTGGAGGTGACACGTCTCACTTCTGGGTGGAAGCCGTGCTCCCTCCCTCTGCTGCAGGGCTGGCCAGGCTGTAGACGACACATGTTCCGTCAGCCTGGGTCTCGGAGCGGTACAGCCCAGCAAGCAAGTGATAGGCACGCAGTGAGAGAGAGAGTTACACTTTTCTTAAGCCGTTGATTTTGGAGTTGTTGGCTACTAGATCATGAGCTGGTATGTCATGACTGGTGCATCAAGTCTGTCTGTCCCCCTGCTGAAGGAATTACCCTAGGTCTCTAATTGATCTAAGGGACAGATCATGCTTTGGAGACTGCTGTAGCTGGATCTGGGGTGGACCCATCGCTCACCTCAAAGTCACACTAACCAAAGTAGATTAAAAATGGAAAATTGAAATGAGGATCATAATGGCCCTTGATAGATGCATGGACATTTAATTTTTCAAAGACTTTCTGCATTGATCATAATTTTTGCCCAGAATAACAACAAAAACTATATGTGACAGGTTCTCTTTTTCAATATCTACCATCCCATTTGCTCCTCTGCAATGTGACCTTGCCCTTCCTCCGTCAAGAGGTGAGGTTGATTCCCCAATCCTTGATTCTAGGCTGGACTTTGAGGACTTTGAGTACTTTGACCGATAGAATAAATCCAGTGGACTTTGTGCTTTGCCTGTTCTGGGAGTAGCTCTTAATTGACTGCATCTTGTCTGCTGTAGTTAAGCTCTGAGATGAGATACCATGTGGAGAGAGAAAGAGAGAGAAAGAGAGAGAGAGAGAGAGAGAGAGAGAGAGAAAAGATATATTAAGAGGTACTATTGTGACAGATATGTGAGTGAAGAAGCGTCATAGAACTGGATTCTCCAGCCCCAGAGACCCCAGCTGATGCCACGTAGGGCTAAGATGAACCACCAAGCTGGATCCTTCCCCAGATGCGTGACCCATATAATCGTGAGCAAAACAGATGGTTGTCTTTAGCCACTATGTTTTGTGGTGGTATGTTATGCAGAATTAGACGACCACAGCTTGAAAACCACAGGAAAACCTGGAGATAGCTAAGGCGTGACTTATTTTCTTCTTTTAAGGGTAAGGAAACTGATGCTAAATGACGCTAACTCCTTTGCTCGGGATAACAGTGCTCCTTGGTGCAGTAAAAAGGGCTAGAACACACATCTTCTGATTATCAGCCTTGTCCAGGGTTTTTCCACAACAAAAGACATCCTGGCACATAGGATGCTTGAAGCGTATTTTGCAGAGGATCTACATGACAGGAAAATGAAGCTCAGAGAGACTGAGGGCCTAGCTCAAGCTCACCTGGGGAGCCTGGGTCACTGACCAGACATAATCCCCCGCCTTTTGACTCCAGGGTCCAGTTCGCTGCCCTACAGTCTTCTGATTTCTCCGTTATCTGAAAGAAGAAGAACGAATTGCTTGAACAATTAAAATGTGGTTTTTTTGCCTTTGTTTCTTGGTAACACCCTGTAAAAGTAAGATCATTCTCAGGGAGGATGGTAAATAAAAAGCTATGAAAGTATCTCACTGCCACAGGCTGAACATTTGAAGGGAAATTTGCTGAGTGTGAGCCGTACTTGAAGCCGAGGGAACCGAGGAGACAAGGCAGCAGTCTGTTCCCATAGCCGGAGACCCCAGCCTCGCTCAGACCCACCCTTGGCCATTTGTTTTCTCAAGATAGAAATAAAAATATAAATATCTTGACATGCTTCATATATAATATTTAACAATTATATATATTACAATTTATAAATTATATAGCTTATATAATGGTGCAACCATTTTATCGAGTGGTTTAAAGCCCTGTTACTGTCTCCAATATGTTCTCTCACATCTTTCTCTCTCAATAATGTTACTTCTAGAAGATTTTATAGCTTTCTGGTCACTTCTTGGTCACAAGAACCCTGTTTTCAGGTGTTAAAAGGTCTAGTCAGATCTAAATAAAAACCCTAACCTCACATCTCACTTCTCTTCTTCCAGGTTAGAATGAGCCAAACTGAGGGATCCACAGTGGGAAAGGAGGGTACAGGGACCTTGTCCTGCTTCCTTGATGTCCTTCCATGGCCCTGCTGCTGGCTCCCGCTCCCACTACTTTTCCCCCCAAAGGTACACCCACAGAATCTTACTCCACCTGGCAGTCACTGCTTTTGAATGAGATTCCATCAGACTGCCTCAAGCCCACTAACTCCTGTATCCACTGGACACATGGAAATCTCATACATCCTTGTCCCACCAAATGGTGGCAGTGCAGCCACCAACTCTGTCCCATCTCTCCTTTTCTGACATTATGGGCAGCTACTGTCAGCCTCTGCCCTTATATTTCCAGGCATGAGTCTCTAGGCTCATGTATCACAAATCCCAGAGTAAATTATCAAGGTGTATCAGTTAGCTAGTGGTGCAATAATGCTGTGTAACAAACCGCCCGCCAAACTCAGCAACATGTAGCAATAAGCACTTATTCTCACAGTCGTGGGACTTCAGTCCAACTGATACAAGTTTGCCTTGTCTGGCAGCTCAGCTTCAAGTGATGGTTCTGGGTGGTCTTGGCTCCTTGCTGCTGGTTGGGCTCAGGTTTGGTTCATGTGTGTTCCTTCAGGGCCAAAATTAAAGGGGGAGCAGCTTCCCTGGGGAAGCTAAACCCGGGAGATGACAGAAGTACAAGAGAACCAACCATGCACACTTCAAATCTCTGCTAATTACCATGTCTGCTAATATCTTGTTGGTCAGAACAAGCCCCATGACTGAGTGCAAATCCAGAGGTGAGGAGGTAGGTGTACTCTGCTCACCATGGGGTCCAAACAAGTCACATGACCAAGTCCAAAATCAGTGGGGTAGGAAAGAACACCCCCATGGAGACGGTTGATTGGAAGGAATATTTGCTCAATAGAAATCTAGTTTACTACAGTCACTAAGATGGGATTTCGTTTCTGCAACTCAGCTTCTAGCTGGAGAGCAAACTACCAGCCTTCCTTCTTGCAAGCACCTTCAGTCTCTCCAAAGAGTTCTCCTCTTCCTGTCTTGAGCGGGGGCACACCTTCCCCTCCACCGCAGAGGAAGGGAGGAGACCAGTTCTCAAATCCTACTTTATGTTCAATGAGCTCTCTTTGAATGACTCATCTTCTCAGTTATAAGCGGGATGGAGTATTGGTTACTGGACTGGTTTTGCTGTCTTGTAACTAGTCCTGCATGGATGTGTCTAGGGATTCTCTTTAGAATGGGTGTATACGTACCACCTTTTGTTCTCAGCTTTGGAGCTTCAGCCAGGCAGAAGAAAAGTCCAATTAGCTGGTCTCTTTCCACAGGATTATCTGCTTCTCCCCCTGCTCCCCTGCAACACCAATCAGTGGACACCTTTCCATGCCAACATATAAACTCTCATTCCTTTTAATGACCTTAGAGTATTTCAAAGTATGGAGATATCATTATTTAAATACCCAAGTTCTTAAATGGTAGGCATTTAATTTGTTTTTATTGTTTTGTTATTTTGAACAGCTTTGCAAGAAGTATTCCTGACATGCATCTTTATACGCTTGTTTATTTCCATAGAATATATTTCTAATAGTGGGATTGCTGAATTAGCAATAAACTCCAAAAAATAATTTGTGTTTTTTTCATGGGAAAATTAAAAGCTAACATAATATTTCCATGCAACATTTCCTTACAACCACTACTGCCAGAGGCATTACTCTTTTACATTTGTGTATACTGGCAATTCTGATGTGAAAGTGGAAAGTCCCAATGGTAAATCTGATTTAGAGTTGGGAAGATACAGGCAAGAAAAACACCTCAGTTGCTCCCTTTTCCTTTCTCTAAATTTTGTTGTATACATGCTTGAAAGAATGTATTGCCAGGTTGTAGTGCCAGGTTGAAAGAATATCTTAAGTCCCAAGGAGAGACCAGTCACTGGAGTTTCTGGTTCTTTGCAGGGTCTCCAGATTCTTTGCAGAAGCAGCATTTTGTGTCTTCTGAGCCAGACTAACATGTCAAATGCAGGAGTGACAAGGAGGACTGTTCAGATAATACATAGCCACTTAATGGGATGGACAAGCTAAAGATCATGATTGCATCCAGATTCCCGGAATTCATCATGTACACCATGGAACATAAACTCTTATATTGAATGGTAATAAAAGGTTATATCCCAGCATCTATTCTTCCGTCTTAGTTATTTGAATAATACTATTACATTGTAATAAATTTAAAACATTTTAAACATTTCTTTTCTGATTATTAAAGAAATACAGTCTCTTTAGAAAGTAGAAGAAATGTATAAAGATGCAGAGGAAGATTTACCCCATAATCTCACCACTTAGAGGCCTATAGAATAAATTTGGTGTTTTGGCCCTGATTCATGCAAATATTATTGCTTGGTCTGCAAAAAAGGAGTATCACCCCCTGGTGGGAGCTTCCTGAATTGCAGGTAATGCAGGTGATCGATCATTTACTAAGAAAGAA
Source organism: Monodon monoceros (assembly GCF_005190385.1). Taxonomy (NCBI): domain Eukaryota; kingdom Metazoa; phylum Chordata; class Mammalia; order Artiodactyla; family Monodontidae; genus Monodon; species Monodon monoceros. The sequence goes on from NW_021703767.1 coordinate 121,885,866, forward strand.
ACAATGAGAAAAGGAAGTGTTAGATTTGTTCACCTTTATTTCAAGACAAATGGCCTTGGAAGATTCAGCAAGAGCTGGGGAGAGGGGATGGAAGAAGCACAGGCTTGGAATCAGAGGAGGAACACAGAGGTGATGGAGAGGGTTTCCAAAAAAGATTCATTTATTCAACTCTCTTGTCCTAAGGCACCTCTGCTTGTTACTATTATTAAATTTCTTCATATTTCATTGGCTACAGTATAGTAAGTTGAAGACAGTGTAAACCTGCTGTTTTCGTTTTTGTTTTTGTTTTTGCGGTATGTGGGCCTCTCACTGTTGTGGCCTCTCCCGTTGTGGAGCACAGGCTTCGGACACGCAGGCTCAGCAGCCATGGCTCACGGGCCCAGCCGCTCCGCGGCATGTGGGGTCTTCCCGGAGTGGGGCACGAACCCGCGTCCCCTGCATCAGCAGGCGGACTCTCAACCACTGCTCCACCAGGGAAGCCCAAACCTGCTGTTTTGATTGAGTAGCTCTTTGGAAGCAAATTGAAACATAGGCTTCCCACATTTGAAAATCAGGCAAAACTATTTAATCTTTTTAACGTTAGTTTCTATAACTTTAAGAGAGCAAGATGAAAGAAAAAAGTAACAAAGACAAACAAACCAACCTAACCACAACCTTTCTCTTTGGGTATTAGAGAACTGGCAAAGTGGCTGTGAGGAGAATCTGTGACCTGGGGACCCTGGAAATGGGATTTATTTGCAGGAGCTAAATAAAAGGGGCGTGATTCTCTTCCATTTAAACCATGCTCTAAAAGGTTTCCACTTTAATTATATTAGTCACCACAGGAGGCCCAATGCTCAGGCATTGCCTAGGCAACCCTCTGTCACAGATGCTGATGCTGCACTGGGGGCTGGGGAAGGGCAGCTGGACCATAGCAGGGATTTCTGACCTTGTCAAGTTTGAGGGTCTCCCTAAATGTCGAGCTATTTCTGGTACCTCCACAGGCTAGTGCTTGTGCTTTCAGAAGCTCTTTCTATATCGCATTTGTTCATTGCCACAGCAGCATCAAATTTGAAAAATGCAAGCTCGTGTGTGGAACAGGTGCTGCTACTTTCTTAGGCTGAGCTCACTGCTTGGTGAACATGCCAATTCCAGGGGCTCTTTGGTCGCTCTGTGGCCCAAATACTGGGCCTTTCTAGGCCAGGAGACCTCTGTAAGCCTTTCATGGCAGTGATGGTGACAGGCCTCCCAAGACTGTCCTGTGAAAAACAGCAAAGAGGCCCTCTTACCCTCATCTCAGTGTAAAATTAAAGAGCTCATAGATGGGCAAATTCTCCTAAATGCAGGGCCTTTGATCTTGGAACCCCTGGACTCCCGCAGGGCAGGGCATGGAGGTTGGATGAGGGGCTTCTGGACTGCATCGAAATCCTGTACCAGATCTTGTGTGTGTGTGCTTTTCGCTAGGGTCTGTCATTTCTCCAGATTCTCAAAGAGAGTCTAGGAATTTGGGAAAAGTTCAGAACTGCTCTGCCTTAAAAGATGCAGGTCTCATCAAGACACGGCTGAATGGAATGATGGCAATCGCGTGGATTATCATTGCAATTGTAGCAACAACTCCCAATTACTGGGCATCTGCGTCAGTCTGGCACTGTGCTTGAGGCTGTGGGGATGTATTCTCCTTCTGTAACCCATGGTCCTCATGACTGTCCTTCCTGGTGGGTGTTACTCTCCCCTTTCACAGAGTGAACTCCTGAGGCTCAGAGAGTGTCAACACCCCGCCAGGGTCCTGCAGAGACAGAGTGGCAGAGACTGGACAGGGGCCCAGGTCTGGTGCCTTGATGCTGGTGCCTCTCTGGGAAATCACCCTGGGAAGGTGACAATGGCTCAAATGAGGTGTCCTCCTGGGAATCCCTGCAAATGTGTGAGAGACTTCACCTTCCTATCCTGTCTCTTCCTGGAGAGCTGGGAGGGAGACCTTGTTTTTAGAGTTGGTGTCAATCTCCTGAGAAAATCCACATGTCACAGGCAAAGTCTCAGGTGAGGTCCCTCCAATCAGCACGTGGGGACTTCCCTGGTGGCGCAGTGGTTAAGAATCCGCCTGCCAATGCAGGGGACACTGGTTCGAGCCCTGGTCCGGGGAGATCTCACATGCCGTGGAGCAACTAAGCCATTGTGCCACAACTACTGGCCTGCGCTCTAGAGCCCGTGAGCCACAACTACTGAGCCCGTGCACCACAACTTCTGAAGCCCGCATGCCTAGAGCCCGTGCTCTGCAACAAGAGAAGGCACCGCAATGAGAAGCCCGCGCACCGCAACGAAAAGTAACCCCCGCTCACCGCAACTAGAGAAAGCCCGCACACAGCAACGAAGACCCAAGGCAGCCAAAAAAAAAAAAAAATTAAAAAGAAATCAACAGGTGGATTCTCACCTGCAAACCCACAGAGTGCTGGGCTGGTCCCAAGGGAATGTGCCTCATTCATTTCTCTAAAGCTTAGCCATTCAATTTTGCCCACACAAGACCTCAGGTACTTTTAAAGTGGGAAACAAACACTTGAGTTCAGGGTGCTAATGTCCGACACTGGACATCAGTGGCCCTTCTGTCACTGGGGGACAGGTGCCCAAAGCCTCTGCTGAGATGAGACAACAGCACAGGGGAAGAGCCTGTCTGGACCTTATCACATGGTCTTGGTGGGTGTCTCTGGGTCCAGGTGAGGACCTGGGCCCCTCTTTCAGTGTCTTTGTCCTGCAGGCCCCCTGGCAGACTCCACTCACCCTCCATGCCATCCCTCGGGTATCATCTGTCTCCTCTGAGACCCTTTCCCGATTCCCAGGGCATCTCAGCCCTCCTCCCAACACGACCCAGCCTGCCCTGCACGCGCTGTGCCTTTTTCACTAGGTTTCTCTCCTGAGGGCGGGACAGTGCCCCCCTCATCTCTGTGTCCCCAGCACCCTCCCCATCCTCCCTCCCCCTGCCAACCTCTCACCTTTCAGCTTCATTCTCAGACTAGCTGTGTGTGAGAAAAGGGTGCGGGGTGAAGGCAGAGCCCTCACCTATCACAGCCTCCAGGGCAAGGCTGTGTTCTGTCTCAACCTCTCTGTGCCACTTACAAGCTGTGTGACCTCGGGCAAGTTACTTAACCTCTCTGTGGCTCAGTTTCCTCACCAGTAAAATGGAGATAATAATAGTGCCTATGTCATAAGGTTTTGTAAAAAGTAAATGAGTCCGTACATGTAAAATGCTTGGTACAGTGCCTGGAATATAGTCATAAATGTTAGCTCTTTTGGTTATAATTACTATTATTCATTTTTAGCTCAACAACCTATATATGCTCCTCATTAACCACAGGATAAACTTAAAATTTGTTTTTCATTGACCCCTCTAATCGGGCCACAAATCCCCACTTAGGCTTATCACTCATTGGAGATGAAAAACACATTCCTGTGTATTTTTCCTTCTGACACTTCTGGTCATCAAATGTGTGAGGGTTTTCCCACACCAGGCAATTGTGCATGACACCAGCTGGGTGTCCTTTAATTCACTTCAAATCTGACATTGTCTACCTGGAGTCAGCTTCAGATCCCACCAGGGAAGGGCTTGGTCCCACAAGACTGTCCCCACTTCAGACCTGTCACAATACCCAGGTCTTTACCTGCATTTCTGAGCCACTGGCTACACATCAGCGTTCCTAAAACCCCTCCTTGGATTTGATCATTTGCTAAAACAGCTCACAGATCTCAGGGAAACAATCACCTATGTTTACTAGTTTATTATGTAATAGAGGATACAGATGAACAGCCAGAGGAAGAGATACAATAGGTGAGGTCTGGGAGGGTCCCCAGTTCAGGAGCTTCTGTCCCCATGGAGATGGGGTGCATCACGCTCTAAGCACACGGATGTATTCACTTGCCCGGAAGCTCCTAGAACCTGTACTTTTGGGATTTTTATGGGGCGTCATCATGAAGGCATGATTGATTGTTAACTCCATTTCCAGACCCTCTCCCCTCTCTGGAGGATGGAAGGTGTGGTGCTGAAAAATTGCAAGCTTCCAGTCATGGTTTGGCCTTTCTGGTGACCAACCCCCATCCAAGAGCCACGTAGGAGCCCACCCAGAGTCACCTCAATAGAACAAAAGATGCTCTCATCCCTTAGGAAATTACAAGGGTTTTAGGAGCTCTGCATCAGAAACTGGAGTCAAAGGCTAAATGTTAGAACAAAAGATTCTCCTAGAGCCCCTATTTACAAGGGTTTTAGAAGTTCTGTGTCAGGAACCGAGGGCAGAGACTAATGTATATATTTCTTTTTGTTTTACACTCATGCATTTGACACACTAGTCCAGCTTCTACCTCCTTCTTTGTGCTGTTCCCCTGCCTGCTTCTCGTTTCTCTGCTCCTTTAATTCCCTTCAACTTTTGTGACCCCAGGGATATTGCGTGCCTTCCATGAAACCTGGTCTGGACACAGAGCCCAGTAGGGGTGGCCTTGACTTTCTCACACTGCTTCAGGTGTGGAAGCCCATAGAGGGTGGAACCTCCTCTGTCTGCTCCTCTATTTGGCTGGTGCAGTACTTGGTCAATTTTTACGGAGTGAATTTGTGGTCTACTTTGGTGTTCGGAAAGAAACTTCCTAGGCCTGGCTTTATTAAGATGAAAGACTCTCTTGATTTTCTTGGAAGGCAAAAAAAAAAAAATCAAAGAAATAAACCCTGAAACATCTACAGTTTTATATAAAAGACATTATTTCTGAGCTAAATGATTTTTTTCCTAAAGGAAAATTTAGAAATTGTAGCTCCTGGTGGAATTAAAGGAATGAAAATGTAGTCATGCATAGATTCACAGCAGCTGAAGAACTCTGTTTGGGACTCTATTTTGCTACCTTCTACACTTTGGTAAAAAATTCAGGCTTCTGGGCTCGGTTCAGCTGTGCAGTAACCCGTGTCCCTTGGGCTTCTCCCCAAATTGCATCTTTTCCTAGATTCAGTCAATTATTTGCCTTGGAGTGCATTAGTCTTTCTGAGAACTTCTACACAACCTGACTCTTCCGGTTGTTCACTGGCAAAGAAATCCTTTGATTTCAAACCAGAATGTCCTCACAGATCATTTGGAACCCAGGGTGACAGGGAAATGTCCCACCTTATCCCTTCCATCACGTCAGCCCTCCCTGTTCCTTTCCTGTCACAGAGCTGTGCCTCTTTATTTTTTATTGGAGTAGAGTTGATTTACAATGTTGTGTGTTGGTTTCAGGTGTACAGCAAAATGATTCAGTTCTATGTGTATATATTCTTTTTTCAGATTCTTTTCATTATAGGTTATCACAAGATATCGAATACTGTTCCCTGTGCTATACAGTAGGTCCTTGTTGTTTATCTATTTTATATACAGTAGTGTATATCTGCTAATCCCAAACTCCTAATTTATCCCCACCCCCCTCCAGCTTTCCCCTTTGGTTGCTATAAATTTGTTTTCTATGTCTGTGAGTCTGTTTGTTATGTAAATAAGTTCATTTGTATCATTTAAAAATATTTTGAATTTCATTTTATTTATTTTTTTATACAGCAGATCCTTATTGGTCATCAGTTTTATACACATCAATGTATACATGGCAATCCAAAACGCCTAATTCATCACACCACTACCACCACCACCCCACCGCTTTCCCCCCTTGGTGTCCATACGTTTGTTCTCTACATCTGTGTCTCCATTTCTGCCCTGCAAACCAGTTCATCTGTACCATTTTTCTGGGTTCCACATATATGCGTTAATGTACGATATTTGTTTTTTTTTTTGACTTACTTCACTCTGTATGACAGTCTCTAGATGCATCAACATCTCAACAAATGACCCAATTTCGTTCCGTTTTATGACTGAATAGTATTCCATTGTATATATGAACCATATCTTTATCCATTCATCTGTTGATGGGCATTTAGGTTGCTTCCATGACCTGGCTACTGTAAATAGTGCTGCAATGAACACTGGGGTGCATGACTCTTTTTGAATTATGGTTTTCTCTGGGTATATGTCCAGTAGTGGGATTGTTGGGTCATATGGTAATTCAATTTTTAGTTTTTTAAGGAACCTCCATACTGTTCTCCATAGTTGTTGTATCCATTTACATTCCCACCAACAGTGCAAGAGGGTTCCCTTTTCTCCACACTCTCTCCAGCATTTGTTGTTTGTAGATATTCTGATGATGCCCACTCTAACTGGTGTGAGGTGATACCTCATTGTACTTTTGATTTGCATTTCTCTAATAATCAGTGATGTTGAACAGCTTTTCATGTGCTTTTTGGCCATCTGTATGTCTTCTTTGGAGAAATGTCTATTTATGTCTTCTGCCCAATTTTGGATTGGGTTGTTTGCTTTTTTAATGTGGAGTTGCATGAGCTGTTTATATATTTTGGAGATTAATATTTTGTCTGTTTGCAAATATTTTCTCCCATTCTGAGGGTTATCTTGTCTTGTTTATGGTTTCCTTTGCTGTGCAAAAGCTTTGAAGTTTCATTAGGTCCCATTTGCTTATTTTTGTTTTTATTTCCATTACTCTAGGAGGTGGATCAAAAAAGATCTTGCTGTGATTTATGTCAAAGCGTGTTCTTCTTATGTTTTCCTCTAAGTGTTTTATAGTTTCTGTCTTACATTTAGGTCTCTAATCCATTTTGAGTGTATTTTTGTGTATGGTGTTAGGCAGCGTTCTAATTTCATTCTTTTACATGCAGCTGTCCAGTTTTCCCAGCACCACTTATTGAAGAGACTGTCTTTTCTCCATTGCATATCCTTGCCTCCTTTGTCATAGATTAGTTGACAATAGGTGTGTGGGTTTATCTCTGGGCTTTCTATCTTGTTCCATTGATCTATGTTTCTGTTTTTGTGCCAGTACCATATTGTCTTGATTACTGTAGCTTTGTAGTATAGTCTGAAGTCAGGGAGTCTGATTCCACCAGCTCTGTTTTTTTCCCTCAAGACTGCTTTGGCTATTCGGGGTCTTTTGTGTCTCCAAACAAACTTTAAGATTTTTTGTTCTAGTTCCATAAAAACTGCCATTGGTAATTTGATAGGGATTGCTATGAATCTGTAGATTGCTTTGGGTAGTATAGTCATTTTCACAATATTGATCCTTCCAATCCAAGAACATGGTATATCTCTCCATCTGTTGGTATCATCTTTAATTACTTTCACCAGTGTCTTACAGTTTTGTGCATTCAGGTCTTTTGTCTCCCTAGGTAGGTTTATTCCTAGGTATTTTATTCTTTTTGTTGCACTGGTAAGTGGGAGTGTTTCCTTAATCTCTCTTTCAGATTTTTCATCATTAGTGTATAGGAATGCAAGAGATTTCTGTGCATTAATTTTGTATCCTGCAACTTTACCAAATTCATTGATTAGCTCTAGTAGTTTTCTTATGGCATCTTTAGGATTTTCTATGTATAGCATCATGCCATCTGCAAACAGTGACAGTTTTACTTCTTCTTTTCCAATTTGTATTCCTTTTATTTCTTTTTCTTTCCTGATTGCCATGGCTAAGACTTCCAAAACTATGTTGAATAATAGTGGTGAGAGTGGACAACATTGTCTTGTTCCTGATCTTAGAGGAAATGCTTTCCATTTTTCACCATTGATAATGATGCTTGCTGTGGGTTTGTCATATATGGCCTTTATTATGTTGAGGTAGATTCCCTCTATGTCCACTTTCTGGAGAGTTTTTTATCATAAATGGGTGTTGAATTTTGTCAAAAGCTTTTTCTGAATCTATTGAGATGATCATATGGCTTTTATTCTTCAATTTGTTAATATGGTGTATCACATTGATTGATTTACGTATATTGAAGAATCCTTGCATCCCTGGGATAAATCCCACTTGATCATGGTGTGTGATCCTTTTAAAGTGTTGTTGGATTCTGTTTGCTAGTATTCTGTTGAGGATTTTTGCATCTATATTCATCAGTGATATTGGTCTGTAATTTTCTTTTTTTGTAGTATCTTTGTCTGGTTTTGGTATCAGGGTGATGGTGGCCTTATATAATGAGTTTGGGAGTGTTCCTTCCTCCGCAATTTTTTGGAAACGTTTGAGAAGGATGGGTGTTAGCTCTTCTCTAAATGTGTGATAGAATTCACCTGTGAAGCCATCTGGCTTTTGTTTGTTGGAAGATTTTTAATCACAGTTTCAATTTCATTACTTGTGATTGGTCTGTTCATATTTTCTATTTCTTCCTGTTCAGTCTTGGAAGGTTATACCTTTCTAAGAATTTGTCCATTTCTTCCAGGTTGTCCATTTTATTGGCGTAGAGTTGCTTGTAGTAGTCTCTTAGGATGCTTTGTATTTCTGTGATGTCTGTTGTAACTTCTCCTGTTTCATTTCTAATTTTATTGATTTGAGTCCTCTCCCTTTTTTTCTTGATGAGTCTGGCTAATGGTTTATCAATTTTGTTTGTCTTCTCAAAGAACCAGCTTTTAGTTTTATTGATCCTTGCTATTGTTTTCTTTGTTTCTATTTCATTTATTTCTGCTCTGATCTTTATGGTTTCTGTCCTTCTGCTAATTTTGGGTTTTGTTTGTTCTTCTTTCTCTAGTTCCTTTAGGTGTAAGGTTAGATTGTTTATTTGAGATTTTTCTTGTTTCTTGAGGTAGGCTTGTATAGCTATAAAATTCCCTCTTAGAACTGCTTTTGCTGCATCCCACAGGTTTTGGATCATCATGTTTTCATTGTCATGTGTCTGTAGGTAGTTTTTGATTTCCTCTTTGATTTCTTCAGTGATCTCTTGGTTATTTAGTAATGTATTGTTTAGCCTCCATATGTTTGTGTTTTTTACGTTTTTTCCCCTATAATTCATTTCTAATCTCATAGCATTGTGGTCAGAAAAGATGCTTGATATGATTTCAATTTTCTTAAATTTACTGTGGTTTCATTTGTGACCCAAGATGTGATCTATCCTGGAGAATGTTCCGTGTGCACTTTAGAAGAAAGTGTAATCTCCTGTTTCTGGATGGAATGTCCTATAAATATAAATTTAATCTATCTGGTCTATTGTGTCATTTAAAGCTTCTGTTTCCTTATTTATTTTCATTTTGGATGATCTGTCTATTGGTGTAAGTGAGGCGTTAAAGTCCCCCACTATAACTGTGTTACTGTCAATTTCCTCTTTTATAAATGTTAGCAGTTGCCTTATGTATTGAGGTGCTCCTATGTTGGGTACATATATATTTATAATTGTTATATCTTCTTCTTGGGTTGATCCCTTGATCATTATGTAGTGTCCTTCCTTGTCTCTTGTAACATTCTTTATTTTAAAGTCTATTTTATCTGACATGACTATTGCTACTCCAGCTTTCTTTTGATTTCCATTTGCATGGAATATCTTTTTCTATCCCCTCACTTTCAGTCTGTATGTGTCCCTAGGTCTGAAGTGGGTCTCTTGTAGACAGCATAGAGATGGGTCTTGTTTTTGTATCCATTCAGCAAGCCTGTGTCTTTTGGTTGGAGCATTTAATCCATTCAAGTTTAAGGTAATTATTGATTTGTATGTTCCTATGACCATTTTCTTAATTGTTTTGGGTTTGTTTATGTAGGTCCTTTTCTTCTCTTGTGTTTCCCACTTAGAGAAGTTCCTTTACCATTTGTTGTAGAGCTGGTTTGGTGGTGCTGAACTCTCTTAGCTTTTGCTTGTCTGTGAAGCTTTTGATTTCTCCAACGAATCTGAATGAGATCTTTGCCGGGTAGAGTAATCTTGGTTGTAGGTTCTTCTCTTTCATCACTTTAAGTATATCATGCCACTCCCTTCTGGCTTGTAGAGTTTCTGCTGAGAAATCAGCTGTTAACCTTATGGGAGTTCACTTGTATGTTATTTGTCATTTTTCCCTGGCTGCTTTCAATAATTTTTCTTTGTCTTTAACTTTTGCCAGTTTGATTACTATGTGTCTTGGTGTGTTTCTCCTTGGGTTTATCCTGTATGGTACTCTCTGTGCTTTTTGGATTTGGGTGGCTATTTCCTTTCCCATATTAGGGAAGTTTTTGACTATAATCTCTTCAAATATTTTCTCAGGTGCTTTCTCTCTCTCTTCTCCTTCTGGGACCCCTATAATGCAAATGTTGTTGCATTTAATATTGTCCCAGAGGTCTCTTAGGCTGTCTTCATTTCTTTTCATTCTTTAGTCTTTATTTTATTCTGCAGCAGTGAATTGCACTATTCTGTCTTCCAGGTCACTTATCTGTTCTTCTGCCTCAGTTACTCTGCTATTTATTCCTTCTAGTGTAGTTTTCATTTCAGTTATTGTATTGTTCATCTCTGTTTGTTTGTTCTTTAATTCTTCTAGGTCTTTGTTAAACATTTCTTGCATCTTCTCGATCTTTGCCTCCATTCTTTCTCCGAGGTCCTGGATCATCTTCACTATCATTATTCTGAATTCTTTTTCTGGAAGGTTGCCTTTCTCCACTTCATTTAATTGTTTTTCTGGGGTTTTATCTTGTTACTTCATTTGGTACATAGCCCTCTGCCTTTTCATCTTGTCTATCTTTCTGTGAATGTGGTTTTTTTTCCACAGGCTGCAGGATTGTAGTTCTTCTTGCTTCTGCTGTCTGCCCTCTGGTGGATGAGGCTACTAAGAGGCTTGTGTAAGTTTCCTGATGTGAGAGACTGGTGGTGGGTAGAGCTGACTGTTGCTCTGGTGGGCAGAGCTCAGTAAAACTTTAATCCACTTGACTGCTGATGGGTGGGGCTAGGTTCCCTCCCTGTTGGTTGTTTGGCCTGAGGCAACCCAACACTGGAGCCTACCTGGGCTCTTTGGTGGGGCTAATGACAGACTCTGGGAGGGCTTATGCCAAGGAGTACTTCCCAGAACTTCTACTGCCAGTGTCCTTGTCCCCACTGTGAGCCACAGCCACCTCCCGCCTCTGCAGGAGACCCTCCAACACTAGCAGGTAGGTCTGGTTCAGTCTCCCCTGAGGTCAATGCTCCTTCCCCTGGGTCCCAGTGCACACACTACTTTGTGTGTGCCCTCCAAGAGTGGAGTCTCTGTTTCCCCCAGTCCTGTCAAAGTCCTGCAGTCAAATCCCACTAGGCTTAAAAGTCTGATTCTCTAGGAATTCCTCCTCCCTTTGCTGGACCCCCAGGTTGGGAAGCCTGACGTGGGGCTGAGAACCTTCACTCCAGTGAGAGAACTTCTGTGGTATAAGTGTTCCCCAGTCTGTGAGTCACCCACCCAGTAGTTATGGGATTTGGTTTTACTGTGATTGTACCCCTCCTACCGTCTCATTGTGGCTTCTCCTTTGTTTTTCGGTGTGGGGTATATTTTCTGGTGAGTTCCAGTGTCTTCCTGTCGATGATTGTCCAGCAGCTAGTTGTGATTCTGGTGTTCTCACAAGAGGGAGTGAGAGCACGTCCTTCTACTCCACCATTTTTGTTCCTAATCTGTCACTGATTCTTATTGAGGCCTTTCTTATATATTTTGCCACCAGGTGACTCCTAAACTGCTTGTTCCAAGTGGAAGGTAGTGTGGGGCTGTCAAATGGGGATCATGTGCATGATGCCCTGCTTTTCCAGCTTCTAGGGGATGCTCGCATTATGTATTCTGTGGCCCCCTTCCCGGCAACGGTTGTATCACTCCAACCTCTATCTTCACATCCCCTGCCTCTCCATTTGTATCATTTTTAAAGATTTCACATATAAGTGATATCATGATATTTGTCTTTGTCTGTCTGATTTACTTCACTTAGTACAGTATGATAATCTCTAGGTCCACCCTTATTGATGCAAATGGAATTATTTCATTCCTTTTTATGGCTGAATAATATTCCATTCCATTAATATTTGATTACATATGCACATATATAGTACAGTGTGTGTGTGTGTGTGTAAAATTTCACTGACCTTGGAATGGATGACATGGTTCAGATGCAGTGAATGTGGAGCACTTGTGTGCATATATGTGTGTGCCCGTATGTGTGTACATGAATGTGAGTATATTAGTATATGTGTGTGTGTGTGTGTGTGTGCGTGACACAGCTGAGTGTGTGGGTCTGGGTGCTGCTGAGAGTTTGTACCAGGAAGACATGGCAGTGGGCAGAAACAGGGGTACTTGTGGGTAGCAGCACTCCTGCCATTTTGGGGTTCATATTATCTCTCTGTTCCCTGCATATACCCCTTTATTTATCTTGGAGCAGAGCAACTGTTGAAATGATATTGATAATTTAAATGATATCAACAATTTCCCCACATATCCTGTTTTTCATTATCTCTCAAAGCAAAAAGAGAGATATATAGCACAGGGTAAACTCAGAGTTTAACAACTCAAATCAATGAGCATTTTCTGAGGACTTGTGCTGCCCAGCTCCCCATTCATTCCTGTCTCCCTGCCCTTTTGCAAGCCGTCCTTGTGGTGCCCTTCCCTCTGGCCTGTGCCTTGTCCAATTCCTGCCCATTCTTCAAAGGCTAACTCTGGTCCTACTGCAGCCAGGAACCATCTTCCCATAACTCAGGCCACCATCTAGTGGGTCCCAAATATTTGCTGGTCTGGGAGAGCGCTGCTCCTCATGGTCATCCAGAGGCTTTTAGGAAACACCAATGCCCAGACCCCTGTGCTATATAATCTGATCAGTGGCTCTGGGGCGGGCTCAGGGCATCTGTATTTTTAAAACGCTCCATCGGTGATTCCAATTCTCACTTGGGGTGGGGGTAGCTCCAGAGGCCAAGCAATATGCCCAGTTGCTTTCCAGTTGGCCTTGTGGTTAGGAAGCAACCCGAAGATGGGAACTAGCTTTAAGTCTCTCTGGTCTCTCCTGAAGAGCCTAGCTGAGCTGGGGACAGTTGATGCCATTAGCATTCTAGCAAATCACAGAGTCACATTCACTGATGATTCGAGTTTGTGTCCCTAGCCCAGGCCTATCCTTTGGGTCCTAGTCTTACAAAACTGTGCCAATTATTAAGCTGGTGTCTCCCAGCCCCTACCCCGCCTTTCTGGACTCGGTCTCTGATGCTGAGGCTGGGGCTCTGCAGATATAGCTTTTTTTTTTTTTTTTTTTGCCAACTGGCTCCATGTGGTTCTGCTACTAGGGGACACCAGAGGAAGACTGGATGCCTTGAAGGGGGTGAAGGAAAGAGCTCCTTTCTGTCTTGCTCCCTCTTCTGGGTGGCATCACTGCCCTTCCCAGTGATGGTCCTTCCCAGGTTGTGGTAGTTTAGCTGTTACTGTCAGTTTCCAGATCTTTTCCCCACACTCCTAGAACTGGCCTCCTGGAACTCCCCCAGAGACACCAGCACAAGTCTGGCAGCGACCCTCGCTCAGAGATCTGGGCCCCAGCTCAGCAGGGCTCCTCCTCTGAGCCTCTGGTTCTGATAACCCCATCCTCTTCCCTTCATTTCCCCAGTCCTAGGGGTGACAGTGGCTCCTAGGGGTGATAGTTGCCACCTCTGTGTTATCCCAGTGTCTCTTTTCTGTCCCGAGTCCTCCAACATCTATTGAACCAATTCCCATATTCAGTTCTCTCTGTTAAAAGGACTGGTGTGTTTTCCGTTTTCCAGATTGAATCGGGCTGATACAATAACCAGCTGCTGCTGTTTGATTCTGCTCACTAGTCCCTCAAGTATCTCCATTCATCCAAGGCAGAACTCTAATACTTCCCCAAACTGAAACTTGTCCATTCTTTCCTGTTTGGATCCGTCACCCACCTGGTGCTTAATCCAGAATCTTCGACACCATCCTTGATTACTCTCTCCTGCTCACTCATACACACCCCACTGGTCCGAAAGGGCTCTTGATTCCACCTCGAATCTGTCCCCTCAGCCCAGGTAACCACACTTGTGCTAACAGCCCTCCTGCCTTTTCTCTTGGCTCCCTGCAACTCACTGCCCATACAGAACCGAAAGTAACACTACTGAAATATAAATAGGGTTGTGACATTGCCTGGCTTACAACTTCCTGAGATGCATGACCTCTGTGATGGCCCACAAGTTCTGCCAAGGCCATTTACCCATCCTTCTTTCCTCCTTGTTTCTTGCAATGCAGCCTCCGGGGCTGTGTTCCTGTTTTTCTTCCTGCCACAGGACCTTGGCACCTGCTGCAGCTCTATCAAAAATGCTTTTCTCCTCTGCTTGTCACATGACTGATTCCTCTCCATTCTTAAGGAGACAGGTTTAAATTCACCTCTTGGGAGCCCTTCACTAACAGCCTCTGTTTTAGTCCGTTTGGTTGGCTATAACAAAGTATCATAGACTGGGTGTCTTACAACAACAGAAATTTATTTCTCACAGTTTTAGGGGCTTGAAGTCCAAGATAGGGTGCCAGCATAATCAGGTTCTTGTGAGGACCCTCTTCTGGGGTGCGTATGGCTGTCTTCTCGTTGTGGTGGAAAGAGAGTGAGCTAGCTCTCTGGCTTCATCTTATAAAGGCACTAATCCCATTCTTGAGGGCCCCACTCTCATGACCTAATTACCTCCCAAGGTAATTAGGAAACACCATCACACTGGGGTTAGGGTTTCAACACATGAATTTTGGAGAACACAACATTCAGGCCATTGCACCCTCTTTAGAATCGATACCTCCCAGCTCCATGCTCCTTTCCTCCCTAGCACTTTTCATCATTTCTAGTCATCTATATACTTATAGCTTTATCTGTCTTCCTCATTAGACTATAAAATATGTGGGGCAGGGACCATGCCTGTTGAATTTCCCACTGCGTTCCTTGCACCCAAGTCTCATTACAGATGTGTTAAATGAATGAATGAATCTAGAGTGAATATAAAAAGAAAGAGAAAAAGAAAAAAAGTAAGAAGAGGAGAGGTGCCAGAAAACTACCATTTTCTTAGCTATCAACTGTACTAATATACTATAAGCTCTTTTCAAGTAGACACTGCCACTAATTATCTGTTCCTATAGCCATACACTGTTCTCTAAAGAAAGACTGATAGAGATGCTGAAATACATAGATATACAGAGAGATTATGGCTGGACACAGTGGTGTATATAGATGAATCTCTTTGTTATATTTGGCACATAAATATATATATATATATATACACACACACAAACATATATGTCCTACTGTGCACGTGCAGAATTACAAATCACTATATTGTATGCCTGTAACTTACATAATATTGTACATTAACTATACTTCAATTAAAAAACTTTCCTCCTTAACAGTATTTTCCACTTTGTAACACGCTTTCGTGTATATTACTCATTTGAATTTGACAACAATCCGAAGAAGCAGGGAAAGAAACATTATTCTTATTTAATTAAAGATCAGCTCTAAAATACCTAATCAAACCACATCATCATATAGACAAAGAAACTGACATCCAGGGTGAGAGAGGGACTCGCTCAAGGCCATGCAACTGGTTAGTAAAGATAAAGTGCTGGTATTACACCAGATCCTTGCCTCCCTTTTTATACCACAGGAAGGGTCCTGGGAGGGTACACTCTGTGTGAATCATAACCCCAGGGAACAAATGATGTGCAAGGGTTTCTGCATCATTAAGAAATTTCATCTTGTGTTTGGAAGAACAGCTCAGCTACCGCTTAAATGGGCCTCTCAGAGAATGCCACTAACTTCATTGTTGCTGAATGCAAGTTTACACGTTCTCTAGAGAGGCAAGATCAGGGTGCTGGTGCTTATCTGATTCTGGCCACCCTACTTGGCTCTGTGAGTAGGTGTGATCATTGTAATGCAAAATTCATATCATTCTTTTTTTTTTTTAGTTTAATTTCCTTTTAGTTTATCAGTAGTAAAATCCCTGCTGGCATGTCATTTAATTTGCTCCCCGTGCTAATGATGATTTTGAAGGCTTTTACAGAAATGATTATATGGTATTACCAAATCTGATGGTGGATTCAAGCCAGCATTTATAGTAATAGGATCATAACGAAGCTCCCTCGGGTATTCCTTCTTGTAGTGCTGTTTGGGGGCGGGGCAGGAATCTGCTTGGCTTCATCTCACATTATTAGATCATCACTAGGGATCCTTCACAGGGAATGGGGCTTTTCTGGCTCTGATACTGAGCCTCCGGGCAAAATAATGGGTTGCAAAGCCATGGCCCTCCAGGTGAAGCCAGATGAGCTGGCCACACCTGCCACGGGACAGCTCATGAAAAGGATGGGATTAGAGGAGGTGGAGACCACTGACCACCGGTCCCTTTCCATGCGCACTCCCACTTCTCTGTGTAGACCCTCATGGTGCAAACTGACATGTCGGGGATGGGTTCACAGGAGGGTGACTCTGCGTGCCTGCCTTCCAGCAGTAGTTCCTCTGTCCCTGGTATTAATGTGCAATGTGAGTTTCATTGAGCCACCCACTGGGACAGAATGAATGAGATGCCATCTCTGTCCTAGAGACTGGGGACCAATGAGAGCGCCTGAGCATCACGGGCTGGAAGAGATGTCCCTGTGGGGGATGGGGTGGGGGAGGAGGGCTCGGGGTTTAGTGAGAACCCAGGAGAAGAAGGAGGTATCATCCCCACTTAGACCACCTGGAGAATCAGCAAAGGCTTCACAGAAGTGGTTGAGCTGGGTCTTGAAAGACTGGTGGTATTTTCTAGGCAGCAGTGGGGTGGGGTTCACGAGTGGGTCGTTCCAGGCAGATGGGGCCTTGTCAAGCTTGGGTACTTCACCTTGTCTGAAGGGCCTGGCCAATTTCAGTGAGGCTGGAGCTGACACATGACTCTGCCATTCTTTCTTGCCACGCTTCAAAGAACCATAGGGGGGTGCCTCCCACCAGGCCTTCTACCGCTCTTCCTTTGCCTGGGGATCAGAAAGAGTGAGGAGAGGGAGTACTCTCCTTCTTATGGCTCTGGGGCAGACCTCAGACCATGGGGTTAAAGTTATGGGAAGGCAAGTTGAGGCTCAATAACGAGGAAGCGCATTCTAACAACGTTGGCCTTTTCATATTAAAATAGTCTGCATAGTGAGGGAATGAGCTCCCCATCAATCAGTGACTTGCCCAAACACCGACAGCTAGTTAGACCAGGGTCAACATGCATACCCAGGGAGGCTGACTTCAAAGAGAGTGCCTTTTTAATTTTTTTCAACCAACGCTACCTCATACAAAACACCACAGAATTCTGAGCCTAGGATTAGGTCTGAGCTCATGGAAATGTAGCCACTTGCTGACTTTTGTATCTTAGTTTCTATTTAATGAGCAAACAGCAAGCCATGACATCAGGCATTTCCTTTTATTAGCTCTTAGTAGACTTCTGCTGAAATGGCTCAGATGTCCTGGGAACATGGTCTACAACCTCATTGAAGAATGTGGGGAGAAAGATACATATACACACGTGTGTGTGTCTACATATGTCTATTTTGTGGTATGTCTCTGAGGTTGCTGCCTGTCCTGCGGGGGGCACTCAGAAGCGTTTCTGGAGGGCAATCTGGATATTCTTCAGCAGGCCCCACTTAGCTCGGCTCTTCCCACGCCCATCCGGTGTTACCACCTGCAATCAGAAGCAGAGATCCATGGCACCAGCCACAAGGGAAGCAGCAGCTCCCAGGAGCCCGGCCCCGGCTGCGGGCCAGGCGCTACACACATCACAGCATTAGCTCCTCATGTCGACAGCCACATGAGGCCGGTGCCATGGACCCCATTTTACCAATGAAAAAACGAAGGCACAGAAGAACCAGGTAGCTTTCCTGAAGTCCCGCAGCTAATATGTGGTGGGGTTGGGATTTCACAGACAAGGTCCCACTTCTTTAAGGCAGGTCAAGGACTGACTGCTGATTACCGTGTTGTGGTTGTGACCCCAGGTGGGCTTCACCAGAGATTAGCCCCAGGGGTCCTCCCCCCAGTCCCTAGAAATTGCTTCTGTCACAGCTCTTATCATTTGTAAATTTCAGTGAGTGTGTTTAATTAATTTTCTTACCAGACGGTGAGCACCTTAAATGGGGTGTGGAGGCAATGACAGTCTTTCCTCTCTGTAATCCCAACAGTGCTTATGGTACAGAGAAGTTTCTTACAAAAGTGAATGAAAGGTGAATAGAACCATTATTTGTACATCTGCCAACTGTTTCTCTTTGCAGCATCATACTATCTCTGATCACAGTGAATAGTCAATGCTCCCTAGAAAAGGCAGCTTACATTGGGTAGCAGAACCCTCCTAGAGGTCTCACCAACTCAGCTTAGATGTGGAGCTCCGTGCCTTACCTTGAAGGTGGTGGACTTCTCCACAACTCTGGTCTGGCAGCATTCCTATTCCTTCCTAATACACATTTACTGAGAAGGCATTTAGGGAGTGAGGTCAAGATCCAGGTATGAGAGACAGCCCACAGGATCAATCAGGATTCATGGGGCAGATGGGGCTAGGGGTGCAGTGTGGATGAGGAAGAGCAATGTTTGTACAAAGTACAAAGTATATGCAAAGGCTTTTATGTTTGTTTTCAAAGGGAAAGGGCAAAAAATAGACACCATTATTATTATGCTCTCTAGTTTTACAAAATTTAGTTTTAGAGAAAACAGGGCTTCATGCAAGATAAAGATTATGTTATACCTACGATGTTAGATCACTCATTGCTGGATAAAAATGGACATAACACATAGAGATAATCCTGATAAGGGTGGTATAAATGTGTAAGATATACACACAGAGCTATCAGGGGGCAATGAGGAAGGAATAACAGTGTTATGGTGGGTTGGGAATTGATTCATTAAAAATAGGGAATTGAAGTTCTGCCTTAAAGTATAGTCAGGATCTCCAGAGATAAAGACTTGAGTGGGACATGTGAATGGGGCAGTGGGGAATGAGGTGTGTCTGTGAATCAGAAGATCAGATGAAACAGGACAGAAGAAACAGAGAACAGAACTTGAGATACTAAAGAAATTGAAATGATAGTTGGCATTCCTTCCCCTGCCCAAAAGGCTCAGATGGTTTTCCAAATGAATTCTACCAAACTTTTAAGAAAGAGTTGTTCTAGAAAATAGAAAAAGAGCAATAGTTTCCTAGTTCATTTTTCAAGCTAGTAAAATATTGATTCCAGAACCAGACAAAAGAAATATAGGCAAAGTATTATAGGTCTGGTTCACAAATGATGAGAGATGCAGTACTCCAAAACAAAATATGAGCTAACTAAAACCAAGTATATTAAAAAAATAATACATCATGATCACATAGGGTTTAGTCCATGAATGCAAGTAGAGTTTAACATCAGAAAAATCAGTGTCATTAATTTCATTAATGCCTAAAGGAGAAAAGTCATATGATTATCTCAAATAATACAAAAAATTCACAAAGTTGCACAAGCTCTCAGAAATTTAGAAGTAGAAACAATTTTCCTTAACTTAATAAGGTTTATATATAAAAAATTACCACTGAATTATACACTTCAAAAGAGTGAATTTCTTAGTATGTGAACTATATTTTAATAAAGGTTTTATAAAAAATGAAAAGTCAGAACACTGTTAAAAAAACTAAATCAAAAATCATCATAGCTCAATGGAGAAACATTAAGATCAGGAATAAGACAAGGATATTAACTCTCACAGCCACCATTTTCTGTAGGACCACTAGCCCTGGCCAAAGCTATAAGGAAAGGAAAAGAAATAGCGGTTCAAGACTTGTAAGGAAAGAGGTAAAACTATCATTATTTATAGACGATAGGATCATACACCTGGAAAAACAAGCAGACTCAACAGAGAGACTCTCAGAATAATGAGATATTATTGATATTGCTGGAATCAAGATTATCCTACAAACACAGTAGTTTTTATTCTAAACCAGCAGTACATTAGAAAGTATAATCAGATATAAAAATAACATTAATAATATCAACTGAATCTGTAAAATATCTGGTTTAACCACGAATATATAGTACCTCTATGGGAAGAGTTTAAAAGCTCCATGCTATTCTCCATAGTGGCTGTACCAATTCACATTCCCAACAGTGCAAGAGGGTTCCCTTTTCTCCACACACTCTCCAGCATTTATTGTTTCTAGATTTTTTGATGATGGCCATTCTGACTGGTGTGAAATGATATCTCATTATAGTTTTGATTTGCATTTCTCTAATGATTAATGACATTGAGCATTCTTTCACGTGTTTGTTGGCAATCTGTATATCTTCTTTGGGGAAATGTCTATTTAGGTCTTCTGCTTATTTTTGGATTGGGCTGTTTGTTTTTTTGATATTGAGCTGCATGAGCTGCCTGTAAATTTTGGAGATTAATCCTTTGTCAGTTGCTTCATTTGCAAATATTTTCTTCCATTCTGAGGGCTGTCTTTTCATCTTGTTTATGGTTTCTTCTGCTGTGCAAAAGCTTTGAAGTTTCATTAGGTCCCATTTTGTTTATTTTTGTTTTTATTTCCATTTCTCTAGGAGGTAAGTCAAAAAGAATCTTGCTGTGATTTATGTCATAGAGTGTTCTACGTATGTTTTCCTCTAAGAGTTTTAAAGTGTCTGGCCTTACATTTAGATATTTAATCCATTTTGAGTTAATTTTTTTGTATGGTGGTAGAGAGTGTTCTAATTTCATTCTTTTACATGTAGCTGTCCAGTTTTCCCAGCACAACTTATTGAAGAGACTGTCTTTTCTCCATTGTATATCCTTGCCTCCTTTATCAAAGATAAGGTGTCCATATGTGTGTGGGTTTATCTCTGGGCTTTCTATCCTGTTCCATTGATCTATATTTCTGTTTTTGTGCCAGTACCATACTCTCTTGATTACTGTAGCTTTGTAGTATAGTCTGAAGACAGGAAGCCTGATTCCTCCAGCTCCGTTTTTCTTTCCCAAGATTGCTTTGGCTATTTGGGATCTTTTGTGTTTCCATATAAATTGTGAGACTTTTTGTTCTAGTTCTGTGAAAAATGCCAGTGAGTTTGATAGGGATTGCATTGAATCTGTAGATTGGTTTGGGTAGTATAGTCATTTTCACAATGTTGATTCTTCCAAGCCAGGAACATGGTATGTCTTTCCATCTATTTGTATCATCTTTAATTTCTTTCATCAGTGTCTTATAATTTTCCGCATACAGGTCTTTTGTCTCCTTAGGTAGGTTTATTCCTAGATATTTTATTCTTTTTGTTGCAATGGTAAATGGGAGTGTTTTCTTAATTTCACTTTCAGATTTTTCATCATTAGTGTATAGGAATGCAAGAGATTTCTGTGCATTAATTTTGTATCCTGCAACTTTACCAAATTCATTGATTAGCTCTAGTAGTTTTCTGGTAGCATCTTTCGGATTCTCCATGTATAGTATCATGTCATCTACAAACAGTGGCAGCTTTACTTCTTTTCCGACTTGGATTCCCTTCATTTCTTTTTCTTCTCTTATTGCTGTGGGTAAAACTTCCAAAACTATGCTGAATAATAGTGGCGAGAGTGGGCAACCTTGTCTTGTTCCTGATCTTAGTGGAAATGCTTTCAGTTTTTCACCATTGAGGATGATGTTGGCTGTGGGTTTGTCATACATGGTCTTTATTATGTTGAGGTAAATTTCCTCTTTGCCTACTTTCTGGAGGGTTTTTTTTTTTATCATATATGGGTTTTGAATTTTGTCAAAAGCTTTCTCTGCATCTATTGAGATGATCATATGGTTTTTATACTTCAATTTGTTAATATGGTGTATCACATTGATTGAGTATACTGAAGAATCCTTGCATTCCTGGGATAAACCACACTTGATCATGGTGTATGATCCTTTTAATGTGCTGTTGGATTCTGTTTGCTAGTATTTTGTTGAGGATTTTTGCATCTATGATCATCAGTGATATTGGCCTGTAGTTTTCTTTCTTTGTGACATCTTTGTCTGGTTTTGGTATCAGGGTGATGGTGGCCTTGTAGAATGAGTTTGGGAGTGTTCCTCTCTCTGCTATATTTTGGAAGAGTTTGAGAAAGTTAGGTGTTAGCTCTTCTCTAAATGTTTGATCGAATGCGCTGTGAAGCCATCTGGTCCTTGGCTTTTGTTTCTTGGAAGATTTTTAATCACAGTTTCAATTTCAGTGCTTGTGATTGGTCTGTTCATATTTTCTATTTCTTCCTGGTTCAGTCTCGGAAGGTTGTGCATTTCTAAGAATTTGTCCATTTCTTCCAGGTTGTCCATTTTATTGGCATATAGTTACTTGTAGTAATCTCTCATGATCCTTTGTATTTGTGCAGTGTCAGTTGTTACTTCTCCTTTTTCATTTCTAATTCTATTGATTTGAGTCTTCTCTGTTTTTTTCCTGATGAGTCTGGCTAATGTTTTATCAATTTTGTTTATCTTCTCAAAGAACCAGATTTTAGTTTTATTGATCTTTGCTATCGTTTCCTTCATTTCTTTTTCATTTACTTCTGATCTGATCTTTATGATTTCCTTCCTTCTGCTAACTTTGGGGTTTTTTTTTAATTCTTCTTTCTCTAATTGCTTTAGCTGTAAGGTTAGGTTGTTTTTTTGAGATGTTTCTTGTTTCTTAAGGTAGGATTGTATTGCTATAAACTTCCCTGATAAAACTGCTTTTGCTGCATCCCATAGGTTTTGGGTCATCATGTTTTCATTGTCATTTGTTTCTAGGTATTTTTTGATTTCTTCTTTGATTTCTTCAGTAATCTCTTGGTTATTAAGTAATGTATTGTTTAGCCTCCATGTGTTTGTATTTTTTACAGATCTTTTCCTGTAATTGATATCTAGTCTCATAGCGTTGTGGTCGGAAAAGATACTTGATATGATTTCAATTTTCTTAAATTTACCAGGGCTTGATTTATGACCCAAGATATGATCTATCCTGGAGAATGTTCCATAAGTACTTGAGAAGAAAGTGTATTCTATTGTTTTTGGATGGAATGTCCTATAAATATCAATTAAGTCCATCTTGTTTATTGTATCATTTAAAGCTTGTGTTTCCTTATGTACTTTCATTTTGGATGATCTGTCCATCAGTGAAAGTGGAGTGTTCAAGTCCCCTACTATGATTGTGTTACTGTCGATTTCCCCTTTTATGGTTGTTAATATTTGCCTTATGTATTGAAGGTGCTCCTATGTTGGGTGCATAAATTTTACAATTGTTATATCTTCTTCTTGGATTGATCCCTTGATCATTATATAGTGTCCTTCTTTGTCTCTTGTAATAGTCTTTTTTTAAAGTCTAATTTGTCTGATATGAGAATTGTTACTCCAGCTTTCTTTTGATTTCCATCTGCATGGAATATCTTTCTCCATCCCCTTTCAGTCTGTATGTGTCCCTAGGTCTGAAGTGGGTCTCTTGTAGACAGCATATATATCGGTCTTGTTTTTGTATGCATTCAGGCAGTCTATGTCTTTTGGTTGGAGCATTTAATCCATTTACATTTAAGGAAATTATCAATATGTATGCTCCTATTACCATTTTCTTAATTATTTTGGGTTTGTTATTGTCTTTTCCTTCTCTTGTGTTTCCTGCCTAGAGAAGTTCCTTTAGCATTTACTGTAAAGCTGATTTGGTGGTGCTGAATTCTCTTAGCTTTTGCTTGCCTGTAAAGGTTTTAGTTTCTCTGTCAAATCTGAATGAGGTTCTTGCTGGATAGAGTGATGTTGGTTGTAGGTTTTTCTCCTTCATCACTTTAAATATGTCCTGCCACTCCCTTCTGGCTTGCAGAGTTTCTGCTGAAAGGTCAGCTGTTAACCGTATGGTGATTCCCTTGTATGTTATTTGTTGTTTTTCCCTTGCTACTTTTAATATTTTTTCTTGTATTTAACTTTTGATAGTTTGATTAATATGTGTCTTCGCGTGTTTCTCCTTGGATTTTCCTGTATGGGACTCTCTGTGCTTCCTGGACTTGATTAACTATTTCCTTTCCCATACTAGGGAAGTTTTCAACTATAATCTCTTCAAATATTTTCTCAGTCCCTTTCTTTTTCTTTTCTTCTTCTGGAACCCCTATAATTCGAATGTTGGTGCATTTAATGTTGTCCCAGATGTCTCAGAGACTGTCCTCAATTCTTTTCATTCTTTTTTCTTTATTCTGCTCTGCAGTAGTTATTTCCACTATTTTATCTTCCAGGTCACTTATCAGTTCTTCTGCCTCAGTTATTATGCTATTGCTTCCTTCTAGAGAATTTTTAATTTCATTTATTGTGTTGTTCATCACTGTTTATTTGCTCTTTAGTTCTTCTAGGTCCTTGTTGAACGTTTCTTGTATTTTCTCCATTCTATTTCCAAGATTTGGGATCATCTTTACTATCATTATTCTGAATTCTTTTTCATGTAGACTGCCTATTTCCTCTTTATTTGTTAAGTCTGGTGGGTTTTTACCTTGCTCCTTCATCTGCTGTGTGTTTCTCTGTCTTCTCATTTGGTTAACTTACGGTGTTTGGGGTCTCCCTTTCACAGGCTGCAGGTTCGTAGTTTCCGTTGTTTTTAGTGTCTGCCCCCAGCGGCTAAGGTTTGTTCTGTGGGTTGTGTAGGCTTCCTGGTGGAGGGGACTGGTGCCTGTGTTCTGGTGGGTGAGGCTGGATCTTGTCTTTCTGGTGGGCAGGTCCACGTCTGGTGGTGTGTCTTAGAGTATATGTGGGCTTATTATGATTTTAGGCAGCCTCTCTGTTAATGGGTGGATTGTGTTCCTGTCTTGCTATTTGTTTGGCGTAGGATGTCCCACACTGGAGCTTGCTGGTCGTTGAGTGGAGCTGGGTCTTGGCATTGAGATGGAGATCTCTGGGAGATTATCGCCATTTGATATTAAGTGGAACTGGGAGGTCTCTGGTGGACCAATGTCCTGAACTTGGCTCTCCCACCTCAGAGGCACAGCCCTCATACCTGGCTGGAGCACCAAAAGCCTGTCATCCACACGGCTCAGAATAAAAGGGAGAAAACGAAAGAAAGAAAGAACGAAAGAAAGAAAGAAAGAAGAATATAAAATAAAATAAAGTTATTAAATTAAAAATAATTATTAAAATAATTTTTTAAAGTAATTTTAAAAAAAAGAAAGAAAGAAGAGAGCAACCAAACCGGAACACAAATCCACCAATGAGAACAAGTGGTAAAAACTATACTAAAAAACAAAACAAAACAAAAAAACCAAATAAACAAAAAAAAGACAGACAGACAGAACCCTAGGACAAATGGTAAAAGCAAAGCTATACAGACAAAATCACACTAAGAAGCATACACATACACACTCACAAAAAGAGGAAAAGGGGGAAAAAATGTATCGTTGCTCCCAAAGTCCACCTCCTCAATTTGGGATGATTCATTGTCTATTCAGGTATTCCACAGATGCAGGGCACATCAAGTTGATTGTGGAGATTTAATCTGCTGCTCCTGAGGCCGCTGGGAGAGATTTTCCTTTCTCTTCTTTGTTCGCACAGCTCCTGGGGTTCAGCTTTGAATTTGGACCCGCCTCTGCGTGTAGGTCGCTGGAGGGCGTCTGTTCTTCGCTCAGACAGGACGGGGTTAAAGTAGCCGCTGATTCGGGGGCTCCGGGTCACTCAGGCCAGGGGGGGAGGGGTACGGATGAGGGGTGAGCAGAGGCCGACGTGACATTGCAGCAGCGTGAGGCCCACCGTGCGTTCTCCCGGGGAAGTTGTCCCTGGATCCTGGGACCCTGGCAGTGGTGGGCTGCACAGGCTCCCCGGAAAGGAGGTGTGGAGAGTGACCTGTGCTCGCACACAGGCTTCTTGGTGGCGGCAGCAGCAGCCTGAGTGTCCCATGCCAATCTCTGGGGTCTGCGCTGATAGCGGTGGCTCGCGCCCGTCCCTGGAGCTCCTTTAAGCAGCACTCTTAATCCCCTCTCCTCGCGCACCAGCAAACAAAGAGGCAAGAAAAAGTCTCTTGCCTCTTAGGCAGGTCCAGACTTTTCCCCGGACTCCCTCCCGGCTAGCCGTGGCGCACTAACCCCCTGCAGGCTGTGTTCACGCCGCCAACCCCAGTCCTCTCCCTGTGCTCCGACCGAAGCCCGAGCCTCAGCTCCCAGCCCCGCCCGCCCCGGCGGGTGAGCAGACAAGCCTCTCGGGCTGGTGAGTGCTGGTCAGCACTGATCCTCTGTGCGGGAATCTCTCCGCTTTGCTCTCTGCACCCCTGTTGCTGCTCTCTCCTCCGCGCCTCTGAAGCTTCCCCCCCTCTGCCACCCGCAGTATCCACCCATGAAGGGGCTTCCTAGTGTGTGGAAACCTTTCCTCCTTCACAGCTCCCTCCCACTGGTGCAGGTCCGTCCCTATTCTTTTGTCTCTGTTTTTTCTTTTTTCTTTTGCTCTACCCAGGTACGTGGGGAGTTTCTTGCCTTTTGCGAGGTCTGAAGTCTTCTGCCAGCGTTCAGTAGGTGTTCTGTAGGAGTTGTTCCACATGTAGATGTATTTCTGATGTATCTGTGGGAAGGTGATCTCCACGTCTTACTCTTCTGCCATCTTCAGAAATTCTCCATTTTAAGGATTTTTAAAACAAAACTTCAAAAGGTCAAACCATGAAAAAAATAATTGATGACTTTGATAACAACAAAATTGAAGATTTCTGCTGTTTCATGACATACACGATGAACAAGGTTATAGACAAATGTCAGAATGGAGAAGATATTATCAATGTCTAAAGCCATTATCTAGAATATATAAGGTAATAGTGCAAATCACCTATAGGAAAAGAAAAGTGCAATAGGAAGACGGGTAAAAGATATTTAGCAGGCTATTTACAGAAGAGGAGATCCTGAAAACAACCAAACGAAATGAAATTTTAAACAATAAGGAGATAGCACTTTATACCTATTGGGCTAGCAAAATAGTAAAAGCTGGATCATGTCAAATGTAGGTGGGGCTTAAGATATGGGGTCCTCATTCATTCCTTATGGAAGTGTACATGCGTGCAGTCCAATGAAGTACGCACACCCTCTACCCCCCAGCAATTTCACTCATGGTGCATGTCTGATAAGGGCTGAATTGTGTCCTCCCAAAATTCTTGTGTTGAAGCCCTATTCCCAGTACTTCAGAATGTGACTTATTTAGAGATAGTGCCTTTGAAGAGGTGATTAAGTTAAAATGAGGTCATTATGGAGGGTCCTAATCCAATCTGACTGTTGTCCTTATAAGAAGAGGAAGTTTGGACACACAGAGACACACCAGAGGTGCACTCACACAAGAAAGGGCCCTGTGAGGGCACAGGGAGAAGGCAGATGTCTGCAAGCCAAGGGGAGAAGCCTCAGAAGAAAGCAGACCCACCAAAACCTTGACCTTAGACTCCTGGCCTCCAGAACTGTGAGAAAATACATTTCTGTTGTTTATGCCACTGAGTCTGTAGCATTTTGATGTGGCAGCCCTAGCAAACTAATACAATGTCCCAGAGAAAGTCCCACGTCCCTATCCCACCCACAAAATGTCAGGAATGAGGCTGTTTACCGCAGCATTATTGGAGGTCACCTGGGTGTCCATCCTGGCTGAATAGACAGGTAAAACGTGGTGAACAAACGCACACTGTAAAGGATGAGGCAGCATTAGGAGTTAGGGACTAAATGTGCCCAGTGACATGGATGGATCATTAAAAACACAGTGTTCAGGGGAAAATGGTAAGACACAGTAAGTTATGTAACAATACTAGCATTTGTGCAAATTAATAACACATTCAAAACAATACACGCCATGTAAGAACACATAAAGGCAGCAAGATGTACATAAAACATATTAGAATGGATATCTAGGGAGGGTCACAAAAGGAAACAAATACATAAACAAGAAAAGGGCCTTGCATGCACCAGTACTGGTAAAGGACCATGAATTGAGGTGTCTGACTAATTCAACCTTCTGTGTATGAGGTTAAAAATGATAGGTCCAGCTTGAGCCTGAATTAGACTCATTCCAGGGTTCTAACCTATTGGCAGGGCAAGTAGGGAGGGACCAATAGGGTTCTATTTACGTGAATGATCAAGAGGCCTTTGGGAAAAGAATGAATTCTAAGGAGATGAATGCAAACGACTTTGATTTCGTTTCAGGGCATGGAGTCACGGTGAGTATGTGGGTAGGTGAGCGGGTAGTTTTGGGGTAGTTATTCCGAATGTGGACTAGTGTTGGTCACTCAAATTCCTCTAACCCCAACCCCTGAAGATGTGTGTCTCAGCCTAAGGCAGAGTGTCTGCAGTAGGGACAGAAGAAAAACCAGAGGGGGATTTCATGAAACCGAGGTAAGATGCCCAGGAAGGCCAAGCAGCCCTGCTCTGTGGCTGGAGTTCCAGCCTGAGTGTGGCCTGAGCAGGTAGGAAGCAGTACTACAGATGCTCAGTTTATCTGGCAGGACCACTTCCTGAGCACACGTGAGGCACTGTTGGGGGGTGGGACCCAGTATAGACTGAGAAGGAATTTGAGAGGATGGGTGGGGTGAAGGGTGGGTGCCTTTCCTGAAGAGCTATAGGGGAAGACCCAGAACAGTACCAGTTTGTGAGTATTCTGGGGCCTGAATATTTACCTCCAAGTCTGATGTAACCTGGGACATCTGGTCTACCTCAGATTGTGGTAGGCAGAATAATGGACCCCCAAGTCCATGTCCTCCTCCCAGGAACCAGTGGACATTTTATGTTACATGGCAAAGGGGGATTAAGGTTGCTAGTCAGCTGGCTTGAAGACAGGGAGATTATCCTGAATCATCAGGTGGATCCAGTATGATCCCAAGAGTCCTTCAAAGTCAAAGAGGAGGCAGAATCGAACCAGAGAGATGATGGTGTGAGAAGGACTCAGCCTAACGTTATTGGCTTTGGATATGGAAGAAGAGGCCATGAGCCAAGGAATCTGGGCAGCTGCGTGAAGCCAGAAAAGGGGAGGAAATGAACTTTCCCCTAGAGCCTCCGGAAAGCACACAGCCCTGCTCACACCTTAGATTTCTGATCTCCGGAATTGTAAGTTAATAGGTAAAATTGTATTGTGTAAGCTACTAATTTGTTACAGCGGCAACAGGAAACCAGTGCGCACGTGGAAAGTTAGATATTTCATAGGAAGCCTTCCTGGAAGTTAGCAGAGATTTGCAGTCAGTGGGAGACATCAAGGTGAGGAGGCTGTTTTCAAAAATGGGGGCCATGGTCATCAGGTACACTGAGGTTTAGATGAAAAACAGGAGGAGGAACTGAGGTCACAGGGTATGTGATTTGCCTAAAAACACATCTCCATTCCTTCAAAAAATATCAACGAGGCACTGGGACATTAGAAGCTCTCAGCTGGGGACTTGGGAGCCAAGAGAGGTGAGGAAGGCCGGCACGATGTCCTCGCTGAGCTTGCTGCCTAGCAGACTGGGGGCTTGGACCCAGGTACACCCGCCCAAGTCCAAAGATCTTCCCAACGCATGATCTTGCCTCGCAAGAAAAATAAAAGTGCCGCTCTAACGGCTGTTGCTCTGACAACATCCTCCTAGAGTGTGGTGCCAGGTCCCTAAGGCTGAGCCCACTCTGCCTAGACTTTGCTGCATCTGGTTATCTGATTATGGTACAGGAGACGAAGAGCTCCTGCCTTAGATGAGACCTAGGTTCCCACTCAACTCCTTTGAGTTACACGAGGCCAGACTCTTTTCCTCTCTGAGCCTCAGTTTCCTCATCTGTAAAATGGAGGCAATAACTCCCTGCCTTCCGAGCGGTTGGGATGATCAGTGATATTGAATATACAGTGTCTGACACAGAGTCAGCCTTCAATAAGTGAGACCTTTAAAAAGCATTAAAGTTAATTTTCATGCTTTGTCTATTAGACTACATATAAAATCCCTCAAAAAAAAGTCAAGCGACAGACTATGAAAATCAAATATAAAAGGTGTTACTTCACTTCCTTTACAAAAGGATGTATGGTGGAAATATTGCATTTTGGATAAGAAATGATTCTGCTGCCTTGTTACAGCATTTTAAATGAAACCTTTCAGGAATACCTGCTTAGAACTGATGCTGAAGGAAAAATATTTCGATTTTATGGGAAGGAGCTAAAGTCATTACTTTTATGAAGCTTTATAAATGTCATTCAAACACACCATCTTCTTTTCATTTGCTATTGAAGCCTTTACTTAATGCAAATCATGACAAATGTGAAGGAAAGCCAAGCTTC
Source organism: Monodon monoceros (assembly GCF_005190385.1). Taxonomy (NCBI): domain Eukaryota; kingdom Metazoa; phylum Chordata; class Mammalia; order Artiodactyla; family Monodontidae; genus Monodon; species Monodon monoceros. The sequence goes on from NW_021703767.1 coordinate 121,915,756, forward strand.
CCCTGGAATGCTAATATAATCACAAAGAGGGAGGAAGAATTACTTCTGAAGGAAAAATCTATATTGCAGCTCTGTGAGTCAGATGAAAATGAAGCTTCCAGAAAACCTCATTAGTTAGTGCTCTGCTCATTAAGAAATTGTGTTAAAAAGCAAAGAAACTGGAATGAGTTTCCTTCCCTTATAGGGAGCGCAAATTCATCACATAAACACAATTTCAGGGGGATTGTTATTTCTTGATTGATGGTAAAAAACACTTAACAGCTCTCAGGCCTCTTATGGTACTTTGCAATTATTAATTTTATTTATTTAGACGTTCGTTCATAGATTCATTTGTTTGGTCACGTTTTCACTCATGTATTAATTCAATAACCATTAAGAACAATTAAGCTATGTGCACAGGGCTGGTAAAGCATTGCGGCAGAAGGAAAGATGAATTAGACGTGAATTTTGTTTTCAAGGGGTTCAAAGTTTAAGAGGGATGACAAAATATCTACCTGAGAAAGGCTGACACACTCCTGTCTCTCCACCCCCGTCCTTGGCCCTAGCATCTAAAAATGACTTAAGATACACATAAAAAAAAATTAGTAACAGCACTGAGTGCGCCCTTCATGAGGAATTAAAAAAAAAATGAGAAGGCAGATGGAATTAGATTGAAGGAAAAATCCATAGTCAAAAGGACCTGCTGTCAAACATGGTAGCAACTGTGGGTGTTCCATGCTCTGGAGAGAAGAGCATCAACAAGAATTGGTCTATGGGGCAACTGACGGACAGGGTACCTGGCTGGGGTCTAACAGGAGGAGTAGCTAGGCGACTTTCTCATCCCACGTCCTTCCCGTGTGGGTGTCTGACCTCCGTGGAGGGGGAGGGGATGCACATGGGTGCCAGGCTCCAGAAGCAGAGCATCGGGATGGAGTAGAGAGCCCCCTCCGCCCGCCTCCAGGAGACTTGCTTCTGGTATAATGACCAAGAGCATAATCCTGCCCCACCCTACATCCTGCTTCCCTTTATCACCAGAGGTAGCAACCAATCAGATTCTCTTCTGCAAACATGTGACCAGAGCCCAAGGGCGTGAAGCTAGTCAGATTGTGTTGGTCTCACAGAGCATGGGCCAGGAACCTCCAAAACCACATGCAAGATGAATTTAGGGGAGGAGAAACAATGGGCTAGCTGAAAATGGTGCAAATTTAGAGAGAAGCAGAGATGGAAGGAGGGGGTGTGGGAGACACAGAGGGAGGGAATAGAGAGAGGGAGATTGATTGAGAGATTGAGAGAAACTGATGACTTTCCAATTTTTTTGGGTATCAGATGTATGTCCTGGTTGGAAGGGGTCTCATGAGACTCCCTTCTCTCTCGGCTTTTCAATAGCCGAAATGAATGGATTTATTCTCTTTACTTCTAAAGAATCCCTGATTAAGACTTAATCTACTCTGATTCCTAAGAACACCATCATGGCTGTACAGTAAGATAGCTCTAGGCAGTCTTGACATTTTTCTTCCCTTTCTCCTTTGAATATCAATAAAATTATACCCATGAATGTATTTCCCCTGGGGATATAAAGCAGAATCAACCTTGCGTCACAAAAAAGGTAGGAATAGTCTTGTCCCTTCCATTATTTGGAGTCCATCCTGGCTTACTCACTGGCTACTCCTTAACTTTCAGATAAACAACAAATAAATTTTTTTAGTATTATAAGTATATCCTAAATACTGCGTGAGACATACTAACACTAAAAATTTATTCATTACATGTGATATACTAACACTAAAAATTTATTCACTGCATTGTATAATTATAAATTAAATTTATAATTAAATTTATATTAATTATAATTTATATTGCTTAAATCTGATACCCTATCCTTGCTTTGATTCACCACTGACGCTAATACTTAACTCTTTTTTTGTCCTTCTCACACCACAATTATTTGTTTGCTAGACCCTGAGCTCCTTGAAGGCAAGAATTACATCTTATTTTCCTCGGAACTCTACATACTAACACAATACCTGGCACAAATGTTTTCTGAATGAAAGCGAACTGACGATTCTCATTTACAAAGTTGGCTGAGGCCAGAGGCCCTCCCTGTGCCCTTGAGTTAATGAGTTTTCTGGGAGTAGAGAGGGAGGTCATATGGTGGGTTCCATGACCTCATGATCAATGCTAACAGAGCTGCATCCATAGTGGATGAAGAACTTCCAACTGAGAAATAAAGTGCCTGGTACCTTGCAGATGTCACTCCACTGCCCAGGACCGTTATCGTTGACGGCTCTCACTTTAAACAGATACTCGGTGTTGGGGGTCAGGTTGTGCAGCTCCAGGTTCTGCTGCATTATATCCCGAATTTCTGCACAGAGCTCTGTCTGCACATTGTTCGGAGGGGAATTAATGAGTTCGTAGAATTCCATCTCAAAAGAGTCCACGTCTTCTATTGGGCATGTCCAGTAAACCTAGGAAGAAATGAACATGTCAGTGGGGTACTAGCACACACCATTCAGCTTTCTTTCCCATGAAGATCTGTATCGTGGATTCTCTGGGGTGAGTTTAAGCTGACTCATCCCCTCTAGCTGCTGAAGACTTTGAATTAGACCTTGTGCAACAGTCCTGAAAGGCTTCGTGATGAATCCTGACGTGAGGCTTTCAATGCGTTTCAAGAACAGAAGAGTGCTCCTCTGGCTTCTGCTCCTGTCACTGTGGAGGTGAACTTGTCCTCCTGACACCACTAACCAAAGTGGCTACCATTTATTGAACACATATTACGCATCAGATTCTGTGTCAGACATTGCCTGCCTCGTTTAGTCCTCACAGTTCCCTAGGAGGGAGATTTCATTACCCCATTTGACAGTGGAGGCTCAGCGGGCTTACGTTCAACAATTCCAATGGAACCACAGACTACTAAAGTTGAACAGTGTATCTATTTCAACTCCCTGTTTCACACACAAGGAAGTAGAGTCCCAAAGAGGTGAAGTGACTTATCCAGGTCATGGAGAATATATGTTCACACTCAAATCATAAAATGTCACCTCTTGGGAAGACGTGTATTAACCAGTGTCCATTAGCAGATTGTGCCTGGCATATAAATATTTTATAATAATTGCATTTTTAAACAGATATTGCATGGTTTATTTAAATGTTAATAAGTTTAAATGTTATCGTGTATAAAGTTAATTTATAATTACTCATAAGTATATAAATTTTAAAATTTGTATGGATTTGTATAATTAATTTATAATTTTTTTATGAATTTACACTTTTAAAACTGTACATTTACGTGACTTGTTAATAAAAATTAACTTATCTTTTCTGATTATCAAAACATACTCATTTAAAATACATACCTGGAAAATACAGAAAAATTATAAGGAAAGAAAGAAAATAAACATCTCTTTTAATCCCACAATTCAGTTAATAATTCATTATATTTCTTTCCAATTTTGGAATATACACAAGCACACAAATACATATAATTTGGATTATTATTGCTCTGATTCCTGCTTTCTTTCACTTATTACATTTTATATATACCCCTATATCATTAAAAATTCAGCGAAGCACCATTGTAATAACTGCCCTATAAGTGATTTACTCCTTCTATAGCTGAACATTTAGGTTGTTTCTAATTTTACACTCTAATAAGTAATGATGCATTGAACACTTTGGGGCATGAATCTTCATTGAATTTTTAATCACTTCCTTGGGAACGAGTTCTAGAAATAAAGTTGAGTTTTTATGAAAAAACTCTTCAGGATTTTTAAGGTACAGAGTGACAAGTATAAGGCTAACTTAAAGAATATTTCCCATGCCAAAAGAGTACTGTTAGCCAACCATCACTTGAGAGAGATGCCAACACAGACTTCCTCTCCTGCATTACTGAGTACTATGATTCCTGTGTGAATTACATCCCGTGATCCTGAAATACGGATCAATGATATTTTTACATCAAATACCACTGTTTGGCAGTAGGTTTAGGTGTTCTATCTTGAGAGTCAATAACTTGACTGGATTTTTTCTGTGTAGGGTCCTTTCTTGAGCTCATCAAGGGACCATTTACAGGTGGCATAGGGTGACTGTTCTCCAAGCCCAAGTACAGAACAGGTACCACCAGTCCTTTCCCTGCAGAGCAAGATCCTGCCCACCTCCCAAGTGGTCTGAGTTGTGTGAGATGAGACCTAATGCCATCCCTGATATAATATCACATACACTGCAGGTTTTGCTGATCTAAGATCATTTGGAAATGTAGGTTCAGCTGCTCCGTTGCGGGCATCTGCTATGTGAAGGGCAGAGATACTTTTGCTGTGTCTGACAGCCTATGGGAGGATATGTTGTATATGTTCTACCTTGCCACATAAGGTCATTCTTGAGGTCAATTATAAATGCCAAGACATAGATTATAATGTCTCAGGAAAATAGAAAAGTAAGGCTTGGTCAGTGTCTGGCTTTTATTTTCTTGTTTTTAGACCCTTGATACTAAATTGTGGTCTGCAGACCGGCAGCAATGCCAACATCTGGAAGTTTGTTAGAAACGTAGAATCTCAGGCCCCACTGAGACCCACTGAAGCAGAATCTGCATTTTAACAAGATCCTCAGGTGCATATTAATGTTTGAGAACCACTAGTTTAGGATTCAAGGATGCTAAAAGTCTTTGTGAGTGTCCTCGGATCATGGAGACAAAAGATGGGCTCTGCCACATGGAAGCAGGCAGTGGGTTGGCTTGGGAGATGTCCCTGTAGGACCCCAAGAGGAGGCAAGATATGCTCTGATAGAATATCTTTTTTCCTCCCTGGACTTTAATAAAACATTCTATAAACAATTCAATTTAGGTTCAGCTGGATTTGAAAGGAATGTTAAGAGATGCACCATTTGTTCATGTTAGGCCTAGAAGGTCAAAGAAGAGCCATGTCCCCTGAAGCTGGGTGATGGTAGCTGTAGAGGTCTGTGAGACATCCACACACCTCCAATGCCACCCCCCCTTCCCCAAAAAGCTGAATCTCGGGAGATAAGAATTGGAATTCCATTGGGGATTATCCTTCTAATCTTTCCAAATCATGAAGAGTCTGGATAGTTTCTTTAGAAGAAGTAGCAGTTTAGAGGAATCACAGCTGATAGACAACGGAGCCTGATTTTCTAATTCCAATTTCTGTGCTCCCTCTACTGCTACACGTTCTCCTCTGGAAAATATTACCCTCTCCAAGAAGTCTCTTCAAATTACTTTGTTTCCCAAATTGTGCTCTCTTTCAATAGAGAAGCTGCCTTTGAAGTGGAGTTGGGGCTTTCAGATGTACTTCTGGCTATGAGTTAAATACATTGTTTGGTTTAAAACAATCTTGGGCTACTTAAGATTTCGGGAACTTATCCCTTTTGAATGGACTGACCACAAAGAGTCTAGAGGGACAGATTTGAGTGACCGGACCCTAGAGGTCAAACAAGTAAGTGCAACCTTTCCTGACTACCCCGCTCCATTCCATAGCCCACACCCTCCCATCTTCCCTACAGGGCCCGGAGCCTTTCTTACCTTGGCAGCTCTCGGATACACCAGAGTCTGGTAGATAAGAATTGGGCCTGGAGTCTTCAGGGAGCTATCATTGAACGAGTACCAGTTGTGGAAGCTGCTGCTGTCCTGCACAGGCTGGTTTTCTACCCCTGCACTCCAGTAAGTGTAGAGGCTGTCTGTGGGCTTGGCAGGTTCAGCTGACTGGGCTCGCCCATAGGCCTCCAGACCCATCTTGGTCTTCTCACAGCTGGGGGCATTAAAGGACAATAAGGAGGAGCTTCGCTGGCATATCTGCTGGTTGCCGAAGCTGTGGGTACTGCAAGTGACCTTCCTGGCCATCATCATTTCTGAGTGCAGGGGATAGGGTGATGGCAGGGAGTTCCCTGAGGAACACACCTTCTTGGGCCCTGCGGGGAAGAGTTCGTGGATGGCATTGGAGAGCTCAGCAAAGTCCAAGGGCATGCAGCTCAAGGAGTGGAGCCGGAGCTGTGGGTCTGGCCTGTAGGTGCTCTGGATGCCGTCCTCGATCTGGTCCACCAGAATCTTGGCCGACTGCAGGAACGCCACCTGGCCTGTCTCCTTCAGTGCTTCCTTGGAGTAGGCGATCAGGCCACCCATTTCGTTCACCTTCATGGTGGTGACGTACACATATTTTTCAATCTCCTTCTGCCTGGACACTTCCAGATTCTCTATCTGCTCCATGATGGTTTTCTCTTTCTCCTGGAGAATGCTGCGCAGCTTGAGGAATCCATTTCTGATCTCTTTGCGTTTTACCTCCTTGTCAGCTTTAAAGCTGTTTTTTAAAATGTTGAATTCCATGAGGTCATTATCAATTTCGTATCGGACTGCAAAACAACCAAGTGAGTTACTTCAGTTAAATTTTTCATTTCCCCAGATGTCAAAGCCAGTGGCAAACTGGAGCAAACTAACTTGGGCTCCAAAGATGTGGGTGGAAAGGGAGGGAAACCACTTGTTGCTGGGCTGAAAGATGCTAGCATATGTTTATAAAATGAATGTGGCCTCTCTCCATACACCCCTCTCTTTCTCCTTGTGTAATACTTCCCTTGGGTAGGACAGCCATCCTTCCCTGGCATACTTCTATCTAGTAATCCCTGCAACCTTGGGTCTAAAGTTGGGAGTTCAAGGCCACCTTTGATGTTAGTTTTCACCAGACTTCACTTGTCAGCAAGTTTTACTTGAGAAGAGATGATGTCACAAAGTGATGGGTTTCCCCTGTGTGAAAACTTAAGCTTTTGCAGGGGTGGGAGAAAGAACTAAATTTCTGATGACTGCTTCTAAATACCGCCTTGCCTTGTTCACCAAAACCCAGCCCTAGACAATGGTGGCAGATCAGCAAAGTTCCCCTTCACTGTGGTTGCTCTTTAACATGTTCCTTTTCTCTGCTGGGGACTTTGGCTCCCTTGGGTTCAGCTGGGCTCCCTCTCTTGCTTACTCCCCACTTACTTTCCGGAAAGCATCTGCTGTTACACTTCAAGGAAAACCGAGTTTATCCTGCCGCCTCTCACATGGCATTTGGATTTTAAGTTCTCTCAGTCATTCAACAAACATGTGACATCTGTTCCATGTCACATGCTTTTCTAGGCTCTAGGGATACAGATATGAGTGTGAGAGGCCACTGATGTTCCAGGCACGCATAAACCCAACGATACTGCAGTGTGGAAGATGCTGGGGCAGGATGAGCATGTGGGCCACCTCTGTCTGTGAAATGGCAACTTCACAGTTGCCATTTATAGGGTCTTAGGCATTAGGCAGTGATCTCAAGACATGTCAGCCTTCTGTGGCCTACTCTAGAGGTAAGGTCCTCCCCATGAAAGGCTGACTCTGCAGTGATTTGATGGGCTATAATCCTCTCCAAATTTTACTCAGCAGTGGGGGTGACCAAGTCATGTTTCTTAACATAGCCCTGGGTCCACAGTAAGTGGGATCTCTGTGGGTGGTGGCACAGAGATGTGCATTACAGTAAGAGAAACCCTCGGGTTCTGGCAGACCATGAGAACAGGACCACAGCTGTCTCAGTTACCACCGTGACTAGGATGTGTAGAGGTGCTAGAATGGTGTTTGTTGAGTGAAAGCCATTCTGTCCTGTTTTCTAACATCTTTGGGGTGAACGTCAGCAGTGTTGCTCTCTGGCCTGCTTTCTGAAGCCCCCATTTCCTCTGCTCACCTCCTCCCTCACACTGACCCAGAAGGGATGGGGAGGCAATACAGATGGGGGCTGAACAGGGGACTGTCATGATGTGATTGCAGTGGTGCTGAGAAATGCTCCCTGCCCTCTCCACGTGCAAGCCCTGCTGTGACTTAGGGCCCCTGAAATTCCACGTTATACATTAATTCCTTTGACTCTTCAATAGTTACTCACTGTTAGAAGAAATCTGAATAGGAAATTCCTTGCTTTATTAGGGATTGGTTAGGCTCCTTAGAGCTGAGTCTGGAGAGGTAGGATAAAAATGTCTTAGATGAGGGGGAAGATGCCCCTTACAAATAAGGCAGTTTTGCAAGAGCTAGTCTTAGAACAAAGTCAAAGCAAGGTCCCTTTCAGGCACTATATTTAAAACTAGCTACTATTTTTTTTTTTTTCTTTTTGCGGTACATGGGCCTCTCACTGTTGCGGCCTCTCCCATTGCGGAGCACAGGCTCCGGACGCGCAGGCTCAGCGGCCATGGCTCACGGGCCCAGCCGCTCCATGGCATGTGGGATCTTCCCAGACCAGGGCACGAACCTGCGTCCCCTACATCGGCAGGCAGACTCTCAACCACTGCGCCACCAGGGAAGCCCAAAACCAGCTACTATTTATTAAACGTTTATATAGATCCAATCCATACATTATCATGTATCACACATATGGATCATATCTATATATTATCATACATTACATATAACTTCAGAAGAGGAAGATGTTGTTTCCATTTATAGATGAGGACACTAAGGCTCAGAGAGGTTAAATGACTGCCCAGTGTCACACAGCAAGTAACTAGAAGGACCCAGGGCCTGTCCCTAATTCTATTTGTCTAACTCCAGAGCCTATGTTCTTAATTGCTCCAGTTGCCCTTCTCAGTCTTCTGTGATATCAGAATCACCTGGGGTACTTAAAAAAGAATCCAGCCAAGCTCAGGCCACGGGTTCCACCTTAAGAAAACCCTCTAGGAACCAATGGGGGCTTCCATTGGCCTGGCAACGCGGCTCCTGTAGGCTTTCTTTAATATAAGGGCTTCCCTGGTGCTGTTCCCAAATTGAATAAGTGTCAATTGACAAACAATGTTTCTAGGCATGGAGCAATTGAGAAATCAAGTTATTCCTGAAATATTCATGCTGGTGAGAGGTCCTAGGGGACATATTTAGCAAAGTCTGTCCCTGACCCACTTCTATGTCCAATGGGACCTTCCTGTGCAGCTCAGCGGAAAGCTGCCCCCTGGTCAATCTGTTCAGACCTGTTTGTATGGACACTGAAATTTCTGACAGGGGAGAGGCTGGGTTGATCTGGAGCACGCTGCTCTTTTGACTCTAGGCCACCACGTAGGGAAACAGACCACAGGTGTGGTGGTGGTTCCCATTGTTTTTCAATCTCTTTATCTTTAGATTCTGGTCACTGTTTAGCAGAATAGGTTGTCAAATGTTGTGGAATTAACATGGACTTTGGAGTCAGAGAGACCGGCTCTGCCATTTACTAGGGGACTTGTGCCAGTTCCTTCTTGGAATCCCAGTTGTCTATCCTGGGGGGGGGGTGGAATGTTAGTGCCCGTACTGTAGGATTATGGAGAGGATTAGACGTAAGTCCTCTAAAAGGCCCCGGTAAAGTAGGCCTCTGTTCAAGGAAGCTATTCCCAGGGGCAAAGAGCCTAAAAGGATCCCTGAGATCCTCATATCTAACCTGGTGGATATACACCCAGAAATTATTGGGCTCTTTGCTGAACCCTGTGAAATATCACTGTACTGGGTTCCATCACGAAAACCTGAGTCAGTTTCCCTTATAGAAACTATAACTATATTATATGTAGCCAACATAAAATAACCATGAGCAGGCATGCAGAGGAAAAGTGAGCTGTTGACTACAACATTATTGGCTATTTCTGGGTTTTCCCATTATTATGTATTTGCTATCAGTTCCTTTACTGTGCTGCTTGCAACTTCAAGGGAAATTTAAAACTGAGGTAACCCTCAGCATCGACTTAATTCTTTTCCCCTTTAAATTGGGAAGATACTGAAGAAATCCATCTTTAGGGACAAAACACCTTAGAAAGGCTCACAGAACTTCAGGATACTACAGGATCAATCTCTTCGTTCTCCAAAGGAGGAAATGAGGCCCAAGGTCATGAAAATTATAACCAAGATTATAGAATCTTTATGTACTTATTATGGGCTAGATCATTTTTTGCATGCTTCAGTTAGAGTATCTCATTTAATCCTCACAACCACCCAATGAGGAAAGAACAAATTGTTCAGGGAAGAACAAATCTGACATGGTATTAGATCTGTTCCTTTTGCTTTAACCTTTGTGCTTTGTTAACATGTGGTTAGTCCTGCAGGCTCTGCACCTTTTGTAAAAGAATGTTGCCTATAGCCTGAAATATACGGGATAGCCTATTCTCAAGGCTCTCATCTTTAAAAGTCCATTCACATAGAGATAAAAAGTTGCAGAACAGAGAACAACATTTGTCTTGTTGGAGGTTTGCAGGAACATCGTGCAACACCTGACCTATGTGGACAGCTGCAAGAACAAAGGATACAGACACCAAGAAGCTTGCAGCAACCAACCTGACCCCTCCCTCACCTTGCTTTTAAAAGTGCCTTGCTGAAACCCCTCCCAGAGCTTGGGGTTTTGGGGGACAGGAGCCACCTGTCTCCTTGCCTGACCCTGCAATAAATCTTTCTCTGGTCCAAACTCCAACCTATTGTCAGTTTGTTTGGCCCCACTGTGTGCCGGGCACACGAACTTGCATTGGGTAACACCATTATCCCCATTTTATAGATGAGAAAACCAAGGCACAGGGAGGTTAAGTGGCTGGTGGTAGTTGCCAGATGTGGATTCCAGGCCACTGACTTGCAGCCTGGCTCAGTGTCTCCCAGGCCTTGGACTGCCCCACCAGGTGGAGGTAAGGCTCTCTCTAAACAGATCCTCCCACATCACCTTCCCCATCAGTTCCTGAGCTAGGAGTGGTGGAGGGAGAAGAGGGGACCAGGACCTGCTTTGAACTTGGCGATGGCGCTGAAGAGCGCGGCAGCCCTCTCGGAGCAGGCATCGATGAGGCTGATGGTGTCGTGGCCATTGTGTAAGGCAGTCTTGCAGAAGCCGCAGAGCAATTCGTCGTCGTTCCGGCAGTACTCAATGACGCGGCTGGACGGGTGGTGGATGCAGATCTTCTCGTCCTGGTCCTCGGTGCTGGTGTCCACGAACACGTGGTCCTGCATGGTCACGTCCGAGTGGAAGGTCTTGAGGCACTCGTTGCACAGGTTGAGGCGGCAGGTGATGCAGCGCTTGTAGGCGATGCTCTGGCTGCGGCAGACCTGGCAGACGATAGGCCCGCTGGAGCGGTCGAAGCGCCACCTGAGGTAGCCATGCTGCTGCATGTAGCGCTTGGTGAGGCGTCCGCGCAGGTAGTTCTCGGGCAGCAGCATCTTGTGGCTGTAGGGCATGCAGTGCGAGCGGTTGCACACGGGGCAGATGAGGATGAAGAAGTTCTCCGTGACCTCGGCGTGCTTCTGCAGCTGCCGCAGGCACTTCTCGCACAGGCTGTGGTGGCAGGGTAGTATGAAGGAGTGCAGGCGCAGCCGGCTGCAGATGGGGCACAACAGGTGGCTGACCAGGTTGCTTTTCGCGGGCATCATCTTCACCTTATCCAGTTGCATGTCGCTGCTCCCGATGCGCAGGGCCATCTTGGAGCTGCAAGGGGAAGCAAACACGGGACCTCAGGAGGAGAGCTCAGTTTCTCCACCTCGGAAGGAACCGAGTGTCACTGAGCCGCTTTGTGGTGTGATGGGGAGGGGCATGGCTGTGCCGGGGTGGAGGGGGGGGAGCGGGCGGATGATGCCTGGGTTCTAACCCCCCCTCCACTATCCTTTAGCTGGACGACGCCAGGTAAGTTAATTAACCTCTCTCTGCCTCTCTCCTCGTTATAAAATTAGTACTCGCCTGATAGAGTTTCTTGAGAAAATTAAAATTGATTTGAATACCTGCACGGCCTTAGAGCGGTCCCTGGAACACAGTAAGTGCGATACAACTGCTTGTTATTTTTTGAGCAAGAGAAAAACAGTCCAGAGGGGCTGGCACTGTCAGCTGGGTCTTGGGGTTCTGTTGGCCCTGGATAATATCACAGAACGCCCACAGCAGACAAGGCCATTCTGGGGCTGTGATGGAGCAAAACAGAAACAAGACCACTTCTTCACGTTTGAACTCAGACAAAAGCAAGAACATTGTCCAAACCACAAAAATGATCAAACATCCCCTGTCCTGGTTAAGGACAGTGACTGCTGCTTTTTCACCAGTTGCAGCATCAGGCTCAACTCTGTTCTTCCCACCTTCTAGGCAAGATTTATTAAGATACCTAATAGGAGATTTACCCCTGTGTCCTCACCTAACATGCGCCTAAATCCTGTAATAACTTAGTGATGCCTTCTTACGGAGACACCTCACACTTGCTCGTGGTGTATCTCTCAGTTGTTGCACTGGGCCAGTAATTCCAGTCTCCTCTGGGCACTGACATTACTATTGTGTGTGAGATGGAACATAGAAGAAGATGGGCAACGTGTTCTTCACAGGACACCAGGAGGTTAGTTGCCCAGCCAAGCCCAGACCCCGTGTGTTCTGATCACCAGACCTCAACTACGACTTAAGGGGCTAGGTGTTAGGGGCAGGTTGCACATGGTGAAATGCGCTGCTTTAGAGTTGCACTTTTGAGATAAGTTTCTTCACCTCTCTCACCCTCAGTAAATCAAAGCTCACAATATTACTTCCTTCATGAGGATTTTAAAGTCTCTATGAGATAATCCATGATAAGTGCTTAACTCCCTGGACATAGTAAGCATTCAATAAATGGCCACTACAGTGACTCCCCTCTGTTCCTAGCCAGCTCATGTCCACAGCAGGGGAAAACAGTGGTCAAGTCTATGAAAAATATGTGCTTGTACGGGGTGTGTGTGTGTGTGTGTGTGTGTGTGTGTGTGTGTTGAATCTTTGTCTGATATCTGAGGCTGATTTCATATATTGTAAGAACTATGGATGAAGTAAGTGCATACTTGTAAACTTTCAAGAGCATGTTCTAAGAAGCTACAATCAGGGCAAAGGCAGTTTATGAAAATAAATGAATTAGCCATGGGGATGGAGGTATAAAACATACTTATTTGGACCTAGAGTCTGTCATACAGCGTGAAGTAAGTCAGAAAGAGGAAAACAAATACTGTATGTTAACACATATATATGGGATCTAAAAAAAAACAATGGTTCTGAAGAACATAGGGACAGGACAGGAATAAAGACACAGATGTAGAGAATGGACTTGAGGACACGGGGAGGGGGAAGGGTAAGCTGGGACGAAGTGAGAGAGTGGCATGGACATATATACACTACCAAATGTAAAGTAGATAGCTAGTGGGAAGCAGCTTTGTAGCACAGGGAGATCAGCTCGGTGCTTTGTGACCACCTAGAGGGGTGGGATAGGGAGGGTGGGAGGGAGACGCAAGAGGGAAGGGATATGGGGATATATGTATACGTATAGCTGATTCACTTTGTTATACAGCAGAAACTAACACACATTGTAAAGCAATTATACTCCAATAAAGATGTTTAAAAAAAAAACATACTGATTTTGTGACTATTCCTGTCCCTTCTTCTCTGTTTGTATTAGCGATGTCTAGGGGTTGCGTTTGACATTCTGCCTGTGTTCTCTTTTGTGTTCTTGCAGTCCCTATATGCCTCTGGATCCTTCCCCATTCCCTTGGCCAGGGACCCAGGTCTCAGAGCCCAGGCAGTCAAGGGTGATACCCAAACATGTTGGAAGGGAGTGGCACCATGGGGACAGTGCCGGTTATGGAGACTCGGGCACCTGGATAGCTCCTCCCTTAGAGATTTGCATGCTGGTGTCCAAGCCTGCCAGACTCAATGTTCTCAGCTTTGTTCCTTCTCTGCTTTCCCAGCCTCTCTGCTTTCTCCTGCTCCAGCTTTGGAGGGGTCATCTGGAGGGGGGAGGGCAGATGTATACATGAGAGCTGGGTGGATTTCTCTAGTTTCATAAGGTGGGGCTATGAGAATCAGTGTGTAATATAAAGGGAGACAGCACGAGAAATCAGAAAGAAGGAGGGAGAGAGAAGGGTGCTGGGGAAAGAGAAAGAGAGAACAGGGAGAAGAGACAGGTGTTAATGGCCCAGGGAGTTGGGGTGAAGGTGAAAAAGGAAGTGAGAAAAAGAGATGAGTAAAGGCAAAGGGGGATGAATGAGATCAGAGTGAGGCAGGATGAGGAAAATGCTGAGAAGGAAGCAGTGACGAGGAACAGGGGAGGCGGTGGGCCAGACACCAGGAGAGAGGCCAGGTGGAAGATAAGCCTCAGCGGACCCAGCACCAACCCCCTGACACTTGCAATAACATCTCTGACCATCATCAGAAAGCCTCAGGCTTGGACTTGGGCATTCAGTGGTCATGATTCCACGCCACAACCATCACCGAGCCCAGCAGCCTTGTCTTTTTGTTGAGATAACTGGCCTCTGCTCCTCTGTACCGTGGCAGCCTCCTCCCAAATTTAGGCCTGTTCCCCTTGTACTTGTGTTCCCATATATCACCTGGCAAGTCTCCTGGCTTCCCTTCTTTTTCCCTCCAGGCCATTCTGCACTTTAGCGCCACCTGGGGGCAGGAGAGTTTTTTAAAAATTCTGATGCCCAGGACATACCTGAAGCCAATGAAGTCAGAATGTCTGGGGGCGGGCGCCAGGCATCAGTAGTTTTTAAAGACCCCCAGGTGATTCTAATGCAAAACAAGGTTTGGGAGCTACTGGTCTAGGCGTCTCCAAAGCACCAGTGTCATCCTTCCCCTGTTGAAACGGGCTTGGTGACTCTTCATTGTTGATGTGCAGGAAATGGGGCAGTTGAGAGGAGAGAGGGGTGTGAGAGTTACTTTCTGCACCTTAGAACTTCTGCACTTGAATCCAGAACCCCTGGGTTCTCTGTTCGTGCAAACACCACGCGAGGTCCATGAGCTGAGAGTAATTTTTATTAACCAGCTACAAAGGGCTGAACTGTGAGAGAGATCATATCCTTCCCCTGAATTCATGGAGCGTTTGCTCACAGAATTGTTTTTCCAGCCTCGAAAGGCTTCCAACCTGCCTCTCATCTTTCCGCCTCTCCAAGTGCTGTCATCTTAGAATGCTGAGTTTTGGTCTTTCCCCTCTAAGAAGTCTGCCTCTGCTATTCCAGATGCCCCTCATGTGTGACATGAAGAGACCGCCTTGGTCAGGGCAGGAAGAGGCTATGCAGTGCCTGACACAGAGGGTTAATGCCCTAAGTGAGAAATTGAGACCCTCAGTGCCATGACTTCTGGGTAGGAACAAAGATAGGCTGGCAGGAGCTCATGGCCACCTGGGGTACTTACACAGGCCATAGGGGTTGAAAGCGGCCTGTGGAAGTTACTGCTTTTCCAATGAGTATTGCAGATATCAAGGGTTCAGAGGAGGAAGGGCAATTTATATTTTTATATCACATAACAGATTTCAAAGCAATATTAGGCCCCTGAATCATTGCAGGTACCATACTGTCTATTTTGCAGGACAGCATTTTAATTTAAGCACACAGACTCTGGGTTCAAATTCTGACTGCATCTTACTAGTTGTGTGATCTTGGGCCACTCAACTTCTCAAATGTTCAGTTTCTTCACTGGTGTGATGGGCATGAGGTAGGGGTTACCTGGGGTCACGCACGTGGTTCCCGGCAAGTTGCTTACACACTAAGTATTAGCTATTAGTATTTTGTAGAGGTGAGAGTGGTGGGGTTCAGGAGAGCTCAGCACTCACTCACACAGCTGAGGGAGCTTGGATTTGGAACTCAGGTCTATACTGATTAGTGACTGTTTAAGACACGTACACTTAATTGCTACAAAGTGTAGTTTTTTTTTTCTTGCAGTTGAGGTAAATTTTATTGCTACATTTTGAAACAAAAAATATTTAAAATAATAACACCATTGAATATACGTTTTTACTGTTACATTAAGTGCAAAACAGACTTTATAGTATTTTTTAGCTCTTTTTTTCTTCTAGTTTTATTGAGATGTAATTGACATATAGTACTGTATAAGTTTAAGGTGTACAACATAATGATTTGATTTACAAATACCACACAGTGATTATCACAGTAAGTTTGATGAGCATCTATCAACTCGTACAGATACAAAATTAAAGAAATAGAAAAAAATAAAGAATTAAAAATATTTTTCTTGGGCTAAGAGCTCAGGATTTATTCTCTTAACTTTCATATATAACTGACAGCAGCGTTCATTATATATATCCTGTGGTACATCACATCCCTAGTAACCTATCTATCATAACTGGAAGTCTGTGCCTTTTGGCTGCCCTCATCCAATGCCCCACCCCTACCCCCTGCCTCTGGTAATCACACATCTGATCTTTTCCTATGAGTTTGTTTGTTTTTGAAGAGTAATTGACCTACAACACTATGTTAGTTCCCGTTACACAACGTAGTGAGTTGCTATTTCTATACATTTCAAAAAGATCATCACGATGTCTAGTTACCAACTCTCACCATACAATGACTGTGTGATATATTTGCACCAAGACATATTGTAACGAGAGTTAATTGCTCCCAAGTTCCTGGCCTCCCTTTTTCAGACAAAGAGGTGGAATTGGGGCGGGGCTGATGACCTGCCCTGTCCCCACAGCTGGCAGGGGCCCCCCGCCCCCAGTTTGCCTGAGCCCCGGCGGCCCGCGTCGGGCGCGCGGCACTTACAAGGTACGGATGCTCTGGAGGCGGCTCCTGCGGAACGTGATGGTGGCATTGCGGCAGCAGCGGCTCTCATAGTAGTGGCACTTGCGGTTGCTGCTGGCTGTACAGCAACACTTACAGTCGGGGTCATTGGCCCAGGAGCAGCAGCAGAAGTGGCAGTTGGGGCTCTCGGAGCAGGTGCAGTGGCAGCATTGGCAGTCGCGCTCATCCTTGTAAGGGCAGGGAAAGCAGGTGCAGTTCCGCTCCGAGGTGAAGAGGAACTTGAAGCACAGACAGGAGCATAAGCGGGGACACCTCTGCCATGTAAAACATGGAGAGCAAACACACATGGCAGTCTCCATGGCGCCTACACGATTGCCACCCGCTCCCTGGAGCTCTTGGTGCCTCCTCTACCAGGATCCTGCTGTCCGTTCTCCCGTGGAGGGGTCCCTCCTCCCCTGGATGAGGCAGTCAGCTTGGAGGTTTCAAGAGGTTGGCTGTTGTGAGGCCTTCACAGGCGGTGTCCCTGCTAGGAATCTCACGGGCTGGCATTTACATAGATCAGTTCCAGGCCATTTGCTTATGTCACAATCCCTGTCTCCCCACCATATCTCACCACACAGGATAGGAGGGAGGGTGGGATCTGGGGGGTAGTGGCAGGTGGGCTGACAGATACTCCCTGTTTCCAGAGGACCAGCTCCAGAGGAGTGTCAATGAAAAGAGCATCCTGTCCTGTATCACACTTCGGGTTATTGGCTGGATTTCCGAAGCTATTTCTCTTTGCTTGGTCCTTTTCCTGCAGCTTGGGCAAGTTGACTTCAGGGTATGTCTTCATGGGCTGAAAGCCTGGGTATGATGCATTGGAAAATACAGACTGACGTGATATTCCTCTCCTTGGGCTTTTTTTTGTATTGATAGAACTCTTTATTTGATGAACAAAGTGCAGTGTTTACAAACAATAATGCCACATATAAAGGGAATCACCATTTGGAGAAAGAATTAAAGGAAAAACAGATATAGGTTCTTTAAAGCACTTCTGTCAGTAGTGATTGAGTTTGTCAGTTGCTGCATAGTCACTGCTGATTTTTATGAGGCTTGAGGTGTTAGTCACTGTGAATATTTCTTGGCATTTTTTGCAGCCTCATGGGGTTAGGCTGAGACTCAAGCTCTGTTTCCTACGCCCCTGCACTCTTCCCCAGTTCTATCTCACTGTATCCCTTTTATTAAAAGGCTGGAACTCTACATGAGACTCTTTATCTCTTCTTTTAGTATATGCTCAGCATCTCTAGAAATGACCTTCTATTTTAGGAGAGAATTTTGCTTTCCACTTTATGCAGCTTGCAAAGATCGAAAGAGCAGAAATTTCATTATCATACCATATATATGATATGAACACTGTCTTATTTTTTCCAGAAAGAAGCAGAGGTGGGAGCTGAATTTGGCTGTAGGAATTTATTGCATAATATATTCTCTCTTCCTATGATTATCAGCTTTATAATAAGAAAGAACATTCACTGAGTGTTAACTGTTCCAGCCACACTTTGATTTTAGATTCCTACAGATGAGAATTTTGGATCATAGGCTATATACTTTATTTATGTATTTATTTATAATTACTAAATTGCTTACTTAAATGAATGTGACAGTTCATACTGACAGCAGTGGTGTATGAGAGACACTTTTTCCACACATGCTTTCTCAAACAGAGTTTTATCAATATTCCTATCTGTTCTCTAGACACAGAGGTTTGAGTTTGAGTTTCACTCCTGAATTTATTTTCATCATTGGTCTGTGCAAGACTTCCTCTTTTTAAAAGAAAAATAAAATTTTTATTAAGATATAATTCACTATTTAAAAAAATTTATTTATTTTAATTAATTAATTTTTAAAATTTTGGCTGCGTTGGGTCTTCGTTGCTGCGCGAGAGCTTTCCTCTAGTTGCAGCCAGCGGGGGTACTCTTCGTTGCGGTGCGCAGGCTTCTCATTGCGGTGGCTTCTCTTGTTGCAGAGCTTGTGGGCTTGTGGGCTTCAGTAGCTGTGGCACACGGGCTTAGCTGCTCTGCGGTATGTGGGATCTTCCTGCACCAGGGCTCGAACCCGTGTCCCCTGCATTGGCAGGTGGATTCTTAACCACTGCACCACCAGGGAAGTCCCATAATTCATTGACTATTAAACCCACTGTTTTAAAGTGAACAGTTCAATGGTTTTTAATATAGTCACAAGATTGTGTAACTATCACCAAGATTTATTTCCAGAACATTTTCATCACCCCAAAAAGACACACTGTACTCATTACCTATCATTCTCTACGCCCCATCCCCACAGTCTCTGGCAGATATTAATCTATTTCCTGTGTCTATAGATTTGTCTATCCTGGACATTTCATATAAATGGAATCATACAATATGTGGTCGTTTGAATCTGGTTTCTTTCATTTAACTTAATGTTTTCAAGGTTCATGCATGTATCAATATTTCCCTTTTTTATGACTGAATAATACCTTTATAATAATACATTTGGATTGTTTCCACTTTTTGGCCAATATGAATAATGTTACTGTGAACATTTGTGTACAAGTTTTTGTATGAACATGTGTTTTCATTTCTCTTGAGTGTATACCTAGCAGTCGAATTGCTGGGTTATATGGTAACTCTATGTTTAACTTTTTGAGGAAATTCCAAACTGTTTCCAAAACAGCTGCACCATCTTACATTTTTACATTCCCACCAACAATATTATGAGGGTTACAATTCCTCTACATCCTTACCAAAACTTGTTATCATTTTTTAAAAATAATGATTATTATAGCCATCATGGTGGGTATGAAGTGGAATCTCATTGTGGTTTAGACTTGAATTTCCCTGATGACTAATGATGTTGAGAACATTTTGATGTGCTTATTGGCCATTTGTATATCTTCTTTGGAGAAATGTCTACTCAAATCCTTTGTCCATTTTATTTTATTTATTTATTTTTAAAATTAATTAATTAATTTTTGGCTGCATTGGGTCTTCGTTGCTGCACATGGGCTTTCTCTAGTTGCGGTGAGTGGGCTCTAGTTCGTTGCGGTGCGTGGGCTTCTCATTGCAGTGGCTTCTCTTGTTGTGGAGCATGGGCTCTAGGCACATGGGCTTCAGTAGTTGTGGCTCGTGGGCTCTAGGGCACAGGCTCCATAGTTGTGGTGCATGGGCTTATTTGCTCCGCGGCACGTGGGATCTTCCCTGGCCAGGGCTCGAACCTGTGTCCCCTGCACAGGCAGGCAGATTCTTAACCATTTTGCCACGAGGGAAGTCTCCCTTTGCCCATTTTAAAATTGAGTTGTCTTTTTTATTGTTGAGTTGTAACAGAGTTCTTTGAATAATATAGATACTACGCCATTACCAGATATATGATTTGTAGATATTTTTTTCCATTCTGTTTTTAGTCTTTTCACTTTTTTTCACAGTGTCCTTTTTAAAATTTTTTTTCTTTTTTTGCGGTACGTGGGCCTCTCACTGTTGTGGCCTCTTCCGTTGCAGAGCACAGGCTCTGGATGCGCAGGCTTGGTGGCCATGGCTCACAGGCCTAGCTGCTCCACGGCATGTGGGATCCTCCCAGACCGGGGCACGAACCCATGTCCCCTGCATTGGCAGGTGGACTCCCAACCACCGCACCACCAGCGAAGCCAAAAATAATTTTTATTGGAGTATAGTTGATTTACAATATTGTGTTAGTTTCAGGTGTACAGCAAGTTCATAGTGTCTTTTGAAGGACAAAAGCTTTAATTTTGATGAAGTCTAATTTATCTATATTTTTGTTGTTATTGCTTGCTCTTTTGGTGTCATTTACAAAACCTTTGCCTAATGCAAGATCATGAAGATTTATACCTATGTTCTCTCTTAACACTTTATAGTTTGAGCTATTACACTTAGATCTTTGATCCATTTTGAATTAATTTTTAAATTTGATTTGAGAAAATCCATTGACCACAGATGTACAGTTTACTACTGGACTCTATTCTATTCCTTTGATCTATATGTCTATCCTTATGTTGACCACACTGTTTTGACATTGCAGCTTTGTAGTAGGTTTTAAAATTGGGAAATGTGAGCTCTCCACATTTTTTTTTCTTGTAAAGATTATCTTGGATATTCTGAGCCTCATGTATTTCAGTATAAATTTTAGGATCAGCTTTTCTATTTTTTCAAAAAAGGCCATTAGAATCTTGACAGGGATTGCATTTAATCTTTAGATGACTCTGGGGAGTACTGCCATCTTAACAATATTAAGTTTTCCAATCCTTGAACACAGGATGCTCTTCCATTTATTTAGGTCTTTTAAGATTTCTGTCAACAATGTTTTTTAGTTTTCGGTGTACAAATCTGGCACTTATATGGTTAAGTTTATTCCTAAGTATCTTTTTTGGATACTACTGTAAATGAAATTGTTTCTTAATTTTATTTTTGTACCGTTCATTGTTAGTGCATAGAAATATAACTGATTTTTCTATATTGGTCTTGTATCCCGCAATGTTGATGAATTCATTATTAGCTCTAATCTTTAAAAACATTTTTTTAATTTTTTTAAACTTCATACCATCTGTGAATAGAGATACTTTTAAATGATGTTTTTGAATATGACACCAAAAGCATAGGCAACAAAAGCAAAAATAGATGAGTGGGACTACATCAAACTAAAAACTTCTGCACAGCAAAGGAAATAATCAATAGCATGAAGAGGCAACCTGTGAAATGGGAGAAAATATTTGCAAACCATATATTTGATAAGGGGTTAATTTCTAAAATATATGAAGAACTCATACAACTCAAGAACAAAAAAAAGACCCAGATCGTCCAACTAAAAAGTGGGCAAAAGACCCTAATGAACATTCTTTTTCCAAAGAAGACATACAGACAGTCAACAGGCACATAGAAAGGTGCTCAACATCACTGATCATCAGGGAAATGCCAATTAAATCCACAATGAGATATCACCTCAGGAGGTGGAGAAAAGGGAAGCCTTGTGCACTGTTGGTGGGACTGTGAAATGATATAGCCACTGTCTAAACAGTATGGCAGTTTCTCAAAAAATTAAAAATAGAACTAACATATGATCCAGAAATCCCACTTCTGGTTATATAGCTAAAGGAAAAGAAATCAGTATCTTGAAGAGATGTCTGCCCTCCTATGTTCATTGCAGTATTATTCACAATAGTCAAGATATGGAAACAACTTAAGTGTTCACTGACAGGTGAGTGGAAAAAGAAAATGTGATCCGCACACACACACTCGTACTGGAATATTCAGTCATAAAAAAGGAAATCCTGCCATTTGTGCGACAACATGGATGAGCCTGCAGGATATTATGCTATGTGAAATAAGTCAGGCAGAGAAAGACAATTATTGTATGATCTCACTTATATGTGGAATCTGAAAAAAAAAAGTCGAACTCATAGAAACAGAGAGTAGAATGGTGGTTTCCGTGGGGGTCGGAGGATATGGACAGATGTTGGTTAGGGAGTACAACCTCCATTTATAAGGTGTACAAGTTCTAGGGATCTTATGTACAGCATGGTGAATAGAGTTAATATTATAGACTTGAAATTCGCTAAAAGAGTAGATCTTAAGCATTCTCATCATACCAAAGGTTATGGCTGTATTAATTAACTTGATTGTAGTAATCGTTTCACAGTTTATATGTATATCAAGTCATCAAGTTGTATACTTTAAATATATACAATTTTACCTCTTAATTATTCCTCAGTAAAGCTGGGGGAAAAGAAATCAACATACAAAAATCAATGACCAAATGTCATGAAGAACCTAGGGGTAAGACAGGAATAAAGACACAGACTTACTGGAGAACGGACTTGAGGATATGGGGAGGGGGAAGCGTGAGCTGTGACAAAGCGAGAGAGAGGCATGGACATATATACACTACCAAACGCAAAATAGATAGCTAGTGGGAATCAGCTGCATAGCACTGGGAGATCAGCTCGGTGCTTTGTGACCGCCTGGAGGGGTGGGATAGGGAGGGTGGGAGGGAGGGAGACACAAGAGGGAAGAGATATGGGAACATATGTATATGTATAACTGATTCACTTTGTTAGAAAGGAGAAACTAACACACCATTGTAAAGCAATTATACCCCAATAAAGATGTTAAAAAAAAATCAATGACTTTCATATACACAAACAAAAACAGAAGATGTAAAAGGAAAAAATACCCATTTACATTCACAAACAAAACAAAAGCAAAAACCAAAGTATATAGGTATAAACTTGACCAGAAAAGTTCAAAATCTATATCAGGAAAGCTCTAAAACGCCCTTGAAAGACTTAAATGTAGACTTGAGCAAATGGAAAGATGTACCATATTTATGGATAGGAAAACTCAACATCTTAAAGATGTCAGTCTCCCTAAATTAACACATTCAATGCAATTCTGATAAAAATAGAATTTTTTTCTGATGCTAGAAATGTTTACTTAAAGAACAAATAAGCAAGAATAGTCAGGAAAATTCTGATGGAGAATAGAAATAAGGGGTGTACTTGTACTAAATATTTTTTAAAAATTTAATGCCTCTATAATTAAACAGCATTGGTGTTGGTGAAGAAATAGACTGACGCTGAAAGATAAATAGAAAAATACAAATAGACCAAATTGCATATGGAAATTTAATATGTATATAAAGGTAGCATCTCAGGTCAATGGGGAAAAAACAAGGTACTTAATCTATGTGGTTAGGAGGATTAGATAGTCTTCTGTAAAAAAATAAAATTTAATCCATTCTTCACACCAAGATAAGTGCTGAGTGAATAAGAGATTTAAATGTGGTGAAAAATTAAATCATACAAATAATAAAAGGAAACATGGATTAATGGCTTTATAACTTGGGAGTGGGGAAAACCTTCCTAGTTATGACAAAAATGCAAAAGCAATAAAGGAGAAGATTGATAAATTTGATTACATAAATAAAAATATTTTAAAAGACTGAAACAAAACACAAACAAAGAAGTGAAACAAAACCCTCACAAAAGTACCAAACCCACCCACCATTAACAAGTAGAAAGACAATGAAAAATTGAAAACAATGTGTAAACTATGGGCAAAGATTTGATATCTTTAACATCTAAGGAGCTTCTAAATATTGTACATGGAAAAGATCAGGTTTCCTTCAGAAAAATGAGCTAAAAATATGAAGTTTATAGAAAAAATGTTATTAGCCTTTAATCAATATAAAGGTTCTTACCTTTGTTCATCATAAGTGGAATGCAAAATAAATCAACACTGAGATACCATTTTCCACCCATCAGATTACCAAAATTGCAAAAAATTGAGAACATACTCTTTTGGCAAAGCTCTAGATGAACAGAAGTTCTCATATATTATTGCTGAGAATGTTACAAATGGCACAAGCACTAGGGAGGGGAATTTGACATAATTCTCGAAATCTCATCTACCTGTTAACTCAGCAATTCCAGTTCTAAGACTTTCTCCCAAAGATATACTGACAAAAATACAGTAAAGATTCATTCATGGTGTTATTTATTACAGCACTATTTGTAATAGCACAAGACTAGAAACAATCCAAATGTCCATCATCGAGGAATTGATAAACTGAAGTACATCCACACAGTGGTATCTAATGCAGTTATATAAAAGAATGAGAAAAGACCTCTGTTGATTGTTTGAAAATGATTTCCAAGGTATTTTTCTCAATGCAAAAAGGTGTAGAAATGTGCGTATAATATCCTACCATTCATCTCAGAAAAGGTCTTAAGTCATTGGTTTATCCTGACATATGAGATAGAAGGATAAACCAAAAATTTAGATTTATGAGGGAGTGCAAAAATAAGGTTGAGGGGAAAATATATCTTAATTTATAGAATTGATTTAGAAACCACTTAAATATTTTAAATAATTATAGCACAAAATTAAACTAAAAAGAGCAATCCTAATACTAAAAGCAAAATGAAAAAATGAGCCTGTGACTTGAGTTGGTGGCATAGCTATACAAAGAGGAATTATCTTGTTAGTTTATTTTTTATTAAAAATTTTTTTAACATCTTTATTGGAGTATAATTGCTTTACAATGGTGTGTTAGTTTCTGCTTTCTAACAAAGTGAATCAGTTATACATATACATACATCCCCGTATCTCCTCCCTCTTGCGTCTCCCTCCCTCCCACCCTTCCTATCCCACCCCTCTAGGTGGTCACTAAGCACCGAGCTGATCTCCCTGTGCTATGCGGCTGCTTCCCACTAGCTATCTATTTTACATTTGGTAGTATATATAAGTCCATGCCACTCTCTCACTTCGTCCCAGCTTATCCTTCCCCCTCCTCGTGTCCTCAAGTCCATTCTCTAAGTTAGTTTAAAACACGGTGATTTGATTGTACATTCCCAGTGGGGTTTATCCCTAAGTAGAAGCAAAACAAAACAAAACAAAGAGAAATCTTATGTTCTTTCAGTAATCATACTGTTAATGGTGGTGTTGGTATTGTTATTCTGAAAGGGTTGTGTGTGTATTTTTCAATAAAATAAATGAGAGATTTTGTTGATGTCAATGAGAATCACAATTTTTGGCATGGGAGAAAACATACAGATGGGTGACTGCTGAAGTTACGAAAATCAGTAGTCCTGATTTCAATTAAAAATACCAATATCAACTCACGATGTATTTTACCTGAAAAAAAAATTTCTTAACTCTGGCCACTGAAAAGGTCAAGAAACCACGACTTATCCACTAATAATGAACCCCCTTGTGGTCTCTGAATTTCAGCAAAACGAACCAGGGCTCTTTGGAGAAATGGGTGATCCCAGGTCTGGGGCAGGAAATGTACAAGACAAATGTGGGTTTAGATCTACATTTTACAAAATTCCACAGGTCCCTTTTGGCACTAGTTCTTTTAGCTTTGCTAGAGAATATAGGACAAGAAGAGCAGCATGCCAGCAGGGCAGGGGAAGGAGTGACAGCTCAGGTATAAAGGAATGAGACCAAATGAGTGGGTATAGTGATGCTGTAGTGCACCACCCAGGTATCCTTGTTAAGTCTGAGATGCTCCTCTTGCTGTCTGGAGTGTTGGCTGCTCGCAGTGCACACCTGAATCTTTCTCTGGAAATTGCTTTCAGTGGAGGAGAGCTGCCTTGCTAAAGGTTACACCGCTATTCAGGGGACAGTCCTGCCTAAATTGGGGCCACTTTAAAGGGCCATCCCAGCTACTGAGGAAGTCCTATTAGAATGGTTGAGGAGCCCAGCTGTAACGATATTACAGTTTACCTCTTCCCGCTGCACTCCCTAAGAACCCTCCCCAATAAACCTCTTGTGCATAAATCTCCATCTAGTAGTTTGTTTCTTGGGGAACCTGGCCCAAGAGATGGGTATGGGAGCCATTCCGGCTTATAAACCCCACCCCCATATAAGCCAATATGTTTTATTTCCTCCCAGGGGAATAAGTTCCAGGGGTCCTAGCAAGGGGCATGCACAGTTACAAGAATGCACTGCATTCAGAGAAGCTCAACCTATGGATTCCCCCTAGGTATTTATTTATAGTTAATTCATAGTGCTCCAGGCAAGGTGTAGCTTACTAACTATAAGTCATTTCGTAAGCAAGGTTGCCTGGTAACATAGATGACTTCCACCTTTATTATGTTTCCAGGGGAACAGAGCTAGGAAGTTAACTCAAGGTCATTTTTTTCATAGAGAAAGAGAAAGAGTTTGTTAACCCTTCATTCACATTTTAAAACCTATGAATTCATAAAGATAACCAAAATAAAATAAAAATCCCAACGACCCTCACTTAGAGGATACTAGGAAACTAACTTGTTATTTTGAAACCTTGTAATAAAGGGAGAGAATTTATTTAGACTTTGTTGTATGAACTGTGCTTCAGGATAATGAGTTGATAAAGGGAATTTTCTCTTTATAGAAGTATCCCGGCTAATAAATGAAGAGGGATGGAATTGAATTATCATCCATTGCAACTCCTACTGAAAAGATGAATCTAGACAATATCACCAGGAACTGCTAATAGATGATTATATTAAACAGTAAATGTAGGGACTTCCTTGGTGGCACAGTGGTTAAAATTCCCCCTGCCAATGCAGGGCACACGGGTTCTAGCCCTGGTTCGGGAAGATCCCACATGCCACGGAGCAGCAAAGCCCGTGCGCCACAACTACCGAGCCCGTGTGTCACAACTACTGAAGCCCACGCACCTAGAGCCCATGCTCCGCAACAAAAGGCACTGCAATGAGATGCCCGCGAAATGCAATGAAGAGTAGCCCCCGCCTGCCGCAAATAGAGAAAGCCCTCACACAGCAACAGAGACCAAACGACCCAGGGACTACTAATAGAGCCAAACCAGAGACCACCAGACATTGTTGGGTCGTTATTTAAAAAAAAAAAAACCCTCATTATTAAAAAAAAAAAGACAAAAACTCTACCCGTGCATTTTTGTGTACTATGTGTATATGAAAGGGAGACCAGAGGGGTGTTGACATGGGTTCCTTGGGGTCGGGGGAGTGGGAAAGTGTTTGGGTGGATGGTGGAGAGATGAGGCTGCTGAAAAACGCTGGTAAAAATATGAGGAAGCTATGACGTGGCCCCTGTCACTGGCAGGTGGGCTCTATAGCACGAGCATGGGTTGTGGGATCAGGTCACGTTCCGGTTCAGTTTTGCCCCTTACCAAGGGTGTCAACGTGGAGAGTTCAACAGTGTTCATGGAGCACTTCCTGTGTGCCTGGCTGGCCTAGGAACTGGTGATACAGCGGTAAAGATGCAGTTCCTGTCCCTTGGAAGCTGCCATGCTAATGAGGGAAGGAGAAAGGTTGACATGTATAAGTTGCGCAGGGTGCAATGGGCATATTGCTTAACTTTTATGAACCTCAGTTTCCTTATCCATAAAATGAGTTACGACATCTGCTTCACAGGGTAACTATGAGGTTTAAATAGGTGCAACATGAGTCTCGCTGCACCATCTTGGGCCACAGTTTTCTGCAACCTGCTGGTATTTCCTCCAGGGGCGGGAAGATGGGCACTGAAAGTGGTAAGGTGGGGCAGGGGCTTCGGTCAGGGAAAGTCAGTCTGAGAGCTAAGACAGAAGAGTGAGGTAGAACTGTATGATGGTTTCTTGAGAACATAGAAAAAAGGAGCCAAATGAGTGCATTTATCCTTCACTTGAAATCATTCACTTCATGCTTACTACCTTATACAGCAGTGAACACGATAGACCAAGATCTGTGCCCCTTCAGAGGTAATAATCCAAAAAGAGGAGACAGACAATAGACATTAAAAGGAATAAATGAGTAAATTCTGTGATACATTAAAGTTCTATGGGAAAGAGGAAAAGCAGAGCAGGGGAAGTGTATTAGTTAGCTAGGGCTGCTGAACAAAATATCACAGACTGGGTGGCATAAACAGCAGAAATGTATTGTCTCACAGGTCTGGGGGCTGGAGGTCTGGAATCAAGACCAGGCTCCCCTGCAGGCTCTAGGGGAGGATTTGTACCAGGCACCTCTCCTAGCTTCTGGTAGTTCCCTGGTAGTTCCTGTGGCATCTTAACTTCAGTCTTCACGTGACATTCTCCCTCTCTGCATGTGTGTCTCAATGTCCAAATTTTACCTTTTTCTAAGGAGACCAGTCATATTAGACCGGAGGCCACCCTACTCCAGTATGACCTCATCTTAACTAATTACACTGACAATGACCCTATTTCCAAATAAGGTCAGATTTGGAGTTATTGGGGGTTGGGACTTTAACATGGATTTACAGAACAGGAAGGGAGATCGAAGTGTCCAAGGGGTTGAGCAGCCTGCTGTGTTAAATAGGGAAACTTGTTGAGAAAGG
The DNA here is from genome assembly GCF_005190385.1 of Monodon monoceros. Classification (NCBI taxonomy): domain Eukaryota; kingdom Metazoa; phylum Chordata; class Mammalia; order Artiodactyla; family Monodontidae; genus Monodon; species Monodon monoceros. The sequence goes on from NW_021703767.1 coordinate 121,944,004, forward strand.
GACACTGGAGAGAAGGTTTGAAGGAGGTAGGGAGTGAGCCATGTGGATATCTGGAGAAAAGAAGGGTGTCCGAAGTAGAGGGGACAACCAGGCACCTTGGCAGGAATGTGCTTGAGATTTTCCAGGAGCAGCAGGAAGGCAGCATGGCTGCAGCAGGGAGTATGTGGAGTGAACCAGGACATGAAGTCAGATGGGATCAGGCCCAGATCATGCAGCCCTTGGAGGCCCATGAAGGACTTTGGCTTTTATCAGATATCGGTGGTTCTGGGCAGAGTGGCTATGTTGATAGGACACTGTGGATGGGTGGGGAAGTGGTTAGGAAGTCGTGGCTGTGACCCAGGTGGGAGATGACTGAGATAAGACTGGCATCCTCTACACCCACCCCACTGTTCTCCATTCCCCATCACTCATCTTAATCTCTATCGGTTCTTTAATCCTTAAAGAATGTGGGCTGGTAGTGGCTTAAAGAAATGTTTTGAATGGTTGTCCAATGAATCCTAGGTTTTGGAGGCAGTGCCTTGGGGCCATGTGAGGGTGCAGGAAATCCTAAATGGAGGAGCTCCCAGGTATTCCCACCCATTTCCCCTGCCTCTGCTTCATTGCCCACTTTATCCAGAAAATTCAATATCTATGGTTTGTATAGAGGGGCTTATTAAAGAGTTTTATTTAAAAGCAAGAAGATTCCTGCTTCTTAAAAATAACCCATTGTCTTACAGCATTTCTCCTGTCTGAGATATTTTAAAACCCTCTAACTCCAAAGAAATGAATCTCTAACGGTGGAATTTTAGATCATGGTTCTGCTTGTTTTGCTACAAATAGATTTTTTTACTTCATCAAATAATAATGATGATGACAATGATAACTAATATTAATTGAGGGCTAAACTTGCCCGTGTTTAGGATCCTGCCTAGGATTATAAAGAATGAAGCTATTCATAGTCATAGATTCGTGAAGTCATTCATGTTGGAGCCTGGAGAGCTCGTAACAATATTCTAGTTTCAACCCTCTCATTTTATTTACAAATAACTGAGAGAAATGTTGACTTGGTCGAGGTCATCCAAGAACAGCTGGGTTTAGAATCCAAGCGACCTATATCCCAGGTCCCCAATTTTCCAATTACATCCTGCTGGAAGGCAGGTGTCCTCAGACTAGGATAAGGAGTGCCATATCACAGCTGTTGAAACAGAGGGTAGACAGGAAATGAGTGCTGAAGACATTTGATGTGACATTTACTGTCCCTGGGAGTTCAGGTTTATAAGCTCCACCACATTTAAGAGCCTTTTAAAGTCCCTAATTGCTCATTTATCTGATGTTACAAAAACAGTCTCCACAGATACAAACTGGCAGGTAAATAGCTTGTTGAGAATTTATTTAAAGTGATAAACTAACATAATGCATCTTCTCTTCAGAGAATTGTCAAAAGCACACAGGATTGTACCACAGTTTGTAGTAATATTTCTTCTGGAGTCATTATTGGCTGTGGCCTCCTAATTTCCTGGGAGAATATTTCATTTCTTGATCCACGAACTACTGCACTGTAAATAAACCTGCCAGTTCCCATGGGGACAAGTGGATCAGAGTAACCTGGTGAAGGGTAAAGAGGATAATTTGGGGCTTGGTCAGATCTGGGTGTGAGTTCTGTCTGCCCCTTAGATCTGTCTTACTTGGGGTAAGCAATTTAGTTCTCGATGCCTCATTTTTCTCTTTGGTTAAATGGGAATTATAATATCTACCTCATAGGCCGGTTGTGGGAATTAAGGGAGTAAAGGCTACAGGGCATCCTCTGCCATGCCTGGTTCTAGTAGGTGCTAAATAGTGATCCACTCTATTGGGAGGCAGAATAGAGATGTGACTTGAAGGCCAAGTGCAGTCCTTGGACCAGCAGCTTCCACACACTCCAGTTGGGGGCTTTGGAGTCAGTCTGGTTGGGTTCAAGTTTCAGTGTGGTTACTAATTAGCTATGTGGCTTTGGATAAAATCACTTTCTCAAAGTTGCTGTTTGTTCATCTGTGAAATGGGAAGGATACCATAGGAGGACCCAATTTATGGGTCATTTTTATGTATCAGTGAGATGCTGCAGAGTCTCTCGCCATGTCTGGCATGTGATAAATCACTTTTAGGATTTTCTAGAGCCTGCCGTCCATAAGCAGCAAGCCTGTGGTAAATAAAAGTTTAATAAAAGGTAAATAAGTTTAATAAAAGGTAAATAAAATGACAGTTTGGGATAAGGAAAGCTATTTCCATGCACCTGCTTCAAACCAAGGTATTAGATGGATCTTTGGTTTCCAGACCACAACCTACCACCTGTTTGTCTCAGTACTAAATCTTATTAGCGGTTAGCACACTTTGGGAGCAGAAGAGGTGAGGGGAGAAGAGGGCTGGCAGCTGGCTCGAGCATCTGATAAGAGGGTCATACCAGCAGGATTGGAACAGACCTGACGGTCATCTGCTCCAGCCACTGTTGATACAGCAACACTCCACCAACAACCTCGACTCATGCACCCTCAGCCTCTCCTCGTACTTCTCTGGTGTTGGGAAGCTTCTTCCTTCTGTCTGAGGAAGCCCATTTCAGTTCAATTTGGGAGATCTCTAGTTCTTGGGAAGCTCTTGAGTCAATATGCAGTAAGACTCAAGGAAACAGAGTCAGTTTGGAACTGCTCTAGACTGAATATTTGTGTGCCCGCCAAAGTTCATGTGTGGAAACCTAATCTCCAGTGGGACGGTATTTGGAAATGGGGTCTTTGGGAGGTGATTAGATCATGAGAGTGGAGCTCTCATGAGTGGGATTAGTGGCCTTAAAAAAGAGACCCAGGGCTTCCCTGGTGGCGCAGTGGTTGAGAGTCCGCCTGCCGATGCAGGGGACACGGGTTCGTGCTCTGGTCCGGGAAGATCCCACATGCCGCGGAGCGGCTGGGCCCGTGAGCCATGGCCGCTGGGCCTGTGCGTCCGGAGCCTGTGCTCCGCAACAGGAGAGGCCACAACAGTGAGAGGCCCGTGTACCGCAAAAAGAGACCCAAAGATTTCTTTGCCCCTTCTGCCATGTGGGGACCCAGCAAGAAGACTTCCATCAATAAACCAGAAATGAGTCCTCACCAGATCCCAAATCTGTACCTTGATTTTGAACTTCCCAGCCTCCAGAACTGTGACAAGATAAATTTTTTTTGTTTAAGCCACTCTGCCAGTGGCAGTGTGAATGGACTAAGACAGGAGCTATATCTCAGGGTTGGGAACAAGGTTCTTCAACGTATTACTTTCTTCTTATGAAATCATTTTGGTTGATTTTTATTCATTAACCAATTTGGGGGACATTTATACTCCCAAATTGTAGACACATTTTTTTTTCTATGACGTATTCACATGTTTAATTCGCAGTAAAAGATTTTTGAATTCCACAGGAAAATAAGTAGTTTCCTGATTGGATTAAGTAAACAACCTATTTAATTTGTATTAGCTCCAAGCTACATTCAAAACCTCATATGTCTCTTGTGCTAATTATATGACAGGGAACATTAGCCTTATTATTCAGAACTCTCCTTTTATGACTGCCCTGAGTTAGCTTAACAGGAACTGGTCAATGTCACTTACTTGAACAATCTGAATCCTTGCCAGCCCGGCGGATCCTGTCTTCACTGGGTAGAAAGGGTTTAGTAGCTGGGTTCCAGGCATCAACACTCCCTGTAGCAACCAAATTTCCCCTCAATAGTTAGGATTAATCATCCCAGGCAGAAGAGTAATCCACTTCTTTGCTTGTTGGATCACTAGCACGCGGAGTCCAACTTGACCAGCTCTCAATCTTGACTTTCAATTCAAAGGACTTCCAGTGACAAGTCATCCAGTGGCAAGACTTCCCTCTTGGATCTAAGACTTGTAAAACGAGTAGAGCCCAAAGGTATAGAGACAGCAAGTAAAAATTCTGCAAGTGGATTATCAGGTGTGATCATGAGAAGGGCTACTCCTATTTTCACCTTGTGATTCTCAGACACATGTACACTAGCTGTAGGGAAAACTACCGTATATTGGATATAGGTTCAAAAACACCCTTTAGCAGAGCACTCCAATGTAAGGTATTGTTTCCCAACTGGCTCTGTGCTGAGTCCTCAGAAGGCTGTTCTCTGATTCTATGAGTCCAGGTGCTTCTAGGTGATGGGGTAGGTAGTAGGACGGGTTGGAATTCCATGAGTGTGAGCCAGTGCTGTACTTCTTTTGCCGTGAAAATGAGTTATTTGGTCAGAAGCAGTGCTGTGAGGGGTAATGAGACAGTGAATAAACATTTAAGTTCACGGATGGCTGTGCGCTCAGTAGGGCTGATCCATATTCAGTAGAAGGACCTATTTCAGTGAAGTCAGACCGTTGCTCCTCTAGGATGGAAGGGCCGCATGGTAATCACTGTACCACCAGGTGACTGGATGGCTCCCCAGGGAGTGGTGCCAGGTTGGGCTTCCAGCATTGATCTCTGCTATTGGCAGGTCACCACTCAGCAGTGGTTAGGCAGGTTAGAATTGGTGGGGGAGGTCCATTTTGAGCTCACGTATAGTCTCCATTCCTGTCGCTACATTCAGGGGCTCGTTGAGCAAGCACTGCGGTGACTGGGGCAAGAGGTTGACTGACATCAACAGATTCTATTTTGTCCCCCTGATAATAACAACCTCCTTTGAATGAGCAATCAGATAGATAGACATATCCAGATGTTATGTCCATTTTTAGAGGTCCATCCACACACTTTCCCTCCAGACTTCCTGGTCACCAATTCTTTTCTTTCAAAACACTGACCTTATAGCCAAACCTTTAGCCACTGCCTCTGAATCAATGTAGGCTCTAACCTTCTGTGAGTTGATTCATCAGGCTTCATCCTGCCCGACCTAGAGTACTTGCAGCTATCTAGATACATTAATTCTTCAGTAGGTTGTCAACCTGTTTCATTCCGAGGGATACTGTGATCAATTATCCATTGCCCAAAGTCCCATGGAGTCAAAAGTTTGATAGCCAGTGTATCTAAGTTTCCCAGCATGCTGGTTACACCAACCTTGTTCCTGGTGATTAATTTCTACCACCTGGTCTCTCTGCTATTTCCAGATCCCATTATTTCCATTAAAATAATGGAGCCATTAAAATGGCGATGGTATTGCACGTCTTATGTTAACTTTATTCCTGAAAGAATAAGTTTGTTGACTGCACTGTAACTGAAAATTTAAATTTCATTTTCCATTTGTTTTCTGCTGAACTTGATTTTAGTGTATTGAATTTGTATGCTATGAACTTGCTAAATTCACTTATTAATACTAATAATTTCATTGTAGATTTCTTAAGATTTTCTACACCATCATGTCATCTGTGCATAAATACTTTACTTTTTCCTTTTCATATTTTTTCTTACTTATTGCAATGGCTGGGAATTCCAGTACAATGCTGAACAGAGGTGGTGATAGTGGACATGCTTACTTTGTTCCCAATCATAGGGGAAAAGTATTCTATCTTTTACCCTTGAGAGTGATGTTGACTGTAGTTTTATTGATATTGATTGTATTTTTTAAATTATATTCCTTTTATAAATTCCTTCTGTTCATAGTTTTAAAATTATTAATGGATGTTACTTTATCAAATAATTTTCTGCTTTTATTGAGACAATCAAATGGTATTTTAAAAAAATGTTCTTAATTCACAAATGAGACCATCTATCCTTTGAGTTTTCATTGCAGGAAATTTTTTTTTTTAAATACAGATTCAGTGTCTCTAATAGTTACAGGGCTATTCATATTATATATTAAGTCTTGTCAGTTTTGGTAGGTTGTGTTTCTAAAGGAACTTATCTATTTTTTTAACTTGTTGAATATATTGGCATAGTATTCATAATCCCTTATTATTTAGTATTTACAAGACTTGTAGTGATGTCTGTGCTTCAATTTCTGAAATTGGTATTTTGTATTTGTTTCTATTTTTTCTTGTCATTCTTACTAGGGATTTTTAAATTTATTAATTAAAAAACCTTGGTTTTATTGATGTTACTTACTATTTGTTTTCAATTTTATTCATTTCTATTCTTATTTTTTATTGTATGGTGGTCAAGAATGTACTCTGTAAGATTTCAATTTTTTGAAATGTCTTAAGCCTTATATGATCCAACATACGGTCTAGATTGGAGAACATCCCATGTTCATTCTTCAGTTGTCTATAAATATTAATTAGTCCAAGGCACTTGATAATGTTCTTATCATCTGTATTTTTAGTGATTTTTTTGACTAGTTCTTCTATAAATTACTCAGAGAGGTGTGTTGAAAATTTCCAACTATGATTGTAGTTTTATCTATTTATTTCTCTAGTTCTGTCAGATTTTGCTTTAATTTGGAAGCTCAGATATTAGGCGCATACACATATATTAGTGCCTAATGAATTGGTTCTTTTAGCTCTCTTTTTTCTGCAATAGGTATATTTATTTATTTATTTTTATTTTTGGCTGTGTTGGGTCTTTGTTGCCGCGTGTGGGCTTTCTCTAGCTGCGCGGTGAGTGGGGGCTACTCTTTGTTGCCGTGCGCGGCCTTCTCATTGCGGTGGCTTCTCTCGCTGCTGAGCACAGGCTCTAGGCACGCGGGTTTCAGTAGTTGCAACCCGCAGGCTCATTGGTTGTGGCTCACAGGATTAGTTGCTCCGTGGCACGTGCGATCTTCCCGGACCAGGGATCAAACCTGTGTCCCCTGCATTGGCAGGCGAATTCTTAACCAGTGTGCCACCAGGGAGGTCCCTGTAATAGGTATTTTTAAAAATATGATTCCGTCATATTAATTAACCACCAATTTTTAAATGTTCAGTATTTGATGGAGTATGTTTTTGCTTTTAACTTATTTTTCCTTTATATTTAAAGTTCATCTCATGTTGACAGCATATAGTTGGTTCTTGCTTTTTTATTCAGTCTGACAACCTCTGACTTTTTAAAAATTGAGGTATGGTTGATGTTTAATGTTATATAAGTTACAGGCGTACAATATAGTGATTCACAATTTTAAAGGTTATACTCCATTTACAGTGATTATGAAATATTTGCTATATTCCCTGTGCTGTACAATATATCCTTTTAGCTTATTTTATACCTAATAGTTTGTACCTCTTAATCCTCTACCCCTATATAGCCCCTCCCCCCTTCCCTTTCCCACTGGTAACCACTAGTTTGTTCTCTATATTTTTGAGGCTGCTTCTTTTTTGTTATATTCACTAGTTTGTTGTATTTTCTTAGTCCATTTATATTTAATGCAATTATTGAAGTTGGATTTAATTATAGTATCTTATTGTTTTCTATTTGCCCCATCTGTTGTTTTTATCCTTTGTTCTCTCCTTCTTATCTTTTTTTGGGTTAATCAAATAGATTTTAATATTATACTTAAGTTCTTTAGTAAGATTATTATAACAGTTTGGTTCTATTTTACCCCCAGTCCTTTGTGCTATTTTTTTTTTTTTTTTTTTTTTTTTTTTTTTTTTGTGGGACACGGGCCTCTCACTGTTGTGGCCTCTCCCGTTGCGGAGTACAGGCTCCGGACGCGCAGGCTCAGCACCCATGGCTCACGGGCCTAGCTGCTCCGCGGCATGTGGGATCCTCCCGGACCGGGGCACAAACCCGTGTCCCCTGCATCGGCAGGTGGACTGTCAACCACTGCGCCACCAGGGAAGCCCCTCTTTCTGCCTTTTGACGGTTGCTTTCTGCCAAGGCTCCAGGTATTTTCTTCCATGTGTGTGTAATTCACGGGTCAGCTGAGGATTTGGGTTGGCTTTACATGCAGATTGTAGGCTTTACCTCTGTAGCCCCCTGAGTCTCCAGCCACCCCGGCAGCCATGTATTCCATCCTCTGAGTCCTTAAAGCTGCAGAACTGTGGATGTTTGCTTGACTTCCAGCCCCACTTTGTATGGATTGGGGAAAGCCTGCTGATGAAAATCTGCATGAACTAATATCCAGCGCTGTCCCGTTTTATCAAGCTCCTCCAGTATCTACCTGTTTTTGATTGCTCTTTAATGCTTCCAGGTAGATTAGATTTTCCCCAAGTTTGTCCAGAGTTTATAACTGATATCTGTGGGAAAGTCTATCTGATATAAGCTACTCTTGTTACAGAAGCAGAATTCCTGTACCTTAAACTTTTAATTTTACCATAAAATATATACTTGCACACAAATTCAACAAGTTTTTCAGTACGGCCATGCCATTTTCCTTCGAGTATGTATCTTTTTTTGAGTACGTATGTCCACAGTTTCTAATTTGGATTTCTTCAAGAGGAGTAGAACAAGAACTTAAAGACATTTGTGAAGGACAAATCCTGTCTTGGTGGTCTTAGGCTCAAACGGACAATTATACTCACCCGACTTCAGCAGGCACAGTTGGCTTCAGCTTCAACCGGAAGGATATAGGACAGTAAATACAGCAAGACAGCATCAGGTATACTTTTTCTGTGGTGTTCTCATAACAGCCAAAAGTCTATTTTTTAGAGCTTTGAAGGACAGCTCAGGTACTATGAAGGAGACCAGAATTGTGGGTATGAAAGTGAGACTGTATTGTCCAATTATGGACATGACAATATCTCCCATCCTATATGCTCTCCTTAAAATGTGAAACTGTGAGTTCTTTCACCGGGTGGTAGAGAGTTTATCCCCTTCCTTTGGACCTACTTTAGAACAATTTTGGAAAAAAATGAGGATCATCTGCCCCTCAAATATTTGCTAGAATTCATTAGTAAAATCATCTGGGTGTAGTATTTTGGGCAGATGTGAGATCTTGATGGGGTAGCTCTTTGACATATTTTTTAGTTTCTACCATGGTTTTCTCCTTAATTTGGCAGTTTTGGTAATTTATATTTTCTTTTAAAAATCATATATTCCTGGCTTCCCTGGTGGCGCAGTGGTTGAGAGTCCGCCTGCCGATGCAGGGGACACGGGTTCGTGCCCCGGTCCGGGAGGATCCCACATGCCGCAGAGCGGCTGGGCCCGTGAGCCATGGGTGCTGAGCCTGCGCGTCCGGAGCCTGTGCTCTGCAACGGGAACGGGAGAGGCCACAACAGTGAGAGGCCCGCGTACCACAAAAAAAAAAAAAAAAAAAAATCATATATTCCATTCGTATTTTCAAAGTTACTAATACGGTGTTGGGCAAAATGTTTCTTATGTATCTTTGAATTTTTCAGGCATATTTGTTTTCTTTATTCATTTCTAACTTTATAACTTTGCACTTTCTTTCATTCTTGATTAGGCTACCTAATAACGTATTAGTTGTGTTGATTTTTTTCTCTAAAGAACCTGATCTTAAAATCTTTAATTCTATTAATTTTTGATCACAAGTTCATTGTTTTTCCTTGAACTTCTTTTTTTTCTTTCCCTTTTAACTTTCTATGTTGAATGCTTATTTAATTCATATTCATTCTTGTTTATTTTTGTGTTTAAGTGTTTAAAGTTATGAATCTCCCTGTGGGTACAATTAGAATGTATCCCAGTTCTAACTTGTGATGTTATTATTTTATTTTTTAGATATTTGACAATTGCAATTTATCTATTATCTTTGACCCAATAGTTAATTGAGTGATGTTTTCCCCCTAATTTCCAAGTGTTTGGCATTTCTATGTTTCTGCTTGCTATTTATTTATTGTTTTATTGTATTACAATCTTAGAATATAGCTTGCATTATAACAGCTTCTTGGAATTTATGCCTAAAAGATGGTAATTTTTATAAATGCACCATAGCAACTTGGAAAAACTTAAATTTAATTATATAGTTCATATATTTTATATCCTTATTTATCTTCATATACTCGATCTTTGGAGATCTAAAGAGGTATATTAAAACCTTCTATTAGTCATATTTTTGTCAGTTTCTCTCTGTATTTCCTGTGGTTTTACTTTACAAATGTTGATGCTTTGTTATTTGATTCCCAGCGGTTCATGACAGTATTATCTGCACTGTGGATTGTAGCCTTCATCATTATGAAGTGACTGCTTCTGCCCTCACACAATGCTTTTGACCTTGAATTCAACTTTGTCTAATAGCAGAGTCACAATTTCTGCCTTTTCTCCATTCAGGCTTCTGCCCCAGGTTAGGAAGCTGGTTTGGAGACCGGAGAAGTGGTGTGGCTGCCTGTCTCTCTCTGTCTACCCTGCCTGTATTGTTTCTCTCTACAGTGGAAGAACAGCCTCCCACAGAGGGCCCTGTTTCTCCTCTGGCCCACCCAAGCACAATGTCTCCATGTCTCCCAGGTGAGAGCTCTTCAGGTCCCTCTCCCTGATCTTTTCAAGTTTCCTAAGCACTGGAGATTCACTGGTGAATAAGACACAGACCCTGGGTCTTAAGGCCTCTCACTCTAGTGGAGACATTCAGAGGGAAAAGTCACACTAGAGAATAGCAAGGGTTACAATTGATGCAGCCTCTGCTCTATATGGGTGGATGCTGTAGGACTCAGACACCCCAATCCAGTCCTACTGAGGAGGTCACACAGGTGACATAGAGCCTACATAGAAGATAGCCAGGCAAATGGCAAAGAATATGTGGGCATTCAAGACAGAGATGATGCAATGATCAAAGGCATGGAGATGGGTATTTATATACATACATCACAAAGAAGGTGGTTGAGTTTCAAAGGAGTGAAATAATTAGCCCAAGGTAACAGTTAGTAGGTAATAGAATCAAGATTTTGAACCAGGTCTTTCTGACTCCAAAGTCTGTGCTCCGCCCACTCCCTTGTGCCACTTGCCCAAATGCCATTTTGCCCTCAGTGATGTCGCATTTCCTCATCCTCTTCATGTATTTATGTTATTAATTATCACACTTTCGGGGAATTCCCTGGCGGTCCAGTGAGTAGGACTCTGTACTCTCACTGCCGGTTGGGAAACTAAGATCCCGCAAGAAGCGTGGCACGGCCAAAAAAAAAAAAGAAAAAGGACTAATTACTAATTATCACACTTTCTAGTGACAAAGTGACAAAGCTTTCACAAAGAAGAGCAAACGGCTGACAACGGTTTAAAGTCTGAGCTATTTTCTCTCCAAAGAGATCTGTATTTTAATGAGATTAAAGTCAGAAGCTAAAAGAATGCAACACCAGCCGTGGAATTCCATTCCTTGTTTCGAGAAGGGAGTCTTTCAGAGCCCCCTCTCTTCTTTGGTTTTCTATTTTGTTTTCCTTTGTTCACATGAATTCCCAATTCTTTTGTACGGGGGAGTCCTAACCCATCGCTTCTGTGATTGAATCCACACAAGAGCCCTGGACCTCTGGGAGGAAAGTGCTAAGAGGAGACACAGGCTTCAGTGGGTGAGAGCCAAACTTTGCTCAGTTTACAGTTTTCTAAAGCTGTTTCTTCTTACGTATAGGTTCTTCCTTCATTTCCAGGTCTTGTGAGTGCTCCTCTGTCTTGGAGTCCAGGGCCTTCTTAGTCTGAAAGGTGTTTTGAGTTGTCAAGGATGCTTAACTTACCAGTGACAGGAGGAAGCCAGCTTCTTCCTGCACCGACCTCAGGCTCTGCGTGAGTTTCTTCTATAAATTCATGCTTCCCCTTTTATCCCACGCCCTCACACCCCTTTGAGGTGGGAGGCACTCTGAGGCCCTGAATCTGATTGTTCTCTGCTCCAGGGGTGCATCTGCAATGGGGAGGTGGGAGCGATGCCTACCAGGGTTCTTGGCTTTCGATAGAGATTGATAAGAAGCCAGATAAGAAATTCAGGCAAGTCTCTTTCGGGGCTTCTGTGGCTGCAGAAGGGAGTGAAAACAAGTAACAGGTTCCCTTGATTGATCCCCAAGCGGGGCGAGCTGGTTCCTCATATGGGTGAGGGTGGGGGTGTGTCCATGGGTTGGGCTGGAGGCATGGCTTAGGTGGTTTGCCCACCCCTTTGGTGGTGTTGAGTGCAAGGGGCATGGGCAGTACACTGCTTTTGCTCCTGACACCCTGTTTTTGCTTCCAGCTCTTCAGAAGTGGCAGTGGGATTTTTTGGTCTTTTTGTATCTTCTTGTCCATAATTTGTCCCAACTGTGCATGCATGCAGTTATTTTTAGTCCCTTATAGTTTCTTTGTATTTTGTTCCTCGAGGAGACATTTGTCCAGCTGCAAGCACTGCAGTAAAGGGTCCCAGGTCCCAGGTCCCAGCCTGTCTCAGGATGGGGGGGGCTTCCCTTAAGCTTTGTCTCTTCTCTCTTTCAGGGACACAGGTGGCCTTGTCAAGAGTCTGGCCAGTGAGAGCCTTCTTGCTCACAGGCATGTCATTCTGTGGCTCAGCCTTTCCTGAGCTCTGCTCTTTCAACATTGATAGGCAGTTGCATATTTACACTGGAGATTCCAAATGCCAGTGGTTGTTGTTTTGAAACCCAAGGGTTTCCTAACACTTGACATCAATTATTCTTGACCTTCCTTCAGTGTCCCTTCATTCAATCAGTCCAACAGACACCACACACACTCTCTTGGGAAGTTAGAGTATGGCCAGGATGTGCTAGCTACTCTAGGAAATGTAGAAATGCAGGCTGTTTGTCACTCACTCAGTTTACACTTTTACTTTCACTGAATGTATTTTTCGAACTTAGAATCAGGGTACATGGTGCGGCATTCAGGATTTTTTGTTTGGTTTGGTTTTGAAGTAACAGAATACCCAATCAAAACCTGTTTAAGCAGAAAAGAGGAAATTTTGGCTCATTTAACTGAACCATCCAGAATTATAGATGCTTTCAGGCACAGCTGGATTTAAAGATTCAAACAGTCTTATATCAGGACTCAATTTCTCTCCACATCTCATCTCTGCCTTTCTGTCTTGGCTACATTCTCAGGTGCCATATGGTAACATGATGGTGGCAATAGGTCTCAAACTCTTTCCTCCTTACAGTTTAAATCCAGAAATGAAGACACTTGTCTCTCTCCCAGAAGACACAGCAACATCTTATTGGCTCTGGTTGGGTCATGTGACCATGCCTAAGCCAATTGCTGTGGCCAGGGAAATGCAGTGTGCTTAGATCCAAGTTATCTGTTCACCCCTGGAGTTGGGCATGGGCTGAACCCATCAGGAGCACATGGACTGAGTGTGGGAGGAGGTGGCTCCCCAGAGAAAGACAAGGAATAGTTACCAGCATGGCAAACGGATGGTAGGGAGCAAAAACTAGATATTCACCACACCTGCTCTGGCCAAGAATTTTTGAACTTCCAGACATAAAATCAGTTTGAGAGAAGTAATATGATGCCAGTGTATTGTCATTTCTGGGACATATTTTTTGTGCAAAGACAAACTTGTCACAGAATATCAGTGATTTATGGTCACTGAACTGTTACCTCAATCCCTACGGTCTTTATAATTATTTGGTAATATCTCCCAGGGGAAACCAACAAAGAGAAAACAGTGTGTCTCACCCAGTCTAGATATTGTTGGCAGTTTTAATAGAGATCGTTTTGAAAATCTATTTATTATATGTGCCGAGAACCTATAAATTGCTCTCAACGTTTTCCAGAGAAGTGTGAAGTGCTGTGAAGGCTGCCAACAAAATGTCAAGTCGGCCAGAGAAACCTTTGGAAAAGATGTTATTGTTTCCCATTAGCTTTCATTCCATCTGAATCTGAGCCGTTGACCTGAGGAAGGAAATAGGAGAGAATAAAGGCATGAAATGCTGAGTAAGCCCTTTACTAATGATTTCAGTGGGAGAGATGCCACCTTTATCATTGTAATTATAAGGGAAACACCCATAGTTTCAAAGACATTGGAGTGTCTCTGCTTGCAGAGCATAACATTATAGTGTGAAAAAGAGACCTCAGCACAAATTCTGGTGGGGGGCATCTTTTATAAGTAAACTCAAGCTAACCAAGTGATTCCCCAAAGTTCATCAGATTTTCAAGAAGGCAACCAAAATTATTAATCATTGCACATATTTTAGAATGAGCACAGAACAACGAATTTATTCCAGGATGGTGACCTAATAGTTGTGGGGACACAGAACCACGCTGCATAGACCAGAAAGCAGGGCAGTGGAGGACTGGATACAGGTGAGTAGAAGCCATTCAATTCAGGAGTCTCCCTGAGAAACTTCCATTCCACTAGAGGAATGGTCTCCCTGCCGGCGAGGGGAAGTATTTGGGCAAACTCATTAAAGACAAAACCATGGTAAGTTCCTAGAGAATAGTAGGCCCATAAACTTTGAGGGGCTTGTCTCTTGGGGCCTTGAGTGGTAAAATCACTAGGCTGGAAGGTTTTTATTTTTCATTTTGTTTTTATAAATTAAATTAACATGATGTATTACTTTTTGGAAGGATTTTGTGCCAAAAGGCCAGTGGTCTTTCCTATGGTCCTGAGGTCTTCTAAAGGATGATCTTAGGGACTTAGATGGCCAAGAAAAAAAGGTAAAAGCAGAAGATGCTAGTGGCCTTATGTAATCTAGAGCTGTAAGGCCCGATGTACTAGTTAAGTTTTATCTCCCCTTTCCCCCTTCTCTCATGTCTCATGTGCTTATATGTAAAGGTCAGCGCACCTTCTGCCTGGAAAGGGCCTCATCTAGAAAAGGCCTGGATGGTAACCTGAGAAGGTCAGCTCTACACTTGGTGTTAGAAATTCCTTTCCAGCTATTTTTGGGGTGCCTTCCTTTGAGAATACCTTTGCTCCTTTTTGGAGAGGTGAGACCTTAAAAGGAAGTATCTCAGATGGCTTGGGTTACAGCTGCCTGTCACTCAGGTAACGGAAGCCCTCTACATGGCCCAGCCTAGCTTACAGAATGGAATTTGGGGCCACAAGCTCATGGTAACACATAAGGTGTCTCTGCAGGAGGTTGTTCCTGGGATATATGACTCCTGGGATATACGAGGCAAGGAGGGGAAGCTGAGACAGATCGTCATGCAGAAATGGATCCTGAATATTTGGTGCCCTCGTTCCAGACACGCTCAGCCTCTTTGCATCATTCATAACCACCCAAGGTGGAATTTAAACCCAAGTCAGTCCGAAGCCACACCCATGCCCTTTTCCCTAAACTTTTGCTACCGAGGAGTAGGGCCATGAAGTACAGGTAAAATTTGGAAAGGCAGAGGGATGGGGAAGGAGGATCTGACAGAGGACAGAGGAGAAAGAAAAGACACAAGAATGAGAAGGCACTAGGTGTACTAGGGGTGGAAGGAGGCAGGGTAATTGACTTGAGGCCCATGGGACCTGAGGCCCATGGAGTAGTGGGAATGAAAAGTCATGGTGGAGAATTGGTGACCAGGAAGGGGCTCTATCTTTGGGAACCAGATGGAGAGTCTGGGAGGTTTGAGCAGTCATGGGACATGATGGCAGCCAAGTATCAGGGGTAGGAGCCTGCTGGCCACTGTGGTTATCGGTGGTTGAGCTCCCCAGACTCTTTTATAGACAGGAAGCCCATCCACTGGGCTCCGTTTCCATTACTGCCACAGAGAAGGCTGTGCCGTTGGCTCTTCTTGCTGCCTTGGGGACTTGTGGGCCCATGACTGAGGAGGTGTGGCTCCCAGACTGCCCTCGGCACTGTCAGTTAGAGGAGGCTGAGTCCCAAGGCTCTTGGTGGGTGTTCCAGAGTCCCCACAAGCCAGTTATGGCTAGATTTAGATGAGTCACAAGTGTGGAAGAGATCCTGCAAGTAGAAGAAGATGGGTTTAGAAAGAAAAAAATGGCTCCTTATTAGCTGGTCTATGTCACAGATGCACAAAGACATCTTGGAGGGAGGGCAGCATGCTGGGTAAAAAAATGGGGATGAGAGTTTCCAAGAAATAAGCTGCCTCCACCCCGCTTCTTCCTTATCTTTAGCACTTTGGAACCAGTGTGGCGGAGATGCATTTAGTTTCCAAGAAATGGGGGGAAAAAAAATCAACTGGCTTAAACAAATAATGACTTGCATGACTAAAATGCCCATACGTAGAAATTGCCTCCTTCAGGCTCAGGCTGACCAGGACGCTGCTCCATTGCTCCAGCATTCTTTCTGCTCTGCTCTTGGTCAGCTGCATTCCCAGACTGGCTTGCCTTAGAATTCAGGATGGCTGCAGCAATTCTAGGCTTCACATCCACACACCACTCCATCCAGAGCAAAAGAGCTGCTCTTTTCTTTCCTTCCTTCCTTCTTTCTTTCTTTCTTTCTTTCTTTCTTTCTTTCTTTCTTTCTTTCTTTCTTTCTTTCTTTCTTTCTTTCTTTCTTTTTAACATCTTCATTGGAGTATAATTGCTTTACAATGGTGTGTTAGTTTCTGCTTTATAACAAAGTGAATCAGCTATATATATGCATATATCCCCATATCTCTTCCCTCTTGCGTCTCCCTCCCACCCTCTCTATCCCACCCCTTCAGGCGGTCACAAAGCACTGAGCTGATCTCCCTGTGCTACGCGGCTGCTTCCCACTAGCTATCGATTTTACATTTGGTAGTATACATTAGTCCATGCCACTGAGAGCTGCTCTCATTCCTGATATTGGCTCTTTTCTAAACCATCCAAAGTCCCGAGTTTTATTTTAATTGGATCAGTTACTCTGGTGAAGAAGAGGGAGTTATGCTGATTGATGTAGGACATTTGGGGCCGATATCAGGAATGAGAGTGGTAGGTCAGCCTCACTTGGACCATATGCCTGCTATACAGTGGGGTGGTGAGTGATAGACATTGTTGGGGGGAGGGGGCAACCAACAACATCCGCTCCAGGGCTGATCATTTTCTCATCAAGGCAGAGGACAAGTGCATCCATTTTGTGGTAAGTGTGTGGAAGAGAAAAATAAAAAACATTTATACCAATACAGATCTAGGACCACAGATGGGATGGGTATGCATTGCAATGGAAATGCTGTACAATTCACAGCCCATCATTCTTTTTTGAAATTAACGAACTACCTTATAAACATAGTAGTACTGGGAATTCATATTAAATAGTTGGTCTAAATGTGGCATTTATAAATGAGCTGCTTGCTCAAGGTAAGTTATTACTTGAGTACATAATGGTGTTTGCCAGGTAACTGAATACTTAAAATGAGTAACAAAAATTTACTATGAATATGAAGTATTTAAATAAGTAACATTTTCTTTATTCCCACAAAAATATATCATTTGCAGCAAAGGCAATGACTGTAGAGTCATTTGCTCTATGACATTTCCATAACGTTGTCATAGAGATAGATAGATAGATAGATAAAATGACAGAAAAGGTGAGTTATCTCCCTTTACCATGTTTTTCCCAAATATCTTGACAGACATAGGCTTCTGGTTCCCTCTGTCTTGATGGGACACAAAAAAGTTGATGACAGCTGTTCACCCACCCAAACTAGAGCACAGCATCTCTCTACGTAAAATTAATTTGAAAACCAACATGTTTTCCTCAATCTCTATCTTTACGGTGATTTGACTCGGGTAAGGAAAGTCATTGCAACAGCCCCAGCAGAGGCAACAGAGGACACACAGGTCCCTCACTCCTTCAGGGGATGCAGAAACTCAGGATAGACCTATCCTGTTGTAGGTGTGGAGAGGTTTGCCTTACCTGTTCAGGGGAATCAAAATGAGAGGAGTTTGCGATGGTGTTGGATTTTTAAGCCCTTTGGAATGTGCAAGAGTTCGTTGTTCATGATGCTGGGGTATAATTATCAACATCAGCAAAATAACACCTCTGAAGAGATAGGGCTGAGCCATGTGCTGAGGCCAGAACAGTGCTAACAAATCACCTAGAATATAGAGTTTGACAGTTTGTAGATTTGGGTCTAGTCAATGACACGGCTGCATTTTTTCTCATCTGTGGAAGGGCTCCATGGAAGCACCTGGGATCCCAAATCTGTCCCCTACTATTCTGTCTCAGGAGCTGAAATTTTGTTTAAAACTGAACTTTTTTTTTTTTGGTCCATAAGACACATGTCCCCAGACTTTGCTGATCACATGCTTCAGCTCAAGGCACATTATCACTGCCTGTTTGGTGCACATACCCTCTTTCATTTATTTTATTTCCATTTTTCCCCTTTATCCCCCAAACCCACTTAACTTCCCTTATTCTGTAGGAGTCTATTCTAGAATATTTTATGTACATCCATTCAATCCACCTTCCATGTGTTTATTCAGATAAGTCTGTTCTTCAAGACATATCATGCAGGGCTTCCCTGGTGGTGCAGTGGTTGAGAGTCCGCCTGCCGATGCAGGGGACACGGGTTCGTGCCCGGGTCTGGGAGGATCCCACATGCCGCAGAGCGGCTGGACCTGTGAGCCATGGCCGCTGAGCCTGCGCGTCCGGAGCCCGTGCTCTGCAACAGGAGAGGCCACAACAGTTAGAGGCCCGCGTACTGCCAAAAAAAAAAAAGATATATCATGCACAGTGCTGTTTACTTTTTCTACTCAATAGTTTTTTAGATTTATCGATGTTGCTATGTTAAAAATCAAATCTATTACTCCTCCTGCATAGCATTCTATCATAGGCAAATTCCACAATTATTTATTCAGAGGGACAACTAGGTTGCTTTCTTCTCTTTGCTATCACAAACAACACAGTGATAAATATTTTTGCATGTTTCTTCTTGTACTTGGATTTGTGTAAGTGTTTCTTCCGGATAAGCATCAAGTTATGGGGCTTATCTTGTCACTTCTTGTCACTCAGACCTTTTTTTTTTTTTTAACATCTTTATTGGAGTATAATTGCTTTACAATGGTGTGTTAATTTCTGCTTTATAACAAAGTGAATCAGTTATACATATACATATGTTCCCATATCTCTTCCCTCTTGCGTCTCCCTCCCTCCCACCCTCCCTAGCCCACCCCTCTAGGTGGTCACAGAGCACCGAGCTGATCCCCCTGTCCTATGCAGCTGCTTCCCACTAGCTATCTATTGAGATTGCCCTCAAACACAGCAACACCAGTTACTCCTCCCAGCCAGGTACTAGATAGTAATGGTTTAATATATGTCAATAATTTGGTGTTTTATCACAGCATCAACACTTGTGTCCCACTGAGAGGGAAGCAACCAGAAGCCTGTGGCTATTGGGCTCACTGGGTAAAACCTGGTGTTTTCTTATTTTAATGTGCCATTCTCCAATTACCAGTGAGACTGAGAATTTCCTCATATACTTGTCAGCAATTAGGGGTTTCCTTCTTGTGATTTTCCCACATCATTTGTCTATATTTTTTTAGGTTTCCTACCTTTTTATTGCTGATATGATAGAGAAAATAAAGGAGGAGGGTATGGGTAAACTACCATTTGTTTAATCATTGTCCTATTGATATGTGGATCATTTCCAGTTCGGGATAAAGCAACAAGTTGGTTTATTATTTGAAAACTCTCAATATAATTCACCACAGTAACAGACTATAACAGAAAATAATTTGTTCTTCTTAATAGATACAGAAAAAATTTTTGACAAAATTACAACAACACATGGAAAATTAGGAATAAATGGAATTACCTAAACCTGATAGAGCATTTATGAAAAACCTACAGTTCATACCATACTCACTGGTGAAAGATTGAATGATTTCCCCCTAAGTTTGCGAAACAAGGGAAGCATGACCACTCTTACCACATCGCTTTAACATTGTACTGGAAGTTGTAGCCAGTGCAATAAGTCAGGAAAGAGAAATAAGAAGTACATAGATTGGGAAAGAAGAAGTAAAACTGTTTTTATTCACAGATAACATAGTTATCTCCATAGAAAATCTTAATAAATCTATAAAAAGCTATTAAACTACTAAATGATTTTATAGGCTTGCAGGACATAAAGTCAATGTACAAAAATAAATTATATTTCTATATACTAGCAACAAACACTTCAGAATTGAAATTAAAAATCCTGTTTAAAATAACTGAAAACAGGGCTTCCCTGGTGGCGCAGTGGTTGAGAGTCCGCCTGCCGATGCAGGGGACACGGGTTCGTGCCCCGGTCCGGGAGGATCCCACATGCCACGGAGTGGCTGGGCCCGTGAGCCATGGCCGCTGAGCCTGCGCGTCTGTAGCCTGTGCTCCGCAACAGGAGGGGCCGCAAGAGTGAGAGGCCCGCATACCACAAAAAAAATAATAATAATAATAATAACTGAAAACAAAATTATTTAGGGAAAATATAAAATATCTAGGGAAAAAATTTTTAAATACATACAAAATCTGTATATACTGAATATACTTTTAGTATACTGAAAAATTATTGCTGGGAAAAAATTTAGAAGACTTAAGAGTCCTCTAGTTTCTGGTTCGGCATGTAAGGAGCTTAGAAGTCACCATTCCACCCTAACAACAAATAAAATGCTGAGCAGACTGAAAAATCAACAGGTCGAATCCGTAAGAGAGGGGAGGAGACAAGGCAAACTGCTGCCCTCAAGATTGAAGAGGCAGGAGAATGCATGGAGTCATGGCCTACTGGAGCAGAGATTCATGAGTGGAAACTGCCAAGGAAACCAGTGCTTGGGGTAGGAAAACCTGAACTGTAAATGACTAACTGCTGGAGGCTTACTGTGGACAAGGCTGAGAGTTAAAATCTCTAGAAGAATGTAGTCATAGCGGAAACCCCCAAATATTGTGAGATTTACCTCCAGTATCTTGATCAGCTTCCCACAGTAAATACTGATATCAGAGAAAGTTCCCTTGTGCTTCCCAGAGGAGCAGGGGAAAAGGAACCATTCTGAAATCTACAGAGCACTCTGTTCTCCCTAACAAGGCTTGCACTCAGGGAAACTTGTTAACTGGAGCTTAACCTGCTGGGGTGTTTTCAGAGCCTAACTGACTTGGAGAAAGAAAATTAAGCAAATCGGGCTAGTTCTAGCCCATCCTGTCCCACTTAAGGGGGGAGAATAAAAAACTGAAAAACTTTTATGAAGTTCACAGTCCAGAGACATAGGCTCACTAAAATACCAAGCCCTAGTTATAGGACTTATTGAACACTTCTCCTCCCCCACACCTTCCCACTACTTCACTAAAGGCCTATTTACTAGAGTTCCTTTTACCCTGTAAATCATGTCCAGCTATTAAGAAAAAAAATCACAAGGCATACAAAAAGGCAAAAAACACAATTTGAAGAGACAGAGCAAGCATCAGAACCAAGCATGGCAGGGATATTGGAATTATCAGACCAGGAATTTAAAACAAGTATGATCAATATGCTAAGGGTCCTATGGATAAAGTAGATAGCATTAAAGGACAATGGGCAATGTATGCAGAGAGATGGAAATCTAAAGCAAGAACCAAAAATAAACCCTAGGGATAAAAACCACTGTAACAGAAATGAAGAATGCCTTAGATGGGCTTATTAGTAGACTGGACACAACTGAGGAAAGAATCTCTGAGCTAGAGGATATAACAACAGAATCCATGAAAACTGAGAAGCAAAGAGAACAAAGACTGGAAAAAACAGAACAGAATATCCAAGGACTGTGGGACAACTACGGAAGGATTAACATATATGTAATGAGAATACATGAAGGAGAGGAAAGGAGGGAACAAAAGAGATATTTGAAACAATAACGACTAAAATTGACCCCAATTAATGTCAGACACCAAACCACAGATCCAGGAAGCTCAGAGAACAAAATTACACATAGGCATATCATGTTCAAACTACAGAAAGTAAGAGATAATTTAAAAAAAGCTCCTGAAAGAAGCCAGAGGGGGGAAAAATGTTTTCTATAGAGGAACAAAGACAAGGAATTACTTCTGACTTCTCAGAAACCATGAAAGAAATAAGAGATTGGAGAGAAACATTTAAAGTATTGAGAGAAAAACCCCAACAAACTAGAATTTTGTACCCTGTGAAGTTAGCCTTTAAAAGTGAAGGAAGGGCTTCCCTGGTGGTGCAGTGGTTGAGAGTCCGCCTGCCGATGCAGGGGACACGGGTTCGTGCCCCGGTCTGGGAAGATTCCACATGCCGTGGAGCGGCTGGGCCCGTGAGCCATGGCTGCTGAGCCTGCGCATCCGGAGCCTGTGCTCCGCAACAGGAGAGGCCACAACAGTGAGAGGCCCGCGTACCACAAAAAAAAAAAAAAAAAAAGTGAAGGAAAAATTAAGACAAATAAAAATTTGTTTCTCAGACAAATAAAAGTTACGAGAATTTGTGGCCAGTAGTAGACCTACCTTGCAAGACGTTCTTTAAAGAAACAATACAGCTCAGTTAACTGGGGTCTATAAAAAGTAAGGAAGAGCACTAAAGAAGAAATGCATGAAGGTAAAATAAAAACTTTTATTTTTCTTATTCTTAATTGATTGAATAGATAACAGTTTATTTGAAATAATGCCAACAATGTATTTGATTGTGTATGCTTATGTATATAACTTATGTGTATATATATGTTTATGTATACTTTAAAAAGACATAAGAAATGGAGTAATATACTATGATTATCAGCTTGAAGACTCAATATTAAGATGTCAGTTCTCCTAAATTGATCTATAGATCCAAAACAATCCCAGTTGAGATCCTAGAAATCTCTTTATAGCTTCTTTAAGAAGAGGCTACAATTTTTATAGAAATGCAAGGAACCTAGAGTAGGCAAAGCCACTTTTATAGAGTCGAGTAACAAGGGAGGACACATAGTACCTAATTTCCAGACTTACTACATAAAGCTACAGTAATCAAGTTAGCTTGGATTTGGCATAAGGATAGACATATAACTCAATGAAATAGAATGAAAAGTCCAGAAATGGACCAATGTGTATATGGTCAATTGATTTTCAACAAAGGTGCAATGATAATTCAATGAAGAAAAGCTAGTATTTTCAACAAATAGAGTGGAACTAATTAGACAGTCATATGGAGAAACAAATGAACCTTGATCCTAATCTCATACTATATATAAAAATTAACCCCTAATGCAACTTACTATATTATAAAAACTAAAACTATAAATTTTCTGGAAGTAAATATAGGAGAAAATGTTTATGATCTTGGCTGAAGTAAAGATTTCCCAGATAAAACACAAAAAGCAGAAACTATAAAAGACAAAATTTGATAAATTGGACTTCATGAAAATTAAAACCTTTTGCCCTTTGGAAGCCCTGTTAAGAAAATTAAAATGCAAGTCTCAGACTAGGAGAAAATGTGTGTCAGCCATATATTGGATAAAGGACTTGTATCCAGAATATACAAAGAACTTTTTTTTTTTTTTTTTGCGATACGTGGGCCTCTCACTGCTGTGGCCTCTCCCGTTGCGGAGCACAAGGCTCCGGATGCGCAGGCTCAGCGGCCATGGCTCACGGGCCCAGCCGCTCCGTGGCATGTGGGATCTTCCTGGACTGGGGCACGAACCCGCGTCCCCTGCATCAGCAGGCGGACTCTCAACCACTGCGCCAGCAGGGAAGCCCACAAAGAACTTTTAAAACTTAGTATTGAGAATCCAAAGAACCCAACTTTTAAAAAATGGACAAAGATTTGATGACTCTTTACCAAAGAAGTTAGGAATGGCAAGTAAGCATATGAAAAGGTGGAAAAAGGAAATTCAAATTAAATCCTCAACAAGATATCACTACACACAAATTAGCATAGCTGAATTAAAAAAACTGATAATACCAAGTGTCAAAGAGGATATAGAACAATTGGAACACATAAATTATGGGAGAGGAAATGGCATAGCCACTTTGGAAAATAGTTTGGTGCTTTCTTATAAAGTTAACCATATATCTATCTACAATATGACCCAACCATTCCAATTCTAGATTTTTATCCTACAGGAATGAAAACATATTCCACATAGAGATTTGTACATAAAGTTCTTAACAGCTTTATTCAAAATCGACGAAAACTGAGAGCAACACAAATGTCCCTTAACAGGTGAATGGATAAATAGTGACGCATGAAATGGAATTCTACTCGGCAATAAGAGGGAACAGTCTGATGATAGATGCAACAACACAGTTGAATCTTAAAAGCACTGTGTTAAATGAAAGAAGGCAGACACCAAAGAGCATATACTCTATTCTTCCATTTTATGACATTCTAGAAAGAGCCAAACTATAGTGACAGGATGCAGATCATCATGGCCTGAAGCCAGGAAACTTGGGGGATGCCAAAGGGAACTTTTCGGGATAATGAAAATAGTCTATATCTTGACTATGGTGGTCATTACAAGATGGTTTATTTTTGTCGAAACTCATCTCACTGCGCACTTAAAACAGGTGACTTGGGCTTCCCTGGTGGCGCAGTGGTTGAGAGTCCGCCTGCCGATACAGGGGACACGGGTTCGTGCCCCGGTCTGGGAAGATCCTACATGCCGCGGAGTGGCTGGGCCCGTGAGCCATGGCTGCTGAGCCTGCGCGTCCGGAGCCTATGCACCGCAGCGGGAGAGGCCACAGCAGTGAGAGCCCCGCGTACCGCAAAACAAAAAAAAACAGGTGACTTTTTCAAAGTTAGATTAGACTTTAATAAATCTGATTTTCCAAATTGTTGTAGTGTTTGCTGTGTTGGTTGCAATGTTTCCATGTTGTTGTACAGTGGAACTGGCATCAGAGTGCTGGAGGGCCAAGGTTAGGGTGTGGGTGGAGTACTTTGAAGAAAGGGGATCAGCCTGAGCTGCAGAGGAGTCTGCGGCTTTAGGGAAGTCACCTACTTCCTCTGGCACCGAGGGGTCAGTGTCACATTTCTTTCTGCTGGAGCCCCCATCAGCACCCTGGGATCTACCTATGACTGCACAGCTGAAACTCCCCACTTCCATCTGGTGAAGGAGTAGTGGCCCAAGAGAAGTTTAAGGAAAAATAACAATGCTGCCACACAGGGGAGAGAACAGTGCTCTGGGGCTCAGGCCAGGGCATCACCTGCTTCTCTGATGTGGGCTTTTCCTCTGTTGATGGACTGACTGATTCGGCAGGGGCTGGCTGAGCACTTTCCTGGGCCCAGCCCTCTGTGATCCAGCAGGGCTCCACTGGGGACTCCCCTTGGTCCCTCATTTCAAGGTTTTCACAGTCTAGGAGGAAAGGCAGACATGAGCATAGATAATCATGATGCATTTGGCAAGTGCAATGATAGAAAAAGGTATTTATGGGAGTCCAGGGACTGGGACTCTTGTATCTCAATACTTTCACCTATTAAATGTGGGTAATAATAGCAACCTCCCAAGGTCATTGTGGGAAATTAGCAAAATATCTAAAAACATCTTCAAATCATCCATTGCACAAGTTGTGTAATGAAGCTGCATTCACTGCAAGTTTCTGATCTCTAGGCCCCGCTGGTGTCAGGCCCATCATTTCCAAGTGGAGTATGGCTTCTGGCTGAATAAATAAATCATAATAATAGCTACCAGGTGCTGTGCAAACATTATACAATTTAATCCTCATAAACATCACGTGGAATCTGTACCATTAGCCCCATTTTACCCAGGAGAAAAGCAAGGTTCCTGAAAGTTATAGACCTGTCAAGTCACTCGGCCAGTGAACTTTGACTGGAGTGAGGGGGAGTTAGGAAGGTAGGACACCATGTGTTTCTTTTTACCTCTTAGTTTTATCCTGGCTTGGTTATCCTCATTTTGTTATCAAGAATCACAAACCAAAATGCCGTTAGGAGCCAGGTAGGTAGGTGATGTAGAAGAGAGAGAGGGCTGGGTGTCAGACTGCTTCGGGGTGGAACTGTGGGGAACACCGCCTGTCTAGAGAGCCAGCATCTTCTCAGCTCGAGCCAAGTTCTTCCAAGCAGGAGTGCCAGCTCCATGTGGCCAGCTCCCCTAGTTTTCCAAGAGAAGCAGAAATCTGAATATCTTTAAAGTAATCTTTAAAGTGAAATATCCTATTTTTAATTTTTAGTTTGAAAATTAAGAACAATCTCGTGTGGACCTAACTAAACGTGTTGTGGGTTAGATTGAGCCCCAAAGTTTGCAACATTTGGTCTATATAATTTTCTTTTAGCCTAAGATTACAAACCCAAAAGGAATTCTGCCATAAGCTTTATTTAAAGATCTGGAATAGTGTATTGAATTTTTGGATGACATGCTGCTTGAAACCATCTTGGCAGGTGTATTAGTCGTAATTTGCCAGAGAAACAGAACCAATAGTATATATACATATGTGTATATATATATATATATATATACACATATGTATATATACCCTATATATATGAGAGAGATTGAGAGAGATATTATATTTATTTTAAGGAATTAGTTCATGTGATTATGGAGACCCAGGAAAGAGCCAAAGTTGCAATTCAAACTTGAAGGCCACGTGCTGCAGAATTCCTTCTTGCTCAGGGGAGGTCAGTCTTTTATTCCATGCAGGCCTTCAGCTGATTGGATGAGGCCCACCCCACTATGGAGGACATTGCACTGTACTCAAAGTCTACTGATTTAAATGTTAATCTCATCCAAAAAAACTCTCACAGAAATAAACAGAATGATGTTTGGCCAAATATCTGGGTGCTGTGGCCCAGCCAAGTTGACACATAAAATTAACCATCACAGATGGTAATAGAGAGGCAATTTTGACAGGTAGGGCTGGGCTTCCTTTGGGGTCTGGAGCAGGGATTGGTCTGGGTCGTGATCAGCGGTCTTACATTTGGGCCTATGTTCCATAGAAGTTGTCTCTAGAACACAACCCAGAAAAACACCCAGGAAACTAGGAAACGGGGACAGCAGCCTGTCATCCAGACTTGGCAGCCTTAATACAATAACTTTCAAGGGAAAGGCTAAAGTTGGGTGTTTGCTGCTGCCTGGAACAACTTTGTTAATCATTACAGACCTCAGGGTTAAAAGCCAGGATGTTGAAGAAATTGAAGGCTAACACTCTGGGTCAGTGAGTGAAGGTTTTAGCTGCCTGAAGGTCTGTGGGTCATGCTTTGGCCAGTGGACAGAATACCTCGATTTGCATGCATTATTATGAGCCAAAGAATCATTTATTTATTAATTCAGGCTTCAAATGGAAAAAGCAGCTGCCTGGAGAGGCTGAGGGGTGTGGAAGAGCGAATCACAGGGCCAGGTTTGGACCCAACATTTAGTGCTCAGAGTCTGAGCTATGTCCCTGTGTACAGTGTGTAGGTGGCTCTGCAAGGTTAGGAACAGGGCCTGTGCTGAGGGGTTGGACATCTAGCTTCCAGCTCTGATCAGTTTCCTAGGTGTGAGGGACACACAGCACCTGCTCTGGCCCTCGGCATCCTCATCTCATCAATAGGAGCATTTCCTGAGTCTGTCTTGGTACATTTTTTGGCTACATACTCTCTGATGGTCTTTTCATATGTCAATAATTTTGTGATATTGTTTACAGAGTAAATAAAAGATAGTTCAGTCTTTCCTCCATCATGGTTGACCCAAATTTGCTTCTTAATGTTGATTGTTTTAAAAATATTTCTTTCTGCTGAAGAATTTATTTTTGGAAACATCATGTAAATTTTTAGGGTTGTCGTCACATCTGGGAAACCTTCAAGTTTTTTTTTTTTTCAGGTATGTCTCATGTAATGATATATTTGCTTAAATACTTGTGCATAATATCACAAAATTGGACAGTTTGGTCCTTTATGTAATTTCTATATTCTTTGAGGCATCTTTTTCTACCGTGTCTTCTTTAATATTTCAAAGAATTTTACCAAAATAAATTGAATGCACTTAGAGAAATTGACTGAAGCATTCTTAAAATGCTTAAAAATAAGCAAAAGAGAAAAAATAATGAAAATGAAAAAAATGCTTTAAAGGAGCTGCACAGGCTACATTAAATATGAAGAACTGCACATGTGATAAATCCCTAGCTACCAAAGATGCATGTTTAGGGGAATTGCCTGTCTTGGTCAGCTGTGGCTTGCTTGATGGAGAAGCCACATAGCTGAATAGTGCTCTGTGTTCCAGCATGAATGCTTCAAAGCCTTCAGTAGGTCAATAAGGAATTGGGTTTCTGTGACTTAATACCCACCCACCCTTTGGCTTTGACACCACAGAAATGGTATTAAGGGTGGGAGCAAGAAAGAATAGGGGGTAAGATACAGGACCCTTGCAACAGGGTCCTGTATCCCTGACTCCTGTATGGAAATGCTTCTCCTTACCAACTGGTACACTTCTGTGTTATGGAAACTATGCATATTGCACTGAAGGTATTTCTCTTTTTGTTTTGGACACTTGGAAGCTCCTATCAAACCCTATGACCTTAGTAAATAAGAAGGACTGTGTGATGTACATTTTTAGGAATTTTGGCTTCAATGCCTTATTCTAATGGTAGCTAATCAATTTCTCTCTTTTTTTGTCTGTTGTATACATATCTGAAAAGCACCACAAATCCTATTTAGAAAAGTAAAAGAGGTATGAATAAAAGAAGGGTGATGTTTTGGAGAGAGAATTGCTGACATGGAGTTGAGCAAGAGGGGCTATGAATAAAAAAGCTGAGATGGGAGGAAAATGGGTTTTGAATGTTGAAGAAATGTGGGAAATGGAACAGGGGAAAAATAGGAAATTACAAACAGGATCGAGATTTGAGAGGGTGTTAGCAAAGACTGTGTGAAATCAGAGCAGTGAGGACAGCTCAGGAAGAGGGAGAGTCGCTCCCAGCAACACCCCAGTGCAGTTTAATTACCACATCTCATTTAGTTAGTAATCTATTTTTTTTTCTGGTCTGGGTATATTAAGGATTTTTCTGTTTCACTATGATATGTCTACTTTTGGATTAGTTTGTGTTTATCCTGTTTGCTTGTAGAGCAAATTTTAATTTGAGAACTTATGTGTCTCTTAAATCCTGGGAATGTTCTACTTTTATCTCTCAAATATTACTTCTTCATTATCTTCCACGTCTTTTAACTGGTGTTTTTGATAATTGTCTCTATTAGGTTATC
Organism: Monodon monoceros; assembly: GCF_005190385.1. NCBI lineage: Eukaryota > Metazoa > Chordata > Mammalia > Artiodactyla > Monodontidae > Monodon > Monodon monoceros. The sequence continues at coordinate 121,972,640 of NW_021703767.1, forward strand.
CTCTGGGTCATTTCCTCTCAGAATTCTTTGTTTTTTCCTTTTTTAAATTGCAGTTGACCTACAATATTATATTAGTTTCAGGTGTGCAATATAGTGATCCAACATTTATATACATTATGAATTGATCACCACAATAAGTCTAGTAACCATCTGTCACCATACAAAATTATTACAATGTTATTGACTATATTCTCTATGCTGTACATTCCATCCCCATGACTTATATATTTTACCTGTGAGTCAGTTCTTATATTGTGCCCAGGGTAGCATGTACTTCCTCTCTTGAGTTTATTTCAATAGCTATATATTTAATTTTCAAGATTTCTAATAGCATTTCAATGATTTACTAGTATTTTAATTTCTGCCTATCTCATAATTTCTGTTTTTTATTGATGATACTTCTTGTCACTGAGGATCCTAGACATATTTATTTAAAGTCATTGTCAGACTGCCTAGAATTTTACTTTCATCTGGGGTGAATTCATGTTTGATTGTTTATTTTGTTTTCTGTCTTTTATTGCATTTGGTTTCCTCGTGTGTTTTGGAAGACTCGTCATCATCAAGAGGGAGGTCTTGCTCTATCCACACATACATTTCAATTAGGATGCATTTGACTTTGTATAAGAGGAAATCCAACCAACGCTGGTTAAACCATATGACATTTACTACTTACTTTAGAACTACAGAGACTGGGTGGTCCAGAGTTCATTGAGTGGTCCAGCAATATCAGGATTCCAGGTTGTCTCTTTTCTCTCGATAGTTACAAGATGCTGTCTCAGCTTCAGGCATCTTGTCTTTGCACAGGAACATCCCAGGTTAAATGGGAGATGTAGGCAGAAAATGGAACCTTTTTCCCACGAGTGCTTTATTTGGAAGAAAATCTTTCCTAAAAGCCCTGGGCAGTGAGCTGGTTTGGGTCCCTCACCTGGTGTTCAACACATATACTTCCTACTCAACCTGCAAGAATGAAATTTTCAGACAGCCCAGACTAATCCAGAGCTTAGCGAGACAGAAGTTCTAGCTTCTACTCACCACTTTGGATTTCTCTTCCATTTCACATTGATAGACACAGTCATCCTGATTTTGAACTTGGCTATGATTTTAGCAGTTTCCTTTTATATTTCGTCTGTCATTACCATCTGCTCAGATTGGAGGAAAGAAAGGGGGTTTCAAATTTTGTACTTATAATGCTACCTTGATCCAAGTCCCACTCTCCTTTATGTTTTAAATTATGGGATGTGAGCACACGTTGGGTAAATGATCAAACTCACACAACTAATGGAGATAAAGTTTACTTGTTTTGAAGGATGTGCGCTGGACTGGTAAGGAGAGGTCCAGCTTGTACTACACTTCTGGATGTGTGAGGCACAGGTGAAGCTCAGAGCAAAACATAAACAAACACCCTCCACAAGATACATACTTAACCCGGAAAGGACACACCTGCTTATTCAGCTTATTAACACTTGAGGGCAGAGTTTCAGACCAGATATACTTTCCATGTAAACCTGAACTCAAAAATCAACCACCATAGACAGAATTTTTGTTACTTAAACCTTGAATTAGCTATGCTACAGCAGTTGTGGAGTATTTCACATTAATTAATTTTCATATTAATTTACTGGAATGTCAGTTACCATTTGGAACTGATAGGGGTAGGATATCAACCTTTGACCCATAAATCCTTTTTCCCTGCCCAGAGGGTCTTTATGTCTATGCCACAAGGCCTGGGGTGGGGAGGGGGTTGGCAGGTGGAGGGAATTGGAGGGTCTTTTCTGTAACTTCCTCATGGGAACACATCTTTTTAAAAAAATTTTATTGAAGTATAGTTGATTTACAAAACTGTGTTAATTTCTGCTATACAGCAAAGTGATTCAGTTATACATATATATACACATTCTTTTTCATATTCTTTGCCATTATGGTTTATCACAGGATGTTGAATATAGTTCCCTGTGCTATATAGTAGGACTTTGTTTATCCATTCTTTAGTTTTTGGCCACGCGGCAATGCGGGATCTTAGCTCCCAGACCAGGGATCAAATCTGTGCCCTCTGCAGTGGAAGTGCAGAATCCTAACCACTGGACCACCAGGGAATTCCTTATCCATCCCTCTATAATAGTTTGCATCTGCTAATCCCAAACTCCCAATCCATCCCTCCCCCACCCCCCCTCATGGGAGGACGTCTTTTACAGATCGAGTTATAACACAGCAAGCAAATAACACTTTGTTTCCCCTGCACCTATTTGTATATTGCTGGCTTTTCTAGAGTGGCTGGGCCAGTTTTGGAGCAGAGGTGGGCTGCTTCAAAGACTTTATTTCAAAGGTTTTGTTTTCGGAACTCACTTTCTTCTCTTTCTCTCAGAGGGAAAAATTGGTAGCTCTGTATAGTTTATTTACTAGCAGCTTTTCCCAGGGAATTGAAGTTCAGCATTTCAAAGCCTTTGTTTTCAGATTTGTTTTTCTTTCCACTTTTTTTTTTTCAAAGATAAAAAGTTAGATCTATACAGTTTATGAAAGTAGTTTTTCTAAGGGGATTTGAGGGCAGCTTCTTACATTGCCAAATTCTCCCCAGCTCCCAGCCGGCTGTATTCAAGCAGAAAGGGGCTTCAGCCTGTGACTTTGGCAGGGGGGCTGTAGCTACCATCTTATTACCTCTCCTAACAGTCTGGGGTCCAGCTTTATAGCTGCTCAGCTACTGGCTTCTTCTCAGGCCCCAACTCAACCTCTGGCCACATCCACCTTCATGTTCATGTCCATACCAGTTGCGGGTGTGGGTTAGAGCATTGGTCTTGTAAAATACATGCTTCATGTTTTTTTTTTTTGCAGTACGCGGGACTCTCACTGCTGTGGCCTCTCCCGTTGCAGAGCACAGGCTCCGGACGCACAGGCTCAGCGGCTATGGCTCACAGGCCCAGCCGCTCCGCAGCATGTGGGATCTTCCTGGACCGGGGCACGAACCCGTGTCCCCTGCATCGGCAGACGGACTCTCAACCACTGCGCCACCAGGGAAGCCCCTCCCTTGCCCACTTTTAAGGAGCTACTGCGTGCAGCCCTTTAGCTGCTGCCCAGGGGAGGGGATGTTAGTGCTCACTGCATGTAAATGATGGAGCTCTCACAGATGGTGGGAAAGCAAACCAACAGTTTACTTGGCTTTAAGGATGTAGGTACAACATGTAGGAAGCAGCATGTCAAGGCCATGCAAACATGGGAGGGTTTTTCATAGCAGGAAGCCTGCTATGGCCTAGAGCCGGGGTTGGTGAAATATAGATCATGGACCAAAATTAGCTGGCCACCTGTTCTCATAATTGACTGGACCAGAGCCACAGTTGTTTGTTTACATATGTCTGTCTCTACTTTCATGCCAAAGTTGGGTAGTTGCAACAGCGATCACATGACCCCCAGACCCCAAAGTATTTACTATCTGACCTTTTGCATCAAAAGTGTGCCAACCCCTGGTCCTCAGTCTGTTGAGGAGAAGAAACTTGAGGCTTCCGGCAAAGCCCTGAGAGATTCAGGAAGGCTTTCTGAAGGCTATCCGACACCCCTTAAAGTACCTGTTTTGGCTGTGTGAGATACGAGTGATGCTAAGCCACGTACCAAGATAAATCTAAGTGAGTGTGACTTTGTCTGTGTACGACAGCCTGAGTGAGGTTTCTGGTTGACCCGGGCCCATTGACCCACTCTAAGGGACGCTATGCTCGTAGGAAAGGACAGAACCAAAAATGATATTGTAATATTAGAAACGAAAAAAAATATTTGTGATTATTTGCATCTTTGTGAAGGTTTTGGGGTGTTATATTATTTGCTTGGTGACACCTCACTAGACGTAGTGAGGCCATAAACTCTTCGACCCCTCATCCTAACCCATTTGTAGGAGTTCAAACCCACTTGCTGACCCCAAGGTCAAGGAGCACAGCAGAGCTGTGGACTGCCACAGTCTGAGACAATCCACAAAAGCCACCACATTTGGAGAATGAGTGATGCTTTCCTCCTTGTCGAGTTTCTGCCCACTCATCCCCTGCCACGGGTAGAACAGCTGAGGAAACACGGTGCACAAAACGTGTGGTTTATTTACCCTGGGGGACCACACCTATGGGAGCATCACCAGGTGTGCTGTACCTAAGCAGTTCCGGAGCACGCAGATTCAGGACACGGTTTTTCCTTTACAACCCAAGACTATTCTCCATAATTGTGGTGTATCCCTCAAACAACTGTAAAGAAGCTTGAAAATAAGGCAAAGATGTAAGATGTTCTTTTAATGGCTAACAAGCTCAACCAAGGATTATTTAATTTTTATGAGAATGTTCCTGTGTTTGACCTTGCTATTTGCTATTTGTTAGAGTTGATACATTGTAAAATTTCACCTTGACTTGTAATTCTGTTTGATAGAGAGTTGCCCCTCTCTCTCCCAATTATGTTTCTACTGCTCTGTAAAACAGTAACTAGTTTTACATCTGGCCCAGCAATGATCTTAAAAAACCTTTTTGCCCTTTTTTTCCCTAGAAATTTCATTTCAGCATTCTTTTTTTAAAAGCCTTTTGCTGATGAACTCTACAAACCATATTCTTCACATACTCTTGGAAGCAGCTGTATCATTTTACTGGCATGTAGTTATGGTGAAAGGCATGCTCCAAGCCTGTAATGTCAAGCCCCTGCTCCCTTAATGAACTCTCACATCCCATGGGCCAAAGCAAATCTCCTCAAACACAAGGGCAAAGGAGGTGGGAATGAATCGTAGCTCAACAAGTATCAAATTGGTTGTGATGGTTAGTTTCAGATGTCAACTTACCTGGCTCCTTGGGATGCCCAGATAACTGGTTAAACATTATTTCTGGATGTGTCTGTGAGGGTGTTTCTAGACGAGATTAGCATTTGAATTGGAGGCCTGAGTAAAGCAGATGCCCCTCTCCAGTGTGTGTGGACACCACCCAATCTGCTGAGGGCCTGAATGGAGCAAAAGGGCAGAGGAAGGGAGAATGCTCTCTGCCTGACCGCGTAGCTGAGCAGCAGTCTTTGCCCTCGGCACCCCTGGTTCTCGGGCCTTCAGACTCAAACTGTAATTCTGCACCATCGGCTCTTATGCTCATGGGCCTTTGAACTACACCGTTGGTCTACCTGGCTTCTCAAGATTGCAGATAGCAGACTGTGGGACTTCTCAACTTCCATTATCCCATGAGCCAATATCATTTATCTATCCATCTGTCTATCTCTATATCCATCTATCTATATCAGTATTTATATCTATATCTGTATCTATCTCTGTATCTCTATACATCTTCCATTGGTTCTGTTTCTCTGGAGAACTCTAACTTGATACACCTACCACAGTGGATAAATTGGGGCGTTCCGTTAGCAGGACTCACTCATTGTCAGATTCTCAGAACAAATAAAAATGATCATGTACTATATAAAATGTAAAAGCATGCAAACTGTGCTGATTGCAAATTGCACCCCCATGAATGTGTATCACAGACTTGGTTGAGCTGATTGGAAATAATAGGTAAATTTAACCAATTCAAACATGGTAATGCCATAATCCTGCCCTGGTATCACGTACAGAGATTTTTTTTTTTTTTAAAAGAATGCCACTTGCACAGCTTTGTAAGTAAACAGAGCTGATATAAGCATGTTCATAATAGACTAAGGTTACACCCATTGCAAAAACATCTAGGATGGAATAGAAAGTTTGAATTAGAGGTGGGAGACTACAGCCCAGGGGCCAAATCTGATCCATCGCCAGTTTTGTAAATAAAGTTTTATTGGAACACTGTCATGCGCATTCCTTTACATGTCATCTTATGGCTGCTTTTCTGCTACAAGGGCACAATTAAATATTTAAAACAGAGACACAGGGCCCACAAAAAATCTACAATATTTACTCTTCGGCCCTTTACAGAAAACATTTGCTGACCCCTGATCTAGAATAACCCAGGTCTGATTTTTGCCTATTCTTGAGCTACCTCTGGATACACCACCGTCCATAAGCAGCAAGGTTAACAGTGAGGGTGGCAGGGCAAGCATTGCTAAACCCGCAGCCCCAGAGAACCAGAGCCTCCTCGGAGCTGTGGGGACCTGTTTAGAGCTTCTTCCTCCCTGCTCTTTTTCGAGCTTTCTAGAAAAAAGTCTTCTGAAGGGAAGAATGTTCCGGGTGTTACCATACCTCAGAGATTGGAAAGGTTTCCCTCTCTCATACATCTTGAGCTGAAAATAAGAGATATTTATTTGAAATGTGAAAGACTCCATTTGCAGCAGAAGTGACAGGCACATGCAGTGTCAGGCTGCTCTCTCCCCGCTGACATTGCCAGGATTAAAAATAGCCGTTCTGTTTGTCCTTCAGCCCTGTATTGAACTGGAGCCTCTGAGCCGAGTTCTCCTTAGCTTCATGCTTAATGAAGCATAATTTGTATTAATAGCAGCTATTAAATCTAGAGTGCTTGATAGGAGTTTACAGAGGAGGCCCTGAGTCACCGAGCTCCTCAGAAGTGGTCCCCAGAGAGCTGAGCTCAGGCCTGGATGCTGGCGGCGATGAATCTTGGGCCTGATGAGGTGAGGCAGCTGTGGGTGAGCAGTAGAGAAGCAGGCCTCAAACCTCCCATCAGTCTCGAGTTTTCTCAGGTCCCAGGTCCTGCGTGGTGGTCCCTGCATCAGGTGGTGGCTACATTCCAGGAAAGGCAATGTTGGGTACTGGGGAGCAGGTGGACTTGATTATTTTACAGACCTGCATTCAGATTTGGGTTCTGCTGTGTAACCTTGCTCTGGTCTCTTAACCTCTCTGAACCTCAGTTTTTTTTTAACCTGAGAAATTGAATGGGGATGATATGATATGATAGGAATTTCTACGAAGAATAATAAAGACAGAAATGAACTTTCGATGCTGGTTCTGTACCTCTCTGTTTTCTCATCCTTCTTTAAAAGTATCACCATTTTAAAATGTCATATGGAAAGATTTCTGTAGGAAATGATTGTGGGAAGCAAAATACCTCCTTTTTAGGCCTGCATTAGCAAACATCTCCTTACTTGCCCAGGCTTCCTGCCCTTAACACACGCTGTGTTTGTATTTCCACTGTCGTAAATTCCCTGCTAAAATGTCTGTCCCTGCCCCCATGAGCTCCTTAAAGGCAGTGGGAGAAGAAAATTGTCCTTCTCATCTTGGACTCTCCATTGTCTTAGCACAGGGTCTGGCACTAAGTAGGTGTGCGATTGTGTGGTTGTTGTCATCACTGTCAGTGTACAATTAAGAAAACAGTGTTAAACACGTGATCTAATTGTCTTTTATAATATTACCAGCTGCTTGCACCTGGGTAAATCACTTAGTCCATCTGGGCCTCAATTTCCACATCTGCAAAAATGGGTTAATAATAGTACAACTTCATAGGTAGTTGAGACAATTAACTATAAAAATAAAGCACTTAGGTTGGGCTTGTGACCTATAGTAGTTATTTTTACTGGAAGTGCCGTATAGTGACTTCTACCAGGGGAGAAAAAGCTGAGGAGCCTTCAATGCACAGCCTATAGCTTTTTCTGACAATTGCACGCTCAGTGTGAATGTCCTTTTCTGCCCTGGGCTGTGGGGTTGGTCGCCATGGTGGAGGCGTGGCTCTAAGCACAGCTTCTGCTCAGCACTTGGGTAGCGGGGAGAAAGCAGCAGAACGTGAACCTTCAAAGAAATGATCAAGCTGGCAGCCTCCCTTTGGAAAGTACTGTTTGAGGCAAGTCATTGCAACTATGGCCCGGGGCCATTTAAACGTGCCCAGAAGAGAACACCTTTAATAATCTACTAAAGCTCTCATAACAGCTCTTGTCTGGGACTCGGGCAGCCTCCAGGAAAACAGACATGAAGACCTGGCCATATGGGAGCCTGAGCATCCTCACGGAGCGATCCTTTCCAAGGAGCCAGCATTAGGAGAGGAGGAGACTGCTTACTGTTCTATTGTTTTAAAGAATAAGCTCGTGAGCCTGTAACTGTCCACTGAGTGGGAACACGCAACAGGGGGTTCTACTCATTTCTACAATGTTGGCTTAACCGCAATGAGCCCATCACAGTAGTGGGGCTCTTTGCTGGACCATGTGCATCCAAACCAGACTTCCCAGAACTTCTGCTCATCTGTGGAGTGCAGGCGGCTTCTGCAGGGTTGATGACCTGCCAGGAGCTGAGGCAGATCCCCCAGCTCCAGGTAACAGCCTTTGGGACAAGAAAGGACTTTGCATTTGCAGAGGAATAAACTGTGGAGTAACTTAGGGAGTCATAGGGGCAGGGCAATAATAATCAAGCCGGCTCACGACCTTGCCCCTTTTTCCTTCACTGAGCAAGTGCTGAGGTGCCAGGCACAAGCTGAGACAGTGGATATGAGACAGGCCGGGACCTGGGACCCTTTACTGCAGTGCTTGCACCTGGACAAGCGTCTCTTTGAACAATAGGACACAAAGAAACTATAAGGGACTAAAAATAACTGCATGCATGCTGCAGCATGAGGCCCAGTAAAGTCCTGCCTGAATTCCTCATCTGGCCTCTTATTTATTTCTGTTGATTAAAGAGTTCAAGGACCCAGGCCGGTAACACAGAAACTTGGAAACAGCAAGTTCCCCCATCAGGGAGCGGATCCAGCTTTTGTTTGCTCCTTACTGATCATGACTATGAAATTAGGTAAAAAGTGGCTATTTATTTAGAATAAGAAAGAAATTATATCAGATTTTATATTTTTAAAAGCTGACAAAACAGAAAAATAATACTGTGCTTGAATTAACAGTCAGACACAGCTCTGTAATGCTTTTTACTAACATATTTTGATAGCATGTACTTTGATCATCTCTTTATGTGGCAACAATTTTTTTTTTTTTTTTGCGGTACGCGGGCCTCTCACTGTTGTGGCCTCTCCCGTTGCGGAGCACAGGCTCCGGACACGCAGGCTCAGCGGCCATGGCTCACGGGCCCAGCCGCTCCGCGGCATGTGGGATCTTCCCGGACCGGGGCACGAACCCGTGTCCCCTGCATCGGCAGGGGGACTCTCAACCACTGCGCCACCAGGGAAGCCCCATGTGGCAACAATTTTATGTTATTTTCTAAGGACGACAAAGATGATTCAGTCATTCCTTTTGCATAAGTTTGTCAAAAATTTCTTTATATTATTGGCGGTTGAGGAAAGTTTCTTTCATCCTCATGTGTCATCAGAGTAATGGCATGTAAATGGGAGAATTGTAAATTTGGGGGAAACTAATATCTCCAGTATATGGATTGTCTGTTCTATTTCTCTTGCTCTTTTGTTTCTTGTTTGGTAGTGCTCTGATTCTCACCATCTCTTTTATCTTTCCTGCTGTTTTGTTATCTATACATTTTATTTTATTTTATTTTTTAAAGATTTTTTTTGATGTGAACCGTTTTTAAAGTCTTTATTAAATTTGTTATGGTATTGCTTCTGTTTCATATTTTGTTTTTTTGGCCCCAAGGCATGTGGGGTGATCTTAGCTCCCCGACCAGGGATCGAACCCACACCCACTGCATTGGAAGGCGAAGTCTCAACCTCTCGACCACCAGGGAAGTCCCCTATACATTTTAGATATCACAGTTCCTTCCTTATCTTCCTCTGGACCACCAGCCTTTTAGTCTAGTGTGATAGAAGAGGTTTGGACATTTTGAATTTGTAAAATTGTTTTTTAAAAACTTGTTTTAAAAAGTTTTCTTGAGAAATAAATATGTTTTGACCAGGAAAAAAATAACCTGTATGCAAGTGTTTGTAAAGAGCTGCAAGTTATAACTTTTATAAATTTCAAGCTGAATTCAAAATCAAAAAATTAGATGCTATTATAATTAAACTCAATTTAATTACTAATTTTACTTTTAAGTATAACCTTTCAATAAGAAAGTAACTTACATGCTATGGAAACTGGTAATGTTCCAAAATTATTCTGTGTTATAAATATGAGCTTAAGATAAACATAAAATAACATGAAAATTTCTTCAAGGTGTGAAATAATAGAAAAAATATATATTGGTCTCTGCCCCTGGTTCCTGACACAGGGGTCCTAAAACCCTTGGTATCTCCTCGGTGATAGGAGTGTCTTTTGTTCTAATGAGGTGACTCTTGGTGGGCTCCTGGATGAGGGCCAGTCACCAGAAAGGCCAATCTGTGATTAGAAGCTTGGAACTTTCAACCCCACCCCATTCCCATCCTCTGGGAAGGGGACAGGGGCTGGAGATAGTTAATGATTGATCATGCCTACGTGATGGAGCCTTCATAAAAAATCCCAGTAGTATGGAGTTCAGAGAGCTTCTGGGTTGGTGAACACATTTACATGCCAGGAGGCTGGAGCACCGCAACCCCATGGGGGTAGGAGCGCCTGTGCTCAGGACCATTCCAGACCTTGTATCTCTCCACCTGGCTGTTCATTTATATCCTTTATTATATTCTTTAAAATAAACTGGTAAACATCAGTGTTTCCCTGGGTTCTGTGAGCCATTCCAGCAAATTATGGAGCCCCAGGAGGGGGTTCTGGGAACCCCAGGTTATAACAGATGAGTCAGAACTACAGGCGACAACCTGGGACTTTGTGATTGGTGTCTGAAGTGGGATAGTCTCATGGGACTGAACCCTTAATTTCTGGGATCTGGTGCTGACTCCAGATAGATTGTGTCAGAACTGCAGTAAAGTACAAGACACCCAGCTGGTGTCACAGACTGTTGCTTGGTGTGTGGAAAACCCACACATCTGGGGTCAGAGGTATGGTGAGTGTTTGAGCAAAGGAGAAACAGAGGAAGAGTACTTTTCTTTACACAAGACTAAAAAGTCTTTTCTAAAAAATGAAGAAAAAGCATTACTTTCTATCTTGGTCTATGAAATGGTAGGTTCTGAGTCAAGAAAAGGAAATGAAACTATCCCCTGACTTTCCTTCAAAAAAAAAAAATCTTATGTATGAGCTTTATTTTCTCCAAATAACTGGGAATCCCAAACTTGGAAACTTTGTATTGAATGCTTTTAGTTCCGAATAAAAAATAGTACTGGATAATAAAACCGGGAAATTTAACATTTCGTAGTCTAGCAGTTTCCCTATAAATTGGAATGAGAAGAAAATTCTATTGGTGAATTAAGTTTTTGTTGAAGCTCAGTTCTTTGTAAGTGATTGTGTGTTTTATCTCTGTAGTATTTGAGCACTTACTACAGGAAGCAAAGATAGAAACATATCATGATTTGCTTAAATTATGCAGAGATTGGGTTTTATATCAAGGGCAAAATAGCTATGATTTTTATGACTGTAACTTTCTGAATTTCCTATACTTATTTTCAAATACAAACAGCACCAGTAAAAAAATATCATTACTCTTAATTAAATTAATATTAGAAAATATATAAATGTAATGTCAATGTGGTAATGTTACAGATAATATGTCAACATCTAAATAAGTAGGGATTTTAAAAAGTAAATTGCTTCCAATGAACCCAGACATAGATGCATATCCATTTATGTTTGTTTAGATTTTCAATAAATGTATTTTACTAATACTTGCTAATATTAATTGTAAGGTATTTTATTATTGTTTTGTATATATTTTATGATGTAAATTGGCTTTGGGGGCTTTGGATTTATATAATATGGAGCATGGCACAGACATGTAACCGTCACTATATACTCCTCCACATTTCTCAACCCCGTGCAGTTTTATGACTAGCCTTGGCCAAAGGGCTATGACTCAAAGCGGTTCATATACCTTCTGCGACAAAGCACTGTAGAGCCAGGACATGACAAAGCAGCTCTCTTCTTCCCTACTAAAGTGACTGCAGAAGCCAAATGTTCCAGATGGTATAGCTTCAAGATGGTAGACTTTCTGCCAGCCTGGATTCCGAGTAACCATGTGCAGCAGAACTGCCACTGACCCATGGTAGATATGAACTATGAGTGGGAAATAAACCTTTGTTGTGTTAAGCTACATAGCATTATTCTGGCTAATTAACTGAAAGAATGAATGACTATATTCATCTAAATATAATGCAACACAAAACTAAAATAAGAGTTAAATAATCTCCTTGGTGGGCTTCCCTGGTGGCGCAGTGGTTGGGAATCTGCCTGCTAATGCAGAGGACACGGGTTCGAGCCCTGGTCTGGGAGGATCCCACATGCCGCGAAGCAACTGGGTCCGTGAGCCACAACTACTGAGCCTGCGTGTCTGGAGCCTGTGCTCCGCAACAAGAGAGGCCGCGCTAGTGAGAGGCCCGCGCACCGCGATGAAGAGTGGCCCCCGCTTGCCGCAACTAGAGCCCTCGCACAGAAACGAAGACCCAACACAGCCAAAAATAAATAAATAAATTTATAAAATATTAATAATAATCTCCTTGGTGAATCCACATGTATATGCAAAAGCTAGGGTTACATATTAGGGCTTGGAGACAGAAAGTCATAGGGTAATCTTAGGCAGAACCTCAATTATCTTGTATTTGTCTATGTTCTCTGTTAATCGTGTGGATGTCTGCCTCAGATACTGAGAGTCCTATGGTTTTGTATTTCCTCGAGTCCCCCTGAAGAAAAAGATAAAGAAAATGGAAGTTGTTTTCTTCTTTAAATTGCTGGTACAATAACCAGATGATGCCAACACAGAAAATGACCTGGAATTGTAAAGTGGAAATCATGCTTGCCATTTGGGGGGCTTCCCCAACCATCAAGAGCTCCTTGGAAGCTCTGTCTGATCCTGTCCTGTTCTAGGATCAAATTCAAGAAAACGTCCCTAGAGACTGATCTTCCTCCTACATTTTGACCACTTCTTCACAATCTCCTATGAATATTCCTTCACTTCTTTGCCTTCAACGTTACTGTTTCAGGATTCGGTGCTATGTCCTCGATTCCGTGCCGTGCTCTCTCCTGTGAAGATCTCATGCATGCTTGTGGCTTCACTGACTTCCAAAAGTCACCACTATGGCAGGTGCCTCCCCAGCGTTGCGGATGCATCTGGTGCCTCTTCACGGGGCATCTTCACTGAGATGCCCTGTAAGAACCTCAAGCAGCTCATCAACCTTCCCCAGCAAGCCTGCTTCTCTCCCTCTGCCCTCTCTCAACATCACGTCAACCCAGATACTTGGATCGTTATCCTTGGAAATCCCCACTCATCCAAAGTCTTTTTTTCTCATCTATCAATATTGCTTATTTTTTCCTAACATCTGGGCCTTCTCTTCTCACACAAAGCTACTCTTACGCATACTACTGCACCAGCCCCAGTCTTAATTACCCTACTCCTATTCAATTCAACTCTGCTTTAAGTGAGCTTTCTAAATGCAAATCTCATCTGTCTCTTTCAAAGCCTCCCCATCACCCAGGTTAGAGTCCCCTTAGCGCGGTACTCCAGGCCCTTTGTGACTCCACCCCTGCCTTTTTTAATGAGCCCCTTTTCTGTCCCCTCCTCTCCTGACACTCTGAGTTCCAGTGCAAGCTACTTCTGCATCCCTGGACTCCACGTACATCCATATCTCTGGACCCTTGCTCATGCTGTGCCCCCTACCTGAAACGTCTCTCTCATCCAGTTTGTCTGGCTAAGTGCTGGTCATCATTCAGGTTTCATCTTGGACACCATCTCCCCAAGGATACCTTCCCTGCCACCCAAGCTGACCCAGGTCCCCTCCTCTCTGATTCTCCACACCCTTGTGCTTCCCTCTGACATGGAACAATCAGATCATCCTGCCATGGCCTGTCTACTAGCCTATCTTTCCTCTTCCCTCCCTCTCTATGGATGTAAATTTGTAAAATTGTTTACATTGGTTTAATTGGGGTGGGGAGGTGGGGAGGGGAGGTGGGGAGGGGAGGTGGGGAGGGGAGGTGGGCGGGGTCCAGGCTGTTACTCTGGCTTAGCAAGGCCACCAGGACCCCAGGCTTCTTTACATCTCCTTGCTCGGTCCCCCTCAGCACGCCCACCTTCCGCCTTGTGTTTGGGCCACCTGGTTACAAGGAGGCTGCTGCACCTTCCAGTCCTCTCATCCGTGTTCCAGGCAGGAAGAAGGAAGAAGGGGGAGGGCGAAGGCTGACTAAGCCTTGCCTTTTAATTCAGGCAAGAACATCTTCCTCAGGGTCTTTCTACGTCTTATTGGCCAGAACTGAGTGATGCGGCCATGCTTAGCTGCACGGGCACAGGGAGGCTGTATAATTTTAACTGTTCTGTTCATTAGCAGGGAAGTGGGAATGGATACCGAATTGGCAGTTAGTAACGTTTGCTGAACTTACCTAAGTTAAAATAAGGGTGCTTATGTAAGTAAAAGCTTAACATGTACATATTTATTTAACCAGTGCATGAGTAACATTCAATGTTATCATCCCTTTAAGAGTTCCTTCTTATAAAGAGAGCCAGTTTAAAATATTTCTCAGATCCATTCTTATAACCTTCTATATCTGACACCTGGGTATTTATCCCTTTTTTTCTTTTTAGATAAAAGGCTATTTTTTAAATAAAATCTGAGGAGGACTCTTTTGGTTAATCGGTGAGATAACCAGGCAGCTGTAAACAGACCTGATTAAGGAAATGCTAGAAGCCTTAACGCACAAACCCAAGTGTATTGAATGATTACCAGACTACGAAATGTTACCTTTCCCAGCTTTGCTCTATAACGTGTTTTAATTCATTTTGAACTTGCTCATAAAGTCCAAAGCAAGTGTTCCTGCTCAGCGGGAAGCTCTGCTTCAAGTGATCCGTCTTCTGCTTCTGCCATCGTCAACGTTGCTTCTAAGGATGCATGTTGCTCTGGATCCAGTGGCAGAAGGGAAAGAGCCTGCAGGACTGACTGTTCCCAGCAAGTTTCTAAGGGACAGGCTTGGAGTGGCTGGCATCACTTCCATACACATGCCACTGGCTAGAACTTTATCTCAGGACCACGCTAACTGGAGCCCCGTAGCAAGGAGAGGGCGCTGTGAACTTCTCGCCAGGGAGAAGAGCAAAGGGGTTTGGGAAAGAGAGAGCTGGGCTCTGCCCCACAGCTGATTCGGCTGGTCAACAATTACCTTCTGGCAAACACTGGTTGCGTCTGGCCATTCGAGGTTGGTGGGGCTATATTTCTCTCCTCCACAATTTTGCTGCAGAAGAACAGCAGAAACACATTCCAAACTCAATTCTGATCAAGGTGCAAGAAGTCACCAAACAGTCACGTGAGCTCCGTTTGTAAACAGGTGAGTCCTCACTCTCTATCCTTCCTGACCGCTATGAGTACATTGAATGAAAGGTTTACTCCAGGGCCAAAGATATTTAAGACATTCTGATGGCAGAAGCAGCCAGCCATAAAGCTGGGGGGCTGGTTGGAGTGCTCTGTAAACTGGGGGCTCCCAGGCCAGTGAGCTCTAGACGTCAGTGCTGGTGTGAGGAACCTGCTGCTTTTGTTTCCTTTTCCTTTTTTTTTTTTTTGCGGTACGCGGGCCTCTCACGGTTGTGGCCTCTCCCACTGCGGAGCACAGGCTCCAGACGCGCAGGCTCAGCGGCCATGGCTCACGGGCCCAGCCGCTCCGCGGCATGTGGGATCTTCCCGGACCAGGACACGAACCTGCGTCCCCTGCATCGGCAGGTGGACTCCCAACCACTGCGCCACCAGGGAAGCCCTGCTTTTGTTTTCTTACCTGTTCTTAATACAAGGGCCACAAAGACCCAAGCCGTCTCTGTAGGCAACCACATATCCTGACCCACCCCTCAATTTCATCAATTCAAATTATTTTGCTGTTATTATTATTTTTAGTAGTAGTACTAATTTGGACCTCAGGTGCAAAAGGGCTGACTCAGTGCACCCTTCGGCTCATGTCATGTTGTCATCATTGGTCTCTGTTCAAGGCCCCATTCCCTATCGCATGGGTAATCCACGTAACGTGTCAATGTATGTTCTTTTATCTGTACGTGATTTTGAAAACATGTATGGTTTGTGTGCATTTTTTTGTTAACTTATATTGATTCTGTTGGGTTAGAGATCTCATTCTGTTACTCATTTTTTTTCTTCCCTTATCACTGTTCTTACGTGATGTAGCTATGTTGCTATGCGTGTTAGGTTGGATTTCCCAGGAAACAGACCCTTAGATAGAGATTCGCGTGAAGGAAGTTTACTGGGAATGTTCTGTGCTTCAGGATCAACCCCTGGGAGATGGGGAGGGGAGGAGGGAGAGAAGCAGGACTGGGCAGTGGGAAGAACTGACCTGTGATGCAGAGGATGGGGACCTTGTGCAGAGCTCTGGAGCTGGAACTCAGGCAGAGTTGCCCTAACTTAAGGCAACGGGCCCAGTCTCAAGGCATCAACCAGTTATCGGACGTGGGTGGGTAAGGCGCTTGCTCTGGTTGAGAGCAATTGTCAGATAGGGATGTGGCTAAGAGCATCCGTGGCCAGAAGCTCCAGGGGCTGGAGGGATAAAGGTTCTGTTCTGACAGAGGCCGGGGAGCACACTCTAGTATCTGCTACTCCACACGTTAAGTCCAGTCTGTTATTTCTGAGCCCTGCTTCACATCCCATCACGCTTACTTACACGTCTTCAGGTGGCCTCAACTTCCTGGTACGGCAAACGATGTTGCAACAAACATCCCCATTTACCAGGTGGATCCGAGACAGCTTCTCTGGGGATTGTCAGGCTGGAGTCCTGGGTCCTGGGTCCTGGTGCTGGTTGCCTGTGCTCTCACCAGCGGGGCACAAGGGTGTTTGGGCTCCATCAACTTTTGACGCTACCCAGCTCTCTAATTTTTGCCAATTGGATGGGTCTGTGATGTCTGAATTTGGTTTAAATTTGCACTTCAATCATTGCTAATGAGTCTGAGAATTTCTTTATCTGCCTTTTAGCCCCTTGAGTTTCCTCTTCTTGAAATGTCTGTTCATATTCTTTGTTTATTTTCCTCTTGGGTTCTGAGAAATATTTCTGATCTCTCTTTAGCTGGTAAAAAAACCCTCCTGTATAGATTTTAATAGTGATATCCAAAGAATTTAAGCAACCCTCTCTGGAGTGTGGATTCCTGTTTAGAATATTTCAATGTTAACTAACCATTCTCTCTCTTTCTCTGCCTCACATACAATGCTGTTTATTATGAAGTATCTTTGAAGAAATTATCATTTTGATTATACAACAATTGTCTAGTTAATTTTAACTGAGGATTTCTTTGGAGTGGCTGTTAGTGTGTGTGTGTGTGTGTTTAACCCTCACTGCTTTCTTTGCGCCTACTATTAATCTTTTTATATGTAAATCTACAAAAACTTACAATATTTTCTAACATTTTAGGGTTAGAACTTCCATCTTATAGTCGACTGAATCTATAAAAGAGCTGAACGAGGGTAGAAAGGCTGGTTTTCTTACTTCTCCTTCCCTCCCACCCTCTCCCCCTCTCCTCTCTCTTCTCTCTCTGGTATATTGGTCAAGATAAGAGTCTTGGGATCCCTGAGTTCTCTCATTTTGGGGATGTCTTTAAGGTGCATGGTTTTTCTCCAAAACAATATCCCGCTTGAGGGAAATATTTTTTCATCCCAGAAAATGTAAAGCCTTTCTAGCCCCATGACGCACGCACCCGCCAGGCCACCATCCTAGGTGGGCACATCCTTGGACTCTTTTCATAGCTCACCTCCCACACTGGGGAGAAACACCCTCAGGCTGGTCTGCTTCAGCTGAAGCGGGGGGGGGGGGGGAGGAATCCATTCACACCCATCTGTCCTGGATCGAGATTTTCACTGTGTACAGACCAAATCCTCCCAGGGTTCTTCCTGCAGAAGCCCAGGTTGCCTTCAAGATGGGCTGACAGTGCAGGCTGAGTGTCTCCCCGCCCCCAGGAAAATTCAGTTTCCACCCCAGCTAGCACACAGTTCTGAAACTCGTGCCTTAAATTAATTTTCTCAGCGAGGAGTGGCTATTCTTCAATGCACCTCTTTGATACCACCTTTATCCTTGGGTCTGGTTGCCATGTTTCCTCTTGTATGGACAAGTTGAGGAAATCTGGCAGCTGTTGCAGGTATGTTGGACACGCACCCAGGTTGCTCATCTCTGAAAGCCTTCGCCAGAGTTTCCTGGTAGCGAGCAGTCTGTCCCACTGCCCCTCTGTCAAACCCAGTCCCAGCCGGAGGTACCTTCTAGTGAAAGAAGCATGCTTCCACTTGTGTTTGGGTCAAAAATCTGCTAGCACCAGGCTTTCATGCTACCCTTCCGGCGCTGTTGAGAGAGAGAGAGTGTGTATCTGCAGCAGAGGGTCTTTTAAATCAAAGTGATCTCCTGCCAAGTGACAGAGTTGACATATTTTTGTCAGGCAAAAAGTTAGTTTATTATTTATTAACGGAAGGAAAATACACAATGTAGTTTTCAATTTTTTAAACATGTCATGTCTGAAAAGGCTCGTGGCTGCCCATCACCGGCATTGCAGATAAATAGCTACGTTTTCCAGAAAGCAGCCTGCTCTTCTGAGATCAATTCAGGCTCCCCAACCACCTTACCTCATGCTTAGTTAAGTCTGATGGGCACACGGACAAGCTCTGGACTGCAGGATTCCACACGGGAAGGAGTGGCGGATGTATGTCTGTTACATGTAGGTGGTGGCCAGCTTATTAACTGTATCATCAGCCATGCAGTGGGTTTCCCTTTATCTTGATGTTATGGAGGTCTCTTGGTAGATTTTGAGCAGGCAAGTAGCATAATCTTAATCGACAAAACCTGAGTCCATTTGGATTAGAGTAGTCCCATGCCTATTCTACACATTCACAGACTCTCCATCGGGTGGCCCATCCTGGCTGAGGCATGGCGTTTCAGGAGGTGGAATCCCAGGGAGTTTTGGAGTAAAAGTCTTAGGGGAGGAGATGGAGAGAGGAAAGCAAGATGGAAATTCTACCAGATCTGCAGCCCATGTCTCAGTTCATTTGTGCTGGAGAAGGCACTGCTGGGAGGTGTTCCTGGAAGCTCAGATTCTCTCGTCTTCCCAATGATTCTGTTCGTAAATATCTGTTACCTTCAGCTAGCTAAAGGCGACTTTCTCGTTTGCAGCTAGGAACCCTGGCCAGAACGCTTCCCTTTTCTCCCTATTCTCTCAACTTAATCATCACTTCCTAAGGGAATTTTAGCTTTCTGATGATGGCAATCCACCCTAGTATAGATGCCCGTAGCTCCAGAGGTGCCTCCTTTGCAGAGTTCATAAGTGCAATTATACCCTTACTTATGGGTTATTTAATAATTATTTTGTTCTCCACTCGACTGGTCATCCAGTGAATGAGGAGAGCTGGTACTCCTGGTATCCTGGTACCTGGCTCACAGGAGACACTGAGTAATGACTGTGGAACATCTTTGGGCAACAAACAGACGAATGAATGAAGACTCCAAATTGCTCTCAGGATTGTCATAGAGTCCAGGACTCAGAGGTCAATAGAGACCTCGGGGATGGCTTGCTGGCGTTACTGCTCTGGGAGAGGAGACCCATTTGCCCTTGTTTCTAAGTGTCTATTTCCACATAGTTTGCTCTCCTGTTGGCTTTTAGACTCTCTCTGGTTTACAGACTTTTTAGCACTCGCTTTATTTTTGGAACTATAGCTGTCTAACGGGGACTTCTCAGTTCTTATCTGCTGTGTGCTTGGGGACTAGTGGTAGCCCAAGGTGCTAAAAAGGAAAAGAGCGTTTGTTACTGGGCTCCATCACCTGCACACTTTGCTTTCTCAAAGGCAACATTTCACTCTTCAAGGCTGGTTATTTCCTAGCCATGTGGTCAGACGCTTGGTTCCGTAGCCCAAGCACAGTGTTTAGAAAACCACATCTGTGTGGGAATCTGGGCTCTGCCACTCACCAGCTGTGTGACCTTGACAGGAGACCTAAACTCTCTGGAACCCAGTTCCTTTATATAAAATGAAAATGAAGATGATTTCCACATGGGGCTGCTGGAAGGATTAAGTTAGAAAATACAAATGAGATGCTGGTCCAAAGCAAAATGCCAGTGAAGTGCCCTTTCCCCTTCCCCCCTTTCTGAAAACATCTATATTGAGGAGATAAGGTGGAGGCCACCCATGGAGAGTGCTGTCCAGGCTAGACCCCAGAACCACTGAATGAATGAATGAGTAAAAGAATGAATGAATGAGTGAGTAGATGAAGGAAGGACTGAATGAATGAGGGTGTGACCCACAATATCTCTGCCTAGGGGAGATCAGAGATAATAACTGTGGTGTAATTTATTGACTGAATGCCTAAAGGGTTGGACATTGTGGCAGACTCTTAATGGAAATTATCTCATTTAATTATCATGAGTCCTTTAAGAAAGGTACCATTATCACCATTTTATAAATGAGGAAATGAAAGCTCAGGGACATTGTCACATAACAGTGGTGCCATGACTAGTAAGTGGTTTTACTAAGGTATCATGAAAATGGAAGGCCCTAGATACGTACGGGTGTGCATAGGTGTATTTGCAGATATATGTACGTGCGTGTGGTGTTTAACTTCATCCCAAGAAAATGGTAGGCCCTTATGACATGACTGTGCAATTGTTGGGTGACTGTAAATGTTGGTGGTAATTAGAAGGGTAAGGGCAGATAAAGTGAAGGGTAGAACAGGAATAATGGTTTGACAATGTGGCCTTGAGGAAGGGAACTCAAGGTCAACTCACAGAGGGCTTCTGGGGCTGCCTTCCTATCTTTTAGGGAAGAGAGAACTGGGCTGAAGGCCCTGAGTGAGGTCAGAGGGTGGTGCTTGTAGATCCCGGGACCCAAGGCTGGGGGCCTGTGTCCAGCTAGGGTCCTGGTGAAGTTCATAGGCACACATGGAAGTCTCTGCAATGTGACCGATGTATGTGAGCACCCAGATCTTGTCATCCTAAAGGTTTCCAAGTAGCTTTATGAATATAGAGCTCACAGAATATAGGCACCCACTCTTGGACTGATATATGGGTTAAAAGCACCAGTTGGAGCCTGGGTGACCCTGAACTTTAGCATCATGGCACCTCGGATTATGCACTTGGCTTCTCTGCACTTTGTAAATGGAGATATAAATCTAATAAAATTTTGTGAGGTTAAAATAAAATAAGGCATATAAAGCACAGCATAGGTCCAGGCACTTAGTTCGAGCTTAATAAAATTCCTATATTAATAATGATTCCCATGACAAAATGTGTTAGAATGGGAAATATTTCTAAGCCATCGTCCATTCAGCTTTATTTTAAGATTATTACAAAGGCCTGGAGAGGCTCTTTGGAAGGTTTCTCCCTTGGTTTACTTTGCTAACATGTTCTGGTCCCAGTTGGGTGGGATTGATGCAGAGTGAGTTTCAGGGCACGCAGTTAACACGGTGAACAACCAGTGGAGAGGAAGAGATTTCCCAGGGATGCCGTGTGTCGCCCATGGCACCTGGCCTTGGAAGACAACATTGGGCCCTTTACCTTTTCCATTTCCCTTTGGCAGCCCAGCATCTCAGCGTGCATGACACCAGCCAGCTCCAGCCTGTAGGTTTCACCCCTCTGCTGGCCAGCACATCACTGCCGACATCACACCCCCGGTCTGGCACCCTCTATCAGCAGCAGTATCTACTTGCTTGAGCTCCACAACTTTGCATAGCCTTGGAAGTGCACTGATTGAACCTGAGGTCTTGCCTTCATGAGCACAATCAAGAGGATACAAACTGGAACTTTAAGGCGTGATACTAAGTGGGCTGTCAGAGCATATAGGGCGGGCTTCCCTGGTGGCGCAGTGGTTGAGAGTCCGCCTGCCGATGCAGGGGACACAGGTTCGTGCCCCGGTCCGGGAAGATCCCACATGCTGCTGAGCCTGCGCGTCCGGAGCCTGTGCTCTGCAGCGGGAGAGGCCACAACAGTGAGAGGCCCGTGTATCGCAAAAAAAAAAAAAAAAAAAAAAAAAGAGCAGATAGGGCTTGAGGGAAATGGAGCAGGGTCTCAGAGGCATCGTGCCTAGGATGAAATTAACTGCTTGGTTCAGGACGGTTCCCCTGAATGAGGCACTAACAGAGGGAAGAACTGTGGGCCTGGGTTCCAAGTCCTTATCTCAGGCTGAAGGCGACATTTCCCCAATGCAATGCTGGTCACAAGGATGCTTTAGGAGGCCAGGTGTTCCATAGTCAAACAGGTTTGAGAAACACTCTTTCCCATATTCTCTTCTAGATGATTCCCACTGCACATTCTGACAATTCCTGGCCTTAGGTCATGGGTAAAGGTGCTCCTGGGTTTCTCTTGATACCTGACCTGTAAAGAGTGGTGTTCAAGAGCTGCCTCAAAAAAGCCCACTGTTAACACCTCTTCCCAATTCTGAGTTCAGAGACGTCACATTGGTGGCTTAAAATCAGCCATGGTGGGGGCTTCCCTGGTGGCGCAGTGGTTGAGAGTCCGCCTGCCGATGCAGGGGATGTGGGTTCGTGCCCCGGTCCGGGAAGGTCCCACATGCCGCGGAGCGGCTGGGCCCGTGAGCCATGGCCACTGAGCCTGCGCATCTGGAGCCTGTGCTCCACGGCGGGAGAGGCCACAACAGTGAGAGGCCCGCGTACCGCAAAAAAAAAAAAAAATCATTCACGGTGGTAGTGTTTACATCATGGGAATCAGCAAATGCTACAAACTAGACCCACTTCCCTCAAAACTACTTGTTAGCCATCTGCCAGCACATCACTGCCCAGAAACCAGCTCCCCTTGGTCATGCCTTTGAATATCCACATGGCTGACCTTTGCTTCTCTCAGCCCCGCCCCTTCTGCCACCCTTGCAGTGGCGTTTTTGAGTAGCTATCACCCATAGGAACAAATAACCTGAATCAAGGGTGTTGTGTTGTTTTAGTTTTTCTGATGGGTCGGACTCACCTGATCCACACTAATATGGTCTAGAATAGAGGTCACAAAATGGTCAACTGTGTCCTGACCTCAGCCTGCTCATCCATTTTTGGGGGTCCATACAGGATTTTTTTTAAAACATAGGAATTTGTTGCCAAAATTTAAAATTTGGCAGATTTCTCATCAAGACACAGGTTTCTGACTATCTTGAAAGAGAAAATCAGAAGATCTGGCAATCATGGGCAACCATCCTTGCGTTGAGACAGTTGGCTGGGGCTGAGAAGCAGTTACCCCTGTGGACTTGCACACAGTTTTCTTTACACTGAAGGCCCCATCCAGGTAGCTGTGCTCACTTTTGCTACCTGCTTTACCTCTGCAGGCATTTGAGTTTGGCTTAGAACAACAAGTCCTATGCCCTGTTCCTCCCAATGTCCACTCGGGACACTTTACAATAAGGCAGGCCAAGCTCCAGGGTGCAGAGGGTGGTAGGATCCTCTTCCACTGGGGAAATCAAGGACAGCATCACTGATCAACAGCCCTGGGGCTCGGGAGTGGAACTTCCTATCAGAGATCAGATTTCCATGGTCTTGGCTATGGGAGGAGGGATGGCATTCCAGGTAGCAGGACCAGCAGAAGCAAAAGCACGGAGACAGAAATGTTCACCATGTGCTTTGGGAATACCAAGACCAAGGATTCCTGTTGGGCGATTGGGTGATATAAGGGTGAAAGCGTAGGCTGGGCCAGGTCATGGAGCCCCTTGGATTTGAGGTTTAATTCAGTTCAGTTTCATAAATTTTCTCTGAGCCCTTTCTATCCTATCTATGCTCTAGGCTCTCCACTAGAGCGTAAATACAGATCTGATTGAGATGAAGCCTCCGACTGGGACTTTTATCCATAGTTTAGTCATTGGTTTTTGTTGGTGTTTATAAGTTTTTGCCATGGACCCTCTATCAGGTTTACCTATCATGAAACCCTATATTCAAACCCAATAAACCAGGACCTTTTCGGGTTAAAGAATCTAGCTTTGGATTTCCCTGGTGGTGCAGTGGTTAAGAATCCACCTGTCACGCCACAGCTGCTGAGCCTGCACTCTAGAGCCCGCGAACCACAACTACTGAGCCCGCATGCCACAACTACCAAAGCCCATGCGCCTAGAGCCTGTGCTCTGCAACAAGAGAAACCACCGCAGTGAGAAGCCCGTGCACCTCACTGAAGAGTAGCCCCCGCTCGCTGCAACTAGAGAAAGCCCGCGCGAAGCAATGAAAGACCCAATGCAGCCAAAAATAAATTTATATATATATATATATATATATATATATATAAAAGAATCTAGCTTGTTTGCCCTGAGGGACAGGGGGAACCCCTGGAGCTCCACGAGCCTTGTATATGAAGGGCGAGTTCCTGTAGCCCGTCAGATGGGAGGGCACCTCCCAGCAGAGCTTTGGTCTCATGCAGGCACAGAGTCAGAGAGGGAGGCCGGGAGCAGGCTGCTGTGGAGGCCGAGGGATGAGGGGATGCTTTTGAAAGAGACGGGAGGGAATAGGCACAGAAAGAAAATGAAGAGTCCATTTATCAGACAGCAAGAACATGGGTCCCATTTTTTTGGGAATAAGGGAATGGTGAGAACTGTCAGGGACCCTGTACGCTGGGCTCCAGAGAAGCCCAAGGATAGGGGTGTGTGTGTGTGTGTGTGTGTTTTGCAGGTGAAGATAGAAGGATTCCCAAACAGACAAAGTCTTCTCAGTCTTCTTGCTGCCTCTCTGAGACGTAGTAGGAAAAATATAGTTCGATGTGATAAACATGCTGTCTTAACATCAGGCAGAAGAGCTCCTCTTAGGGTGGGAACAATCTGTGTTTGGGAGAAGGTCATGATGAACTTCTTGGGATAGAAAGATGGGCATGGATTTTGGCTGGAGACCAGGGTATGAACAAAAGATGATGAAGCCTGCTCATCAAAGAGAAAAAGAAGGGAATTTTTTTTTTTTTTACTGCAGAGAAGGATGGGGGAGATGTGAACAGGGGTAGGAAAGGAAAGGGTGGAGAGGGCAGGCAGATGGCACATGGCTGGAGGAGGGTAGCCAGAGGAGTTAAAAAAATGACAGCGCCTATAGGTGGTGTTTGCTATGTCATGTGCAATGTGGGTCCCTTCCACGACGCCGACACCTCCAAGAAAACTTTGTTTGAATTTTCCCTCCTTCTCTCTGGAAGCAAAAGGTAACACTTAACCCCTGGGTGGGCCCCATATGAATCAGGAGGGAGAGGCAGCTGTACCTGCGACTCCCATAAACCTAGGGAAGTGCTGTGGATCCCAACCAGCTTTGGAGGGGGAGGCAGCGCATCTTCAGTGGGCTTCAGGGGCTAGATGGCCCTGGGCGGCACCTGGGTGTAAGGGAAGGTCGGCAGGAATGGAGAGGCAGGAAGGAACAGGCTAAGAGAGAGAGAGAGAGAGCTGTGCTCAGCCCCACCTGCCCTCCGCAATGCCCCCAGCTCCTCTGGGTCTCATCTTCTTCATCTTAATTAAGATTATACACATTGAGCTCCAGCGCTGTGTAGGTGCTCAGTAAACACCTTAGCTTTGCCTTTGTTTTGGTCTCCAGTAACAGTGCTGCTGAGTTCAGCTCTGAGGATAGCAGGGTGCCCTGATGGAGCCCAGGTAGCGGCCAGTTTGCCATGTCACCACCCCTCACATCCCACGCCCCCCCTCTTCCCCATGCATGGGTTTAGGACAGAGCCCCAGAGAACAGGGACCCAGCTAAAGCCGTTCTTGCCATCTGACTTCATCAAATAGTCTGAAAAATAAAAACTCTCCAACGTCATCCTTACTGTGAAATTCGAAAATCATATTTATTCACCAATTCACAGAAAGTGTCGTAATGACCACCAACATGAATCAGTTTGTAGACATTTACAAGCCAAGGTTGAAAATAAATGTCTATATGTTGAATAGGCATTTAACAAATTACTTGGAAATGGCAAGAATCTGAATTGTTAGAAATTTAAAGTTTGTGATTCAAACATGGGTAAGATCACAGTCATGGGAAGAAGCCCAGCAGATTGCTGTGGTGGTACCTATTTCTTCCTGTATCTTTATATACATACCGATTCTCGGTGCCCCTCACTCTGTGTCAGCCTGGAGTGGATAAGACAGCTCAATTAGGCAGGGGAGGGGTGCTGAGAGAGGGTAGGGGTGTGAAAGGGCATTTTCTCTGATCTTCTGTGACTGGGCAACCCCGTTCATTGGGCAAGTTGATAGTGTGCTCTCCTGAAATTAGATTCAAGATGCTATAAACACACAACATCCTTCTAACGAGATAGTCCAGAGTTTGCCTTGTATGACACTCATACACACACAATAGTATATTTAGCAAATAAACACATTTTTTAAATGGAAAGAATTCACTCTGAGGCAGCTGGAAGATCTCAGAAGTCTGACATGTGTCAGGTACACACTGGCCCAGCCACGGAGATGCAGACGGCCACAGCGAGAGGCATTCTGGCCACACTGGCAGGAACTGCCCAGACTGTAACAGTGATCTAAGGTGATTCTATAAAATGATGCTACTGGTCTTTCCTCTGTCTGTAGTGTCGACACCACAGAGGTTCCAAGGAGAGAAAGCTCACCGGACCTTTTCCCCACACACTGTGGTTGGGCGGCTGGGAAGAAACAGCCATCCAAGGCATCTAAATGGTGGTGGCATCTCCAGATGAGGGAGAAGGGAAGGGCAGAGAGAAGGAATTGCTAGACCTTTCAGACTGGCTGAGCCCAGAACCTTTACATTTAGTTCCAGAACTGAAGTTGGCAAAATTCAACAGAATATCATTGAGTATTTAGGAAATGGCAGAGGCAGTAAGAGGGGAGCCCCCAGCCCTGTTCCCTGTAGAAATAGCTTGCTGGAAGTTATGCAGATTTGGTTTAAGTGGGATCAGCTCACTTAATGTAACATCCCATCACTGATCACTACCAGAGAGCCAGACCCAAGACCTGCAGCTGGCTGAACACGGCACCGAATCTGGGAATCCACAAAGGCTTCTCCACAGCCAGTTGTGATGGTCTACGAGGAGGATGTCGCCGACCCGCTTCTCTGCAGCTCGTTTAACTTGGGGTATAGTGACACTACTGAGTGTCTACTGAGTGGTGACAAGCTGGACCATCAATTTCTAAACGCTTAGCAAACTCCTACTATGTGCCAGGCACTGTTCCAGTGCTTTGAGAGCTAGAAGTAAACAACAATAAGAAAAAGTCTAACATCCAAACCAGGGCTTCTAAGGAATTTAAAATGTGAACCATCGACATCTTCATTCTATATTTCACTTATTTCTGCATTATAGATATGTATATGACACATATATTTAGCTGTCCTTAGCTACTTGTCTCTGAGAATTTATATTTAATATATTAATTTTCCAAATGAATGTCCCACAAAATCATTCTGACTCTTACCTTACTGACATAATGTCCATGCCAATAACACAGCAGACCCACTCTAATCCCTACAGATTTCTTTGAAAACAACTGATTTCTACATGCAATTTCTTTTCTAAACTCACCAACTGGTTTTCTTCAATCTCATTCCGAGCCTGTCCAGCTCAGTCCACCAACAACCGGCTCTGGAGGCACTGAGGTCAGGCTGGAAGCAATCAGCTGGATTGATCCATCATGACTAGTTCAACAAAGAACTGAAATCACCTTCAAACAGCTCTGACTTTGGAAGCAATTGATTTGACTGCCTCTGTGGTCATATGGCCAGACTCACCCTTACTTGGCTGAAATCTGGATATGGCTTTCAATCCAGAGCAATCCTCTGGCTTCCCTGGTGAGGGGTGTCCCTGTTGCTGTCACTCCTGCAAAGCCTCACCTGTTCCCTCTCCAACTCTGAGTCACCTTTCCCCTCAATCTCTGCTCTTGCTTTTTTGGGTGATCAGCCCTGGCTACTGGTCTAGCTTACCGACCTCCAAAATGCTTCTGCTTTATTTCCACCCCTTGAAACTGACTAGTAAAGATGGGCACGACCTCTCCAGAATCCCAGCTGCCAGAGGCTCCTCTGCAGCCGTGTAAGGGAGCTGGGGGGCTGGGGCAGGGGCTCCAGATCCTTGCATTCCATATGCACCAGGACGGATGTACTTTTTTCTCCAGGGGTGGATGTGCACATGATAGTCACACCTGTGACCCCCAGGCACAGGTGGAGGCCCCCATCACAGAGCTGTTAACGAACTCTTCCCAAGGGCTGATGCCTCGTCATGCTTTTCACTCCCTTTTCTACATGGGGGCTGGAGCCTGTAGCTGAGACTTGCGGTCGATTTTCTGCTTCTGCAAATAGACACAACCTGTGGGCTCATTTCTCTGATAGCTCTTTCCACTGGGGAAAAGAACGCTCCAATTTTGTTTGTGTGGGCATATGTGTGTGTGTGTGTGTGCGCGTCCCATTTCTGTACTGAAATGCTCAGGAAAAAGGGTCTTGGCAACAGAGATGCATTTTCATTTCAAGATAAAAGCAAACAGACATTAGAGGCGACGTGTTTCTCTTGCCTGTGATTAACACACACCGTCTGCATTTCGGCCCTTCTCATGTCTGTTGCCCTCTTTTCATTAGTCTCTTGGGGATTGAGCTTCATCTTGATGAATCTCCTCTGCAGTGAATCTGATAAAAGGGCCTGGAGAGCACCACAGGGCTGGGGGCATTAACACAGTACGGCTTTCTCTCCTCGGATACTGCCCCTGACTTTGGGGAGGAGTAAGTGGTCTCGTGGAGGCCCACCTACCCCTGCTCCTTGCCTAAGGGCTCCTGTTACAGGTTATAGCTGGGAGGGGGTCCCTCTCCAAACAACCCCACTCTCTTCTCTTTCCACTGTTGCCCTTCAGATGCAGGAGGATGCACTTCCATCCTCCACCACCTGCATTTATAAAGGACCTGAACTTGTACATGAAAAGAAGAGATGGCGGAGTCTTCCTCCACTGGAGCATCTTGATTTTTCAAACCCCATGCGCTCATGGAAGTTAAGTGATCTCTGCTCTGCCATTTATTTCAGCATGTATGGAGCACATGCGGTGGGCCAGCTGCCCTGCTAGCCACCCAGGTGTTGCGATAGACAAGACCCTCTTCTAGCTTTGAGGAGGGGGCCTGGGACGGCAGAGGAGGCAAGAGTTGGGGAGCCATACTAGCCTCACACAACCATGTTTTCCAGTGCCCTGGTCAGGCACCCCATTAGGCATCTGGGAAATGAGGCCTGTCGTTCCTTTTCACTCAACTGAATGTTCTCATGGAGTGGGACCCTGACTCTGGAGACGTGTCAGCTCAGGGGTCCAGAGGTACCAGCTCCTCCCTGCTCCTGAGAATGGCAGGAACCAGCTGGTATTGGGATGCGGTTCTCTCTAGTGTTTCTGGCAAATGTAAATGGCTGGTATGTCCTACCCAGTGGCACACCGCGTGCGTCTCACCCGTATCCAGGCTTCCCAATGAACACTCCCCCTTATTCACTCACTCTACGTGGTGTCCTGGCTGGATATGAGCCTCTCACCCTCAGTCCACAAGGTGTCCCTGGCCTGCCTGCCAACGAGAACAAAACCCACCCTGTTTCCCGAACTACCGCAGGCCTCTGTGTCCACATTCTGCCATCCCACTCTGCATCCTTTTGTCCCATAGGAGCCTTTGTGATAAGTGACTAACCTCAGGGAAACACGTAACATGGCCTTAAGGTCTTGGGCCAGAAATGTTTCATGAGAAAATTCACAAAAAGAGGCCAGGCTGTCAATGAAAACTCTTCTGCATCTCAGCGACATGAAGAAACACTGTATCTTCCCCTCCTGGGTCCGGCTAGCTCTCCCCACACTCTCTCCCCGGCACACAACTGGACAGCCCTATTTGTTCTTGTTAGTACGTTCTAATTTGTTAGAGATGAGTTATTCCCCATATGATCTCTGTGGTCTCAGGAGATTGAGCATTTAACCAGAAGACCTTTTCCAAGATGGGCTGGAGAAATGGAAGTGTCCTATGGGGCATTTGGGAGGACTCAGCAAGGGGACGGCTGAGAGGACCAGGGATGGGTCTGATCGGGAGGGGATTAGGGTTCACAGGAACTAAACTGCAGATGCTGGCTCTCCCAGGCCATGTATCTGGGCTGTTTCCCAGCCCATTTCTCTTCTATGCTTCCACCCCAAGGCCCAGCACCCCAGCGCTCTGACTCCCAGAAATCTTTACACGAAGACAGATTCTGTAGCCCACAGCTAGGTGTAAATGACCACTAGGGCACTAACTAGTTACTTCCGAAGGTTTGTGGACCTTCACAGAGTTTCAGCCATAAATCAGAAAGTCAAATCAATAATCGGTGGACCTTAGGGATCTGGTTGATGGGGAAAAAGGGCATTGGTGGAACCTGGCACCTTTGCGGGTCGTAGAAATTCAAGGGCCAAGACATTGTCTGTAGGGAAGGCTGCAGGTTCGATTTTGGGTTTTGTTTTCTAATTTCAGTAACATCCAGAGTGAGTTACTGCCCTTCCAAGAAAAGCCATTCATTCCCCAACCAATTTAGTGCCTGCATGGTGACGCTGCATGCGTCAGTCTCGTTACAAACAGAGCAACGCTGCAGTCACCTGGCAGTGTCCTTAACTGACCCTGCTCTAGTCCTGCCAGGCCCTGGGCAGTTCTACCAGCATAGAGGCTATGTGGAGACCAGTTCTCCTGGTGATGCAAGGTCATTGCTGCAGTTTGATTGTTTCCCCTTAAAATACAGCCTTGGAGGAGGTTGCTCAGCTTATAGGAAGCTGGAAGGTGGCCTCTCTAGGGCTGGGTGACCTCACTACAGCTTCTCCTGGGCTGCGTCTTTCTCCAGGACGAATGGGGCCAGACCAGCAGGAAGTGACTCATGCCCCAGGGAGGAGTGGAATTGGGACTAGACCAGGGTTCTCTGAAACCACTGCTTCAGGGAGCGTGGTTTAGATCCTAGAGGGCCTGGGATGGGGGTGGGGCAGTCTGTTTGGCCCCCTCTCATCACTACACAATTCTTTTTTTATCTTGCCAACAGTCGTCTGCTCCCAATGCCAGCTTAAATCCTTCTTCTCGTCCTCTACCTCCGTGGTTTTCAAACCTTAGCTTGCTTCAAAATCAGAGAGCTCGTTGAAACACAGATGCTGGACCCCACCCCCAGTTTCCGGTTCAGCGGGTCTTGGGCGGGCCCGAGAATTTGTATTTCTCATTCGTTCCCAGGTGATGCCGCTGCTCTGGCCCAAGGATACCTTGAGAACCTGGGTTCCACAGGGTGGGGTGTGAACCTGAAGCGGGTCCTCCGGAGTCAGCCCTGCTTCCGTCTCCAGCTCTGACCTGGGGCGTCCGAGGTGCTCGCTCACTCAGGCTGTCCCGTGGCTGTGGGCTTTCATGCTGGTCCCTGGATCTGGGTCACCCTTCCTAACTTCCGACGTCTGGCTGCCTGCTTTTGCTATGTAAGAACTTCCTTTGAAATGTACGTCTCAGAAATAACTACATTTCCTTGTCGATTGCATTATTATGAACTTTCATCAAATCTTTAACCGTGGTCATTTTTAAGTCTTTTGTCATTTACAGACAGTTCTGGGTATAGTCTGATGCTTTCGCAAAAATGTTCCTATTAAAGGGTTTCATCTTCAAGGAATTCATGGAAAAGACTCTGACAAGTACAGGTTTCTGGTAACTGACTATACTGCTGAACTGAATGAATAAGCATTTTCAGAACTCTAATGGAAAACTGATAAACTCATAAAAGTGCTAACAAAAGATCAAGATAAAAAAATTAATTACACGGGACTGAGTGCACTGATGAGGACGATTATAATTTTTGTGACTTTCTGTTCGAATATAAAAAAAAAAAATCCCCCCCCCCCAAAAAAAAAAGAACTTCCTTTGGTTGCTTTCACTGAATCCTAGCCCTCGGTCATGTTATTTCTGCCCCGTAGGCAGGGTGACTGGCTTCCCTCAGCAGGTGAACTGAGTCAGCCTGGGGTGGAATTAAGAAACGCATAGGGAAGCACTGCCTGCTTCCCTAGAAAGTTCTCCACTTGGCCTCAGCAATGTGTGGCAGGGCTCCCAGAATCACACCTACCACCTGACTTAGGGTGGAGAAGTGGCAGAGCAAGTTATCCCCCCTCTCCCAACCCCAAACTTCTGTCCCGCCAGTCCTGATGGCTCATAGACAGCCTCCAGCACGGCAGAGGGAACATCCCAGCAGCTTGCAAGACCAGGAGATCCTCACGGGCAGGGCCACGACTCATCCATCCTCCCTTCCCCATTCCTGGCACCGGGGGTGGCACACCACGGGCGCTGAGCAAGGGTTTGCTGAATTACATTGAACATAGCTGCAAACACGGAATCCCATCTGTTCACTGATGGCATACAGGGGGTGTCTGATTGCTTTCTGGGGTGCTGGTGGAGGTGACATCTTCTGTCTCTTTTCATCTCCCTGGGATAGTCAAGTTTGGCTTCTAACCCACTTCTTACCAAGTCAACTAACTCTTCTTTCTGGTTGGTGCCCAAAGGAAAACTAGGGCAAGGTCTATAAAGCAGATACAGAATAAATGTATAAAGTGAAGCAAATAAAGGCAGGGAGATGAAGGTACTGGAGTAGACTTCAAAACTTTCATTACTCATTTCCTTTGCCTACAGCTGGACCACGGAAAGTGGTTCCATGAAAATTAACTTGTGCCCAGGGCTTTGGCTTGGCAGCCTCGATAAATGTCTGATGCAGCTAGAGAATGGTGTGGCACCCGTAGCCTGTCAGAGTACATGGCAGGAGGCTTTGGGGATCCCCCAAAGGCCTCAGCACGATCTTCCCTGAAAAACATCTACTTTGCACTGGTAAATTTTTTCAGAGGAGTAGACCAGCTCTCTCACTTTTTTGTAAAACTGATTTGGTTAACTTAAATGAGAGGACGGTTAAGAAAAAGTCCTCCTTTGGCTAAAATTGAATCATACAGCCAAGAAGAATGCTAATTTTGAAGTGTGCCGGGGCAGGCTTTCTACTGATTATGCTGTATTGATTCAAACGGTCACAAGACTTTTAGATCATTTTCAGAGTGATGGCATGAGCAGGGCTGAATGGAAATCAGTCTGAAATAATGAACGTTCCTGCTTAGAAATCATTATGGGCTGAGTCATTGGGGGAAGGCCCTGGGCCTGGGAGTTAGCCCTTAGCTCAATAGGGTTTGTACTCCGCGGTCAGCAGGTTCCTGGACCCAAGCCTTTCAGTTCTTGAGGAATGCTTGCCTGCGTTTGAGGCAACTCAACGAGCAATAAGTATTTTTTGGTTTTGGTTTTGGTTTTCCCCCTGGAATATGGATTTTAAAACAGCTTAATTAAGGACTGTGGTGTTATTTGCTGTTTATTTTGCAGGCAAAGACCACGGGGTAGCTGATGGGAGGGCCTAAGATAGGAATCTGCTTTCCCTTGGCAGCTGCAAGGCTGCTTTCCCCACACACATGGTTGAGGTGTGCAAACCACGGCCCCTGGGCAAAATCTGGCCGGCTGCTGGGTTTTGAAAGGCCAGTGGGCTCAGAAAGGTTTCTCCATTTTTAAATGCTTGAAAATAAAAATCAAAGGCGTCATAAAATTTTGTGACATGTGATAACAATATGAATTCAAATTGCCTGCTCCTTCTTAGTGTTCACAGATAAAGCTTTTGGGGAAATATAGCCATATCCATTCATTTAAGCCTATGCTACCGTGGCAGGGTCAAATGCCTGCGGCAGGGACCACACGGCCGGCAAAGCCCGAAATACTTACTAACTGGATATTTACAGGTGAAGTTTGCCAGTCCCTGTTGTATAGGAACAGAGGACATCGCTTCCCCTTCAGGAGCTCAACGCCCTGCAGGGTCCAGGTCCGCCAGGCACAGCCCTTGCTACGAGCAGAGGTGGGTGGGCTAAGCCCTGCTTGATAGCATGGCTGTGTACATTCAAGAAAGAGGTGGTGCAAGCAGTACGTTTTTGGTAGCTAGACGAACTGGGGCCTTGGTCAGACTTATAGCATTTGATTAAACCTACTAGAATGTACCTTTCTCGTTCCTTAAGACTGATGACCAGCTAGCTGATTGCTTTACTCCACTAGGGCAACTCATTCTGTACTGGCTTCTTCACCTCAACCTCTCCTTTCACTTCCTCCCTGTCACCCGAGTCATGTGAGAGGTTTCCGCCTATGTATTTGCAACCTCCAGAGAGCACGATCTGGTCATCCACTTGGCAAGACAAGCACTGGCCTGGCCTGTGGCCAAACTGGTCAGCTGTTCCCCCCGGTACAAGTGTACATGTACTGCCGCTGCTGTCTGGGTGAGAAGCCACAGGGGATCTGGCCATCTGGGAGTTTTGGTTCCCAGATGCCAGCAGATGGAGCCTGGACAACGCTGGCCTTATGAATGGCATTTTCCACCCGCGGTTAGAATCCCTGCGAGAGGGCAGATCACATTACTCACCACTCACCTGGATACTCCCCGAAGCTTCTGCTACTTTTATATAGTCTCCCCTTCTTATTCTCACCCATGGCGCTGAGCAGGGTGCTGGGAACACGATAAATGCCCACTGACCCAGCAGCATCACTTCGAATGCCTTGTCCTTGGGGCTGGCATGCAGGGTGACCTTCCACGGCAGGAGTTGATGGAAAGGGCTCAGTGGGAAACAAGGGGACTTGACCCCATTGTTTCTCTACATATGACAAGCTCCACTTTCACCTGTTCCCTCCCCCCGCCCCCCCCCAGCCCTGAAAAACCCGCAAAATGGTTTCACATGCCCCAAGCAGCTCACCGAGCTGTGAATAAGTGATGTAGCCATAGAAGGCAGTTGGAGGGCACCAGACCACCTTCCCCACCACAGCCAAAATGAAAGCCCTAGCAGGAGAAAGCACTCTCATGAACACCGGACTCAAATGTTTTAAATCAAAATCCAATTCAAAAAGAATTGGCTTTAAACCTATAAATACAGTACTCATTTTACTGCCTTAATTTTGGAAGAATTCTGTTAGCTCCTAAGTGCCTGGCTAAAAAGTCTGTTTTTATTTAACTAAGGGGTCTGTGAGGACTAAAAATCCAAGATTTTCTCCTTCTAGATGTGCAGACCCTGCCTGATAGAAAAGGGCTATTTGACTGGGAAAATTCACAGAGGTGTCTATTTCCATTCAATGAATATAAAACCCCACACTTCTGCCAGTGTCTTTTCTAAAGAGGGGAAAATCAGAGCCTGTGACTTCTCCTCTCCCTCCCTCTGCATTTGTCTCTTGTATGATTTCTATGCCTGCCTGTTTCTCCTCTGCAACTATCAAGTCCTCTGAAGGAGGAGCTTCTTCCACTTTCTCCCTTTCCCACAGCTGCTGGTAGAGCGCTTAGCACATAGTAGGTCCTCAGCAATGCCTGTTAGCTGCATGAATACGCATAGGTAGAATCAGGGTGGTAGGCACTGGGCCAAGAGTGGGGAGTCCCATCTTGTCTATGCCTCGGAATGACTCTGAGCAAGATGCTGAATCTCTGAACCTCAGTTTACTCATCATGAAAATGGGTCTAACAACAGGCGTTCCCCACTCCCTCGTGGGATTATTGTGAGGCTCAAAGGAGGAAACAGATGCAAAAAACACTTTAGGTGAAGGAAAAGGCTGCCTAAGGTGGTTTCCTCAAATCAGAAGGTTGCAAAGACCTGTCACAGATCCTCACTGGGTGGAGGTCAGACTAAAAGACATTGATGGTGGTCCCCCTTCATAAACTCTCTCTGAGTAGGAGAGTAGCTGTGTCTCTCTGACACAGGGAGTAGGATGAACACATTCCAACCTTTCTTTTGAACCTGAATACCCTGTGCCTAGGGCCAGCTCTGTGCCCGTGCCAGTACGGGATGGGCTGGGAATTGGGGTGGGGGAGAGAGGGGACAGATCATACATACTAAGGACAAAAAAAGCCCAAGACATTTGAAACAAAGACGTTCTTAGAGCCTCATGGAAGGCCTCTAACAGCCCTAGCTCTTGCCTGCTATACTCTCCGCCAGAAAAGATCACAGACCAGTTACTATAGCAACAGTTCTCCTCCAAAAGTGTCCATGTTAAGATGGAGATGGAAAAGGTTTCCTTATTAAAACAAAGAAGAAGGAAAGAAGGAAATGGTTTTTGGATATATTTGCCCTCCACCCAAAGCATTGCTCCTTTTCTGAGAAGAAAGAAGCTGTTATTATGGCAAAGATGCTTCTAATTTCTAGCAGTTAAATCTCCAAACTCTTATTTTAGACTCGGCGCAGTTCATGCTTGTTCCAAAACATCCAAGAGGAGTGTTTCTTCTCAAGAGGCAAAACTGTGAACTAGGGGATGAGGGACCCTAAGACTAGACAGTGAGAGCCTTGTCAACCTTGGGGTCGCCCTCTGGCCCAGGAGAGCCCAGCCACCCCTGTCACCCAGCTCTGCGTCCACCATGAAGCCCTTCCTTCTGATCCCTGGCTGTAGGCTTGTCCCAGCTGTCGCCCAGGGCAGTGGCTACGTGTAATGCTTCCTGGCCCTCATGGTGTCGTGCGGTGGGAGCCCCCAGCAGGGCAGCACCGCGGGTCTCAGCAGCTGCCAGGAAGGCAGGTTCTCAGAGAGCTTTGGCTGGAACCAGGCCCTGCTGTGGCCAAGGGCCTGCTCTTGGCTTCGGACTTCTCATATGAGCTTCTGTGGCCTCAAAAAGGACAAAGGGAAAGGCTCTCCAAAATGGAAGAGCACGTGTGTGTGGCGGGGGGAAGGGAGCAGTGGGGACAGCCTAGGCAAACCCTTCCCTGCGAACTTAATTCGGTACGGACGTTCCTTTGAAGGGTTGAGGGCTTAGACCTCGGGTGTGTGGAGTCTGACCATCCTGCTTGTAGGAAGCAGCCTGGAGAGTCAGGTGCGAAGAACCTGATGGTCGGTGTGGAGACACCACGGAGTCAGTGCCCACACAGGGGGTTGGAACCTCAGGGCCCTGAGAACGTGGAGCCCAGGTAGGGGAGCGACATGAAGGCTGACCTTCTCCCCTGCAGGGAAGAGCAAACACGGTACCCACGGATCCAGGCTGCTGGGTGAGCCCAGTGCAAGAGAAGTGGGGGCCACAGGACAAAGTCCCCCCTGAAGTCCCCAGTGAGGATGACGCTGGGCTTCTGGGAACCACCCCAGGGCTGGGACGCGGGGAGTACCCAAGGCATAAAGGGTGGGCTCCAGGATGCTGGGGAAGGCCTGCCGGGACCTGTCATAGAAGTCAGAGGCGACGTGATAGGTTGGGGCGTACGTCGGGGTGGGGCTTCCAAAAGGGACACGTGGGCGGGCGCAGAAGGCGGGCACTAGTAGGGGAGGGTGGAGTCATCCCACTCCAGCTGCGCTTGCGCGGCTCCGCCCTGCCCGTGTCCGCCCCTGCCCACCCCATACTCCTCGTCACTGCCCTCGGAGTCACTGCTGCTCGAGCTTAGGTCTTCCTCTTCCTCTTCCTCGGTCTCATCTTCCCCACGCCCTGGGGCTCCGTGTTTCTGGATGGCAGGGAGAGAAGGGAAACGCTCATCAGGGATCAAACAGGAGCCACGCTGGAGTTTAAGTTTCTCCCTCCATTAAGGAGACGTTTAGGGCCCCTTGCAACTCCTTCCCTTGATGCTAAACCCTTGGGCCGGGAGATAGGCTTTCTGGAAGGGAAGTCCTTTGGTGAAAGACCAATCGGAGGGCTAAGGACAAGGACAAGAAATGGCAAATTCCAGGACCCAAACTCAAGGTAAATCGTTGCGTTTTAAACATTGGACATTGAGGCCGATCCCATCCATCATTCAGGGAGGCTTTCGGGCCAAAGTTTCTTTTCTGGCATTTCTGAAACCTATCTACATAGATGTCCAAGTCTTTAATGACTTGCTTCTCAATGCGAGGATAGCATTTAAGCTTGTACCCCTCTTCCAGGTGGGAAAATAATGTCTCTGGGAGCAGAAGGTCTTCTAAGCCGAGACTCGGCTGTGCCGCCCCTCAAAAATACTCCTTTCAGAAGGACAAAGTTCACGGTCCTCATTTTCCACGCCTGCCCCTCACCCCTGGGGGTTTGTGTCCTCAAACTCTACCCCACGCTTTTTCAGTGCCCTCCCCCTCCCCCCAGCTTTTTGGCAATTCCAGTCAAATCTTATTTCTGGATTTATGTTTTGAGTTCATAAACCAGCCATAAGAGATGTGAGCCCATGCTTGGCAACATCCCATCTCTGGAGTGTTTTCTCTTCTGCCTCCCCCAGATCCTACTCATTCTTCAAGGCCTCGCTGAGGCTCCAAGAAATCTTCCCTGGACAGCCCCAAAGGCTCTCCCTGCTCATGCTTCACTGATTGCAGGCATCACCAGGTTAGCCCTTGGTGAGCACGCTCTGGCCGGGTACTCGGAGCGCTTCAGGCATAATGATCTTGCCTCCTAGGCCCAAGGCTCAGCTCTCTGAAGGTGGAAATGCTGGGGTCCCCAGAGTGGTGCGCTTAGCCCTATACCTACAGCACACGCTGGGACGAGCTGACCGGCATTGGCACGCTGGCTCTGAAGTTGGAGCAGGAGGCCAGGTGAGGCGGGGAAACTGGGGACCGGCTGGGATACTTTTCATTCCTCAGTGGCTCCTCTTCATGGCCACTGACTCCCTCGCTTTCTTACTCCTGCCTTTCCCCCCACCCAGCAGCCATGGGCAGAACAAAGGGCCCGACGGAAGCGGCTTTTCTTGAGTGTCCTATGTCCAGATCAGGGACATTTGGACACTCATGGGTGGATTCTGGGGGCTGATGGCCAACTGGAAAGATAACTTTAGAATCAGACAGACGTGGGTTTGAATACTGATGGTGCCATTACCAGCTCTGGGAGTTTGAGTACTTTACTTTCCCTCTCTGAGTTGGTCCTACCTTGGTAAATGAGGAGGGTGACTCCCACTTCACAGGTTGCTGGGCAGATTAAATGAGGTGGTGCATGTTGAGGACCCCGTGCAGTGCTGGCGTGATGGGGGCTCAATAAATGGCAGGTATTACCATTGGGTTTTTGTATTAACGTATTCTGAGTCTTTAAGTGAGCTCTGCAGGCAGATGGAGCAAAGCCATCTAATTTATACTGGTAGCTAATCAAAAATTCCATACCGAGTCCCTGAGAGTGAGTCAGCTCTGAGCTAGGTACTACAGGGGAGGCCAGGGACACACACTGCGTGGCTGCTTGCCTTAAGAAATGTCTGCTTTTGTTTGTCGGGTGAGAGCAATTCACACGTTTTTAAGCAGTGAATGCATTTGGTGGGTAAGTGTGGCTCACGCAGGTTGAGAGGCTGGAGGAGCCCAGAGAAGGGAAGGACCAGTGGGGCTGGGCTAGCTGGGCAGGGCTTCTGGCACAGGAAGGATGGAGCTGGGTGGAGGAGAGGCATCCCGCTCTGAGCTCCCAGCCCCCGCGTGACGATTGTTACCTCCATGGGGTTGACCGTGATAGTAAGTGCCGAGTCGTCCCAATCCATCTCGGCTTCCTTGGCAGCCTCAGACTCCTGGGTGAAGTGCTGGTGGGCGATCCGGACCCGGTACATGCCCATGGCCACGACAAACACTAGCATGCACACGGAGATGATGATGACCACGGTGGCAATGCTCGGGACCACTGGAATGAGGAAGGAATTCGCAGGACGAGGTGAGCGAGGGACTAACTCACCCTTGGGATGGAACACGATTGAAACATCCACGTGTAGGTTAAAATCTGCCCTACGCTGCCCAGTTGGAGAGCTCTGGGTCAGAACCTTACTCTGTCTGGGCTTCACTTTTTTCATCTATATAGTAGACTGCATCATTCCTATCCCATGGGTAGTTGTGAGGAGCAAATGAAATCATCTATGTGAATTTCCACAGAGGCACATAGTAGGTGCTCAATAATTGCACTTTCTCTTTGATCTCTTGCTTTTTCCATCAAAGCATAGGGGAGCCCCCTTCCCCTCCCCCTGAGAGCTAGAAACTGTGGAGTTCAGTCGGGACAGACAGAAGTGCCCGCCAGATAGGAAGACAATATGGAAGGTACTGGAACAGAAGTAAGGGTGGGAGACTTTGCAATATGGTGCATACGTGTGTGTGAGCATGTGTGAGGGGCTCAGGGAAGGCTACATACAGCATGTAGCTTTGAGCTGGGTCTAAAAGGACTTGCAAAATTTTACCCCAGCCCTTTGTAATGTCTGCTATTACACATTTCTTATAACTTCTTGTGTACTTGACCTGCACCCTCCTGAGGCCGTGAGTGCCTCAGAGCCAGGCCCATAGCTTCTCCACAGCCGGGCACCTCCTTCAGTTCTGGGCGCCTCTGGCGCTGCTGCACCCTAACTGTCTGTTGCGTGGATGGTCTTGAGTCACCATCGGCACCTGGTGTCCTGAGGTCCCTCCTCCCATGTGACCTACCTGAACTGCGCTGGATGCTAGTCTGGGATTCCGGGTGGTGGACAGACTGGAGGAAGGGCGGCTGCACGATGAGGTGGTTGACGTGCTCCTTGTCTGAGACCCTGACCTCATGGAGGACGCTGACCTGAGAAGAGCAGGGAGGGGTGCAGTGGGCCGGGAGTGGCAGGTGGACCAGTGGCCGCAGTTCTCCCGAATAAGCGAAGTGAATGAATGGGCGGGCCGGGGCTTCCCTCACAACTGCGGGACTCACTCACCTCCAAGTTGAACTCATTGCTGGTGTAGCGCCCATTGAGTTCCGAGCACTTGAGCTTGAACCGCCGGGCCTCCAGGGCAGCTGGACGCCAGTTGCGGTAGCGGATGTGACGTAGCACCTGCTCATAGCGGCTCATGGAGCCCACACCTGTGTCAAGAGACCACACCTGTCTTAAGAAGGCAGAAGAGGGGCTGGGGAGACAGCCTGCAGCTGCTGGCGGTGTGGGTCTCCTGAAGTCGGTGAGGGTAAGAGCTCAGGGTGTTTAGGGGCAGACACTGTGTCAGTGCAGACATTCTAAGGAGCCAATTAAACTGAAGCACAGAATTTCCACATAGATTGGGCTCTGACCAGAATGTTTGGCCTCAATCTGCCAAATGTTGCTGTAATACTTGCTGAGATCAAACATGATAAGAGCAGGCACCTGCCTAGTTTCTACAGATTTCCCAGGAGTGGAATGGGAGCCAATTCCCCCAGATACTGGAATAGCTCGTCAAAGGAGGGGCTAGACGTCCACGCTCTGAGGTCAAGGGTTCCCTCCTGACCCACCTCCACAGGAGATGGAGCTGCCATCCCACTCATGACTCCCTGGACAGGGCCACTGAGAAGGGACCACCAGGTGCAGGACTGAGCACGGCCTTACCGTAGATGGAGTAGCCGGCCGTGGAGTTGGTGGCGTCCAGGTGTCGCTGGTGGAGCTCACTGTGGTTGAGCTCCAAGCACTCCTGTTTGGGGTCCAAGTCCCCTCCCAGCACTAAAATGTCACAGAAATCTAAGTTGTGAAGCATTTCTTCAAAAACTGCTGATTTGGGGGCTGTGGGAGGACAGACACATGGAAAACACAGGAGTGAGGACAGCTCAGGTCATGGCCCTGACACACCGTCCTCCTCCTCCTCCGTCACTGAACCCCAGGCTCAGGCTGGGTCAGGAGGAGAGGCTCGGCGATCCCAAATATCACCTCCACTTCTCAGATGGATGTCCAGGCAGCCCCTGAGGCTGGGCGGCACAAATTTATGTGAAGAGCATGAACACAGCAGTCAAAAGATGTGAATTTAGGGCCTCCCTGGTGGCGCAGTGGTTGGGAGTCCGCCTGCTGATGCAGGGGACACGGGTTCGCACCCCGGTCCAGGAGGATCCCACGTGCCGCGGAGCGGCTGGGCCCGTGAGCCATGGCCGCTGAACCTGCGTGTCCGGAGCCTGTGCTCCACAGTGGGAGAGGCCACAACAGTGAGAGGCCCGCGTACCGCAAAAAAAAAAAAAAAAACCCCAAAAAGATGTGAATTTGAATACCAGCGCTGCTTCTGAGAAGCCGTATAGTATTAGAGAAACCACCTACCGCTCAATTTCCTTATCTGTAAAGAGGGTAAGGGCATTGAGAGGATTGAAAACAATGTGTGGCACAGAATAAATGCTCAAGAAGGATTGGCCTCCTTTGGGACCAGAGATGAGTGCCCCTCCACCAGGCTCTCGTAGCTTTCCCCCGTGGTCATGGTGTGTGTATGTCTCTCCCAGCAGACTCTGAGATTCTCAAGGGCAGAAGCACTTTGCGTGGCTAACTCTTCAGTATCTGAGGGGCTGGCATGGAGCAGTATAACGACACATTGCTGAAGTGGAGCGGCACTGGTGATATAATTAAATAAGTAAATTGGTTAGTCTAGTTGACGAGCTGTTGCATCCCTTGGCAAAGTTCCTGGGGGAAGGGTAGGCTGAGACACTCCATCTTCTTCTCCAGGGTGGGCAAGGTGTGGAAGTGAGTGGTGGGCTCGGGCTCCCAGACTTTTTGCCTTTGTGGCACCAACCCTACCATTTGCAGAGGACACCCCTCCCCTTGCCAGTTATGGAAGGCTGGTCCTAGGGCTGGAGACTAGCCAGTCTGGTCTCTCTTCTTCACTGCAGTGTGGTGCTGACCTGGAGGTGCCGGCTCCCTACCCCCAGCCTCCAGGGGTGGCCTTTAGTGTGGAGGTGGGAGCACTTTCTCCATCACTAGAACTGTTGAATGTAATTGCCGTCTGTGGATTTTATCCTGGCATCTGTCCCAGGCCCTGGCAACATGGCAGTCAGCAGACCCATCTTTCCAACCCTTGTTCCTGTGTTTCTAGTTCTTGGACAGCTTAGCTGTCCTTGCCTGATACTGTGACCCCAAGTTTCCCAGGGGAGTGTCTGAGTATTTGAATGCTGGACAGGTTGGCAGTCCTAAATGAAAATCCTACTTTAAAATAAAAAGTGATTAGTAGTTATGGAGTCCTTGCTATACGCTAGGCACAGTGCAAAGGAAATCCTAACAGACAGACACTAGAGGGGGTACTGTTACTATTCCCATTTCACTGATGGGGGAGTGGACAGTCCATGGGGTAGGGTGCGGCGGATTGCCTGGGGTCACACAGACAACAGGGGAGGAGCTGGACGGCAACCATGACCTTCTGATCCCGCACTTTGTGAAAGTTTCAACCTCTGGGCCGGTGGTCTTCGAATATTTTTGATCTTGCGGGCTTTTATTGAAAAATTTGTGAACTAGAGATC
The DNA here is from genome assembly GCF_005190385.1 of Monodon monoceros. Classification (NCBI taxonomy): domain Eukaryota; kingdom Metazoa; phylum Chordata; class Mammalia; order Artiodactyla; family Monodontidae; genus Monodon; species Monodon monoceros. Next base: position 122,015,454 of record NW_021703767.1, read on the forward strand.
ATTTAAATAAGTATATTTACTCATTAAGCAGGTGTATTTTGTGCATGATAAGACATTTATGAAAACAAATTTTGAAAGGATTCACAAAAGATGAGAGCTATTTTAAATAATTACTTTATTTTGTTTAGTTTTTAAGGGATACCAGAAACATTTTTTGCTCTCAACAGGTATATGTTGTTATAAATAATTTTGTACACTTACTTTTTAAATGCTTGCCAATCTCAATGGCTTCGTGTAGCGTTGGCAAAATCTAAAAGCACGTTAATATACACTTAACGAAGTCTGTCATTAATAATGGTACACGTATATCTCTCTTTCAAATGGCCTGTGGTTTCTGGGTTTTCTTGGGAGCCGTACTCTTGTCAGGTCAGGTTGGGTCATCCTGGCTCCTGTGACCCAACTGCTGACTGATTGCTCACCCCCTAGGTAGGGGGCGTGTTCACCCCACCGTTTTCTCTCGTTCTCTTGCGCTTGCATATGGACAAAATCTTCCATCAGTTTCCCTGATTCCCACTGTGCTGAAGGGACTGTACTGGGCTCAGGGACTTACTGGCAAATCAATAAGTTGGGCTCTGGAGGAGATCCTTGTCTGGTTTAATAAACAGATAATCACCACCGAGGGCTCGCCAGTGTGTGTGAGAGAGAGCGCTAGTGGCTGGAAGCGTACAGAGCGGTTGGGCGTGTGCAGTACCAGCCAGGGGTCAGGGTGGTGGGGTCTTCTGGAAGAGGGGTTGAAGGTAGAGATTTCTGTCAGCAGTAATGGGGAACGAGACAGAGAGGGACCTTCCAGGACGAGGGTAGAGAGTGAGTAGGCATGTAAGCTAACACAGAGGGAGAGAGGGGTGTGATGTCATTGGTACTGAAACAGCACAAAGAGTGAGTCGATGAGGGCAGAAGATGGTGGTGGAGAGGGTCACGGGTGGCAGATGCCATTAGCCTGCTTGTTTACGGCACCCATAATAATGATTATTCTTACAACGATAAAAGTGAAATTTTAAAAGTACTAACAATAGCTCTCGGGCACTTGGCTACCAGTCTGCATGCACCTCTCATAAACAGAAGGTGAGATGTGGACCCACATAATTGCTTGTCCCTGCGTTGCCTGTAGGCTGATGTCAGGCCTCGGGAATCCAGGTACTCTCAGCTACGGCCTGCAGCCACCGCAGTCTGAGGCCCTTCCTTTTCCTGTCTGATATTAGCCACAGATGAGGGCAAGAGGGAAGATCACACGACCTAATGCACCTTGGAGAGTAACTGGGAAACGGTCCTGCCCAGACAGGTGGTATAACACCATCTATTTTTGTGAGCTAAGAAGGGCTGTCTTGCCAGGCATCCCATTTGCTGGGGACCAGCATGCTTTAAGGCCGTGGGTAGCTAGGATTATTATAGAAGCAGCCCTTCGGGAACTCAGGCCCACTGGCACTAGCACATCGTTAGCAGCTGCTCTGGGAGGGGGAGAGGGAGAGTTGAAAACATTCTTTTGGAGGAGGCAGCAAAGGACGGTTCTCAAACTCGTATTCCCCCCGTAGATCTGGGCCCCAGGTTTTCCTGCCTTCCTTCCATATCCTTCCATCCCTCTCCCCCCACCAGCCGAATATACTGTAGCTTTCAGTGCAACTCAGTGTTTCTTCCTGGCAGACAATTCAAATTACTTTTACTGAACAGCCCTCCCGACGATGAAACCGTTGGAAAGAACAACTGGAAAGTCCCCTGAGAGTTGAGAGTGATACTGCCGAAGGAGACTTTTGCGGTGTATATATTAAGATGCAGCTCTATTTTTTTCTTCATGCTTCTTTAACTTTTCTTCTCATTACCAAAATAATACACGTGTACTACAGAACATTTTGCAGTTGTAGAGAAGTGAAGGGGAGCAGAAACAAGTTGGCTGTTTTCCTGCTTCTCAGAGAATATCACTGTTAGCATTAGGTGTGTTTCCTTCTGAGCATTTTTCTACATATTTTTTTTCTTGACAGACTTGCGATCACTCTCCACGTAGCTACTCTGTAATTTGCATCTTGCTTTTTTTTTTTTTTTAAACTTGCTGCTTGGCATAAGTGCCTTCCCTCCAACATCATACCTCTTCTATGGGGGTACCACAATTTGCTAAGCCATTCATTCCTCTCTGTTATTTATCTGCATTGTTTCCAGGCTTTTTTGTTCTGTTATCATAAATTACCCCGCTATAGTGAACAATACCTCAGTTGTCCTGAAGTGTGATTGACGAGAATCATACTTTACGTGAGAATTTAAGGTCCCACGCCCCCCCCACCCCAACCCAGTGTGTGCCTGTACCTGTGGTCTTCAAGGCACCGGGGGCCTCGGTTTTGGTGAAGGTGCTCACAATCTTGATGTCGGGGAAGAGGGTAACCCCTTTGGCGCTTTCAAACTGGGCAGTGGGTCTCCAGAAGCGGTCCGTGCCATGGAGGGTGATCTGGGGCTCGACGGCCTGCAGCACCATCACGTAGGCGTCCACGTCAGGGAGGCTGATACACACATCTTCTCCAAAGCACCTGGGAAAACAGCAGTCACGGCAACTGAAGAGCAAACCCTGGAATCATCCGGCCATGGACAAAGATACATACAGCCACCTCTAGTCCTCCACGAGACATCCTGACTGCCCGAGAGCCTCTGAGGATGTCAACAGACATTCAGATTCAAAGCCGCATTTTAGTTAAAACTACTAGCAATCTAGGGACTTGAAAAGATTAGCTCCTGGGTGAAATAGGAATTTTCTATACCAGCAACAAGTAACCATTAGACCTTTAATTATCCTTTAACAAAGTAATCAATGGCAACATTAATTAGACAGCAACTGCTTGTTATGTGCATAAGGATTTGGTAAATAAATTGTTGTCTCCCTGGTTAGTTACAGCCATCTTACTGAGTGAGACCCCAGGGCTAAACTCTCCTGGCTGCCGGAACAGCGTATGTGTTCTCTCTCTACAAGGATATCACACAAGTGCGGTGCCTCTTCCAGATGTGCCAGCAGACTGCCATTGTAATCATACTCCTTTTTCCTGATACACTGCCACAAAAATATCTGGGAGCCAGAGTGGTGTGACAACAAGAGCAAAGCCTCGGAAGTGAGACAGACAAGGGTCCATGCCTGGCTCTGCCACTCCTGGACTGGGAGGCTCTGGGCAAGGGGCCCGACTCCTGTGAACCTCAGTCTCTTCATCTATACAGTGGGGATGAATAATTAATTACCTTATAGTAGTAAGGCTTAAATGCAGAAGACATGTAGATAGGAAGCTGCCCAGGAGCCTGCATCATGGTTGGAGCTCAGTAAATGTTGACAGAGCTGACAGTGTCATCAGACCTCATCAGGCATGTGTGTCACTGGCACTCTTGGCTGATCATCTAGACCAAAGACCTAAGCTAAAAGGGAGAACCCCAGGGTCTAGAGAGAGACTCTGGGAATGATGGGTGGACTCCAGCTGGTGGCAGCCATCAACTTGCATCCCTTGGCAAAGTTCCTGGGGGAAGGATAGGCTGAGACACTCCATCTTCTTCTCCAGGGTGGGCAAGGTGTGGAAGTAAGTGGTGGGCTCGGGCTCCCAGATTTTTTGCCTTTGTGGCACCAACCCTACCATTTACAGAGGACACCCCTCCCCTTGCCAGTTTATGGAAGGCTGGTCCTAGGGCTGGAGACTAGCCAGTCTGGTCTCTCTTCTTCACTGCAGTGTGGCGCTGACCTGGAGGTGCCGGCTCCCTACCCCCAGCCTCCAGGGGTGGCCTTTAGTGTGGAGGTGGGAGCACTTTCTCCATCACTAGAACTGTTGAATGCAATTGCCGTCTGTGGACTTTATCCTGGCATCTGTCCCAGGCCCTGGCAACATGGCAGTCAGCAGACCCATCTTTCCAACCCTTGTTCCTGTCTTTCTAGTTCCTTTTTCTGGCTCCAGGTGCCAGGTGACTCCCTTTCTGCTTCTCAGGAGTTTTTCTGGGGTCCCCTTCCTAGCTGCCCTCCCAAGCAGCTGTTTGGCTGAGAAATGATTTGACAGGCCAGTAAGGGTGTTATTTAAAGGTCACAGTGATGGTCTCATCTCCTTAATTTAACTCTGATCCCTGGGGACAAGAACCATGCCTTTTCTTTCTCTTGCATACTCATGGTATTTAGGAGCTCTATCAAGGCCAGGTTGTTTAATTTAATTGAATTAATAAACATTTGTTGAGCATGATACTATACACAGAAAAACCCTAAAGATGCTACCCAAATCTATTAGAACTAATAAATGAATTCAGTAAGTTGCAGGATACAAAATTAATATACAGAAATCTGTTGTGTTTCTGTACACTGACAGCAACCTATCAGAGAAAGAAATTAAAAAACAATCCCATTTACAATTGCATCAAAAAGAATAAAATACCTAGGGATAAATCGAGCCAAGGAGGTAGAAGACCTCTACTCAGAAAACTACAAGACATTGATGAAAGAAATTAAAGACATTACAAACAAATGGAAAGATATACCATGCTCATGGATTGGAAGAAATAATATTATTAATATGACCATACGACCCAAGGCAATCTACAGATTCAATTCAATCTCTATCAAAATGCCAATGGTAGTTTTCACCAAACTAGAACAAATAATTCTAAAATTTGTTTAAATCCATAAAAGATCTCAAATAGCCAAAACAATCTTGAGAAAGAAGAACAAAGCTGAAGGTATCACACTCCTGACTTCAGACTATGCTACGAACCTAGAGTAATCCAAACAGTATGGTATTGGCACAAAAACAGACACATAAATCAATGGAACAGAATAGAGAGCTCAGAACTGAACCCATGCATATATGGTCAATTAATCAATGATAAAGGAGGCAAGAATATAAAATGAAGAAAAGACAGCTTCTTCAATAACTGGTGTTGGGAAAACTGGACATCTATGTGCAAAAGAATAAAACTGGACTACTTTCTCACACCATACACAAAAGTAAACTCAAAATGAGTAAGACCTGAAACCATAAAACTCCTAGAAGAAAGCATAGGCAGTATGCTCTTTGACATTGGTCTTAGCAATATTCTTTTGGATGTGTCTGCTCAGGCAACAGAGACAAAAGCAAAAATAAACCCATGGGACTATGTCCAACTAAAAAGCTTTTGCACGGTGAAGGAAACTATCAACAATATAAAAAGCCAGCCTGATGAATAGGAGAAGATATTTGCAAATAATCTTATATAGTAAGGGGTTAATATCCAAAATATACAAAGAATTTATACAACTCAACAGCAAAAAACAGGTAACCCAATTAAAAGATGGGCAGAGGACCTGAATAGACATTTTTGCAAAGAAGACATACTGATGGCCAACAGACACATGAAAAGATGTTCAACATCACTAATCATCAGGGAAATGTGAATCAAAACCACAATGAGGTACCACCTCACCCCTGTCAGAATGGCTAATATCAAAAATAAATAAAAAGTGTTGGCGAGCATGTAGAGAAAAGGAAACCTCTAAACACTATTGGTGGGAATGTAGATTCGTGCTGCCACTATGGAAAACAGTATGGAGGTTCCCCTCAAAAACTAAAAATAGAGCTGCCATATAATCCAGCAATTTCACTTCTGGGTATTTACCTGAAGAAAATAAAAATGGTAATTCGATAAGATATATGCACACTAACGTTCATTGCAGCATTATTTACATTAACGAAGATATGGAAGCAACCTAACTGTCCAAGGATAGATGGATGGATAAAGAAGATGTGGCTTTATATATTTATGGTGTGTGTGTATATATATATATTTGTATATATATATAGTATATATATATTTATGATATATATTTGTAATATAGTATATATTTAACACATATATTAATACTATAATAATAATAAATGATGTGTGTGTATATATATATATATATACACACACATGGAATATTACTAAGTCATGAGAAAAAACAATAAAATCTTGCAATTGGCAACAACACGAATAGATCTAGAGGGTGTTATGCTAAGTGAAATAAGTCAGACAGAGAAAGACCGTATGGTTTCACTTACATGTGGAATCTAAAAAACAAAACAAAAACAAACTCATAGATTCAGAGAACAGGTGGTTGCCAGAAGGGAGGGGGTTGGGGATGGGGTGAAATAGGTGAAGGAGATTAAGAGGTACGCACCTCCAGTTATAAAATAAAAAATCCACAGGGATGTAACATACAGCATAAGGAATATGGTCAATAACATTGTAATAACTCTGTATAGGGACCTATGGTTACCAGACTTATCATAGTGATCATTTCATAGTGTATGTACACATCAGATCACTAAGCGGTACACCTGAAACTAACAGAACATTGTATGTCAACTATATTTCACTTAAAAATAAAACAACAAAAAGAGAACACAGATCCATTGGGGTGTCCTCATAGGGAGAGCAGAGAAGCTGCCAATAGTTGAAGAGAGGTGAATCCTGTTTTACGAGAGAACATTCCCAGGGACCATCCCTGATGCCTTGGCTGAGCCCCAGGCTGCCCAGCGTCCACTCACTGGACCTTGGAAGAGACTTTCAGGCGCCGCACACCCACGGTTGGGAACTGCCTGGAGTTGATGTAGGAGACCTTCTGGAGGGCACGGTTGATGTTCCCAATGTCGTCACCTTCCATCACCAGGACAGACTGCGAGGGGTTGAAATGATACTGGAAGACAGAAAGCAGTATCACAGGAGAGAATGATCAACCGTGTACCCAGTCTCACGGAGACCCTCCGTCTCCATGCAAAGGCCACTAAGGTCCGCACAGGCGTCTCCAGAGCATGTGCAAGTGCAGGAGCTGTGTGCACAGGTAACTGTTTTAACCCCTCAAGCAATCCCTGCTGTCCTCTGGTGGGCTTCGGGACCCTCCTCTGTAAGATTCCCCATGGATTATAAACTCCTGGTAATACCACCGGGAGCCACAGGATGAATTCTGAAATCCCAGACACAGTGCTCTTGGGGCCCAGCCTTTGGTGGGCTCATGCTCTGGGCTACTATGGGGTCCCTCCCAGAAACTTTCAGCTCTTGGACTGCCACCCCGTCAGCTCATAGCCCGGAAACCTGGGGCTTTTGTTCCTTTTGCCGTCTTGACTTTGGCCTTGAACTGCTCCCCCATTCACCCTGCACTCCGCCTCCTGACCCATGTCTCATCTTTTTAGTTTCCAACCTTAAAGTTCATTTTTAAGTTAATGGCCTTCCTTCTCTCTTAGATCCGATTCTTGGTCTTGCCTTCTAGGTGCTAAACTCTGGTTTCCCATGAGTTTTAATCACTTGCTGTTTACACGCCTGCCAGCTGCCCTAGGTTTGTTATCTATCTGTACTATCCTGGGTCCCTGGTGTCCCACGCTGGGTGAAGGCCCAGGGGCTACGATGCTCCCCACTGAGTCACGTGGGTCCTCAAACCAGTTAAAGTAGATCCAGACTTGTCTCTTCCGTGGTGTTCCCAGCAGTTTCTCTTCTTTGAATGGAGCATGGAGCATATATATTCAAATGTATATATGTGCTAAGTGAAAGTGTCCACCTTATTCCTATCTCCTATCCAACCAATTTCCTCAACCTTATCCCACAGGTGATCACTGTTCCATTAATTTCTCAGTGACAAATTGCATTATTGTTCAAAATTAGTTGTTTCCCCTCCCAGTGAGATGCTTATACAAGCCTGTCAGCAGGCTTGCTCATGTGATTTATGGTACTCTTCCATACAGGATATACATTTTTGTCCTGTTGCACTCAATAGTGGTCATGTGACTTGCTTTGGCCAACAAACAGTGGGCAGAAGTATTGTTTGGTTCACACCCGGATGGTAGATTTCACAGCCAGTTAATTCGTGGTGCCATGTCCCTCTCCCTCTGCCATGAAATCTGCAAAGTTCCCTAATGGTCTATCAGCCTGGGTCTCACAGTGAGGGGGGCAGAGCTGCAGCCAGTCTTTAAGGGGCATGAAGTGCACACCATAAAAAAAAAATTGCTGTATAATTCACTGAAATTTTAGTCACTTGTTACTGCAGCATAACCTAGCGTATCCTGACAGTTATACTTAAGCATTTTATGAATATATAATCAATGAATATAGATTCCCATTTTTCTCCTTTCTTACACCAAAGGTAGCTTGTTACACACTATACTGCACTTTGCTTTTTTCACTTAGCTTTTGTCTTGGAGATCTTTTATTTTTTTTAAAGTTGTTTAATATTATTTAATATTAAATAATTTACTTAACCAGTCTCCTAATATGAACATTGGGTTATTTCTAGTCTTATACTAATAATGGCACAATGAATAATCTTATATATATAACATTTCCTAAGTGTGTAAATATATCTGTAGTATAAATCCCTACAAGGGAAATTGCTAGGTCAAAGAGTATATACAGTTTAAATTTTGACAAATGTTGCAAATTTTCCATTGCTAGGGATTATACCAATATGCTCTCCCTCTCATAGCATATGAGAATGTTCTTCCAAAACCTCAACAGAGCGTGCTGTCAAACTTGGGACTTTTGCAAATCTGATAGGTGATAAATACTATCTTAGTGTAGTTTTATTTTGCATTACTCTTTCCATGAAGTAGATTGAGTATGTTTTCAAGCTTTTAAGGGAAAATCTATCTATATTAGCTTTTCCCTGATATGACTCGGATGTCTTTACAAGAGTTCCTGTTCTGTGTCCGGACCCTATCAGGAGGTAGTTATCTCATGAGTACTGTGGTGCCATTGTCCCGCATAATAAGTCCCTTGCATTGTGACCCCCAGCCAACTGATAGCTCAGTCTTTGTCTCTTTCAACCATCCTGTGATTGTTTCATTGTTACCTCCTCCTTGAAGCCTCCCCAGCTTCCCTCACTTAGGTCCCCACTGAGCTCCTATAGTGCTATGAAATGGTAGTATAATTATTATAGTGCAGTGACTATGAGCTCACTGAGGACAGGTGCTCCGACCGTTATCCCCGAATCTCAGAACCTTGTCCTAGTGCCCCGGAAGCCCCTGTTAGATGAATGAGTGAATGGTCCCCCGCTGCCCTCACTGTTCCTCTTTCCCTATGATCCAGTTTCCTCCTGTCCTCAAAGCCCTGAGCAGGGTCTCTCTGAGCTGCGACATCTGGTCACAAGCACTGTTCCCTATGCTGGATTCAGGAGCCCCTGGGCATATGCACAGGTGGTGCTACAGTCGGCCTCTTGTTGGTCTCTCTCTTGCTGGGCCTGACTCACTAGCTTAGCGTGCTCAGCCATGGAGATGCCACATGCTGGTGAATCATCAATAGTTCTGAGTGTTTTACAGATCATCCATTTCTCATTTGAGCAGATTGAAAGTCATTCTTCTAAATATACCACTTAAGTTTCCATGTATTTTGCACTCTCCCCGTCCCTGCCAACCCCTGCTGTAGCAGTCTTTTGGTGCTTTTGCTATCTGTCTGTCTGTGTGCCCTCCACCAGCAGACTGTGAGCACCTCGAGGGCAAGGTCCACTGACTTTTTTCAGCATCTAGAGACAAGATGATGCCCCCTGCAGAAAAGGCCAATCTCTGAGCCGTGCATGAGGGCTGAACAGGAAAATCAAGCAATTCATCCAGGAGGATGGACTGGGCAGCAGCCCCTGGCATCAGCAGAGGGCACTCCCACTGAAGCCTCCTAGGGAGAGGACAGGTTAGGGAATGTGTTGGATCTCTAGTGAATACCCAAGTATGGCTGCCAGAGCACCCCAAAGGCTGCCACAGGGCTTGAGGTGGGCACTGGCTAGCCATCAACACGGTTCTTGCAGGATCAATAAAACCCTCCACTAGAATAGGTCTTGCTTGTATGTTTGTGTTGTCTTTCGTGGCATGACTGAGGGTCGGTCTCTGGTTTTGCGAGACACAGGATGGTATTGGCATTTCCACAGGGGCAGGAGATGGCTTCCTGGGGACCTAGCAAAAGGTGACAGCACTCACTCTCCCTGGAAAGCTGGGCTGTAGCCACAGTGGTTCCTTTCTTTGAACCAAGAAGCGGTTAGACAGATGGTCTTAGCAGAATGGTCAGCTGTCCTGGAGGGTCAGGCTGGGACATCGGTGAAGTCCCTGCCGAAAGCCCTGGCCTGTTCCTTGAGGACAGGCTGGCTGTGGCCCTCCAGGCACCTCGCCTTCCCTGCCAGCTCCTCTGGGCTGGGACAGATGAAGATTCCCTGCAATAGAGGCTCTTCTGTTGCAACTGTCACCCAGGATTACTTTTCAAAAGAAGCTGGGGCATCAGCAATGCCAAGTGCAAGGTCAGCCCAGCAGGAGACGGGAACTGTGATTTGTTGAGAGCCTAGTTATCAGGTTTTCTAGGGGACATCTGTATCTATATCTATATGTATATCTATATCTATATATCTATATCTATATATCTCATCTGTAAGTGTATCTTTGCTATATCTGATATATAAATATATGTAAGGATATATAAAAAATATATATGTTATTCAATTCTTACATCACTACAAAATAATACTAAGTCCATTTTACACACAAGGAAATTGGGGCTTAAAGGATTAAAGTACCTTGCCCAAGGTCACCCAGGTCATGAATATCCATAGTGCTTTGAACCTAGGAGGGTTTTGTCCCAAAGTTCTTGCTTTTTCCCACTCTTCCACACTAGACATGACAATTTGGCAGGGATGACGCTATGAAAATCAAAAGTGTGTATTCTTCAGGAATGTGGCGATTCCACAGTGTCTCATATGGATACATAACAACAACCACCTCGATCATGTGATGACTCCAGACATGCTGGAGAAATAGCTGGAAATATGCATGATCCAGGGGAAAACAAGTGAGACGAGGAACCCATGTGGGACCCTGTGAGTAGACGGGATGTTTTCTTAATCATGGCAGGACTAGCCAGAGGGGAGGGAGGAGGCCAGGAGCCAGTAGAGAAAGTACTAGTCATTATTCAAAAAAGAAATGAGGGACGAAGGAGGAAAGGCAGGTTGGAAGCAGTTTTAATAATTTTCAAGAATGCCTTCTAATCTGAGTCTTGTGGCGGAAAGAGCCTAGACTTATTTTGGCCAAGTCCCTGAGTCCCAACCTCCTTATTTCTGAAATGGGGTCATAATATTTAATTTGTTGTGAGGAGTAGGGATAATGAGCTTAAAATAGCCCCCAGTGGGTGCACCGTAACATCGTGTGTGTTATCATTAACTTCTCATACAGTGAACTAGTTCTTGCCCGCCGCGCCCTAAGGATGGGAAAGGATCGTTTGCAGTGACTGGTTCTGAGCAGGTGGTATTCTAAAAAGTCAGATGAGCCCCCTCCACTCCCCACAGCTCTAGGTGCCACTTCATTTAGCACTTCCTCTTTCACGGGCTAGGACCGCTGTGTAGGAATTGCTATGGTTCTTAATTTATAGTTCTAAGAATGTGTGGCTTTTAAGTCCAGCATCTTTGGTTCATTTGTTCTGTGGTGCTTGGAATCCTACAACTGTGGCCCCATGGGATGGTCTAGAGCAGAGAAGATCCACGCAGAGGCAGGGAGCAAATTCAGAATCAGAGAGGGGACAGATTCTGGATCTGTTGGAGGACAGATTTCACTGGCTTGACAAAACACTGAGGGAACAATACAAACAGTAGACCAAGGATCAGACCCCAGGCTCTGCCTGTGAGGATATCTGTATGAAGTGTGCCACGAGGGGCTTGCCTGGGCCAGCTGCCATGAAATTGACAGGTGGAATGCTGGCCTTTGCAGCACAGGTGGTCTTGTGAGTTTCCTTCAGACAGGTGATTAGCTATTGAGAGCACCTGTGTGTATGTGTTTCCTGCATTTTAAACAAGGTTCTGGAAGGTCATTCATGCTTTACCCTGCTTGTGTACTCCTCCCATCTTCCCCCTCTGACCAGGGCTCCAGGGTGAGCATTCTGAACCCCACGCCTGTCCAGATCATGCTCCCTTGCATGGAGCCCTTCAATGGTTGCTTGTTGCCAACAGAAAAAAAAAAGTAAACACCAGACATTAACAAGGCCCCATGACCCGGCCTCTGCCTACCTCTCTGGTCCCGATTTCTAGCTTGCCTCCTGCAATTTGGGCACTTGTAACACTGGCTTTCTGCCTAGAGTGACCGCCCTGCCCTCTCCCTTGCCACCCACTGCCTGCCTCTCTCCTGGTTGGTTCTTACCCGTCCTAAACAGTACGCTCAGACTTCACCTCCTCCAAGGAGCCTTCCCTCCCTGCTGTTGCTCCCGGTTCTGAAGCTCTGGAGCAGAACTGCCTGGGATCACATTCTGGCTCTGCTCCTGACTCACTCTGGGATCCCTGGCAACTTTCCTTTCTCTTCCAGGCCTCCATTCCTCATGTGCAAAATGGGAAGATTCATGGTACATTTATCATAGGTGGTTCTGGGGCTTAAGTGAGTTAAACCCATAAAGGTTTTAGAACACTGCCTGGTACCCAGGAGACCCTCAGTAAATGTCGGTGCTCATAATCATTGGAGCACCAGATTACAGGTGTCTGCTTGGGCCATTGAGTGCCCCAAAGACAATAATCTTGGAACATTCATTTTCGTGTCCCTCTCCACAGCCCAGAACCAAATTATACGGGTGTCCGCGGAATGTTTGCTGAAGTGACTGCAACGTGAAGTCGAGGCATGATTTGCCCAGATCACTGGTCCCTCCAAGGCCAGCCCAAGTCAGAGCCCCACAAGCAGTCGGCCACTAAGAGTGTAAATGAGAGGGCCCTCTGTTGGAGGGGTGACCCCTGTCCAGGAGACGCAGGCCTGGGGTGGGGAGGCCGGGCAGCTCCATGGGCAGTGCTGAGTGGGGACGGATGGGAGGTGGTGGGAAACCTCTGTTCTGGTCACTCCCTCCTTGGGAAACCTTCACAGCCGCTGGGGCCTCATGGGGCTGTCCTGCGTCCCTGGAGACAGAGGGTGGGCCGCCCTCACTCCCAGAGAGGAGGCCAAGGGGCTGTCTGCTGTCACTGGGGTCCACTATGATGGAGCGGGGGCTGTGAGGATGTCTACCCTGCTCTTTGCTCAGGACCCCGAGGCCTGATGCGGGCAGGTGCTCCTCGGTCCAGGTGAGGCCAGATCTATCCCCGCCCATCGTGGGCGGGGAGGTGCTTGATGAGGACAGTCAGCCACATCCTGCGCCCCTCAGGAGGAGCTTTTCGTTTGAAGAGTTTTATGTTGTGTGGATGACGAAATTGTGAATCTGTTCATATTCCCTTTGGCAGCCAGACATTGCCTGGAGCCCAATCCGGGCCTCAACTTAACAACATAAGACCCAGTGACCTCTGCATCTGCTTTCTAATTCCACCCACCCCGGGGTGACCTTCCTTTGTAATTAGTAGTTTCCATGGTCCAAACTTGTAATCCTACTTTTCTGTATTTCTGAAAGTTATGCTTGCGTAACTGCTCCTTCAGTTCCTTTGGGCAAATAAACAACAAAGCAACCCACCAACCCAGGAAACAATGAAATATAGCAACTCCCTCCAGGTAGACATTGAACGTGTGCCTGCTTTTATGCACTGAACTGATTGCACTCGAGGGCTTCATCTAGGAATTTCAGGAGACGGCACAGAGTCTGTTGTGCGGTCATGGTCACGGTCACCTATCTCCCTGCTGTGGCAGCACCTTTGCCATGGTACCAGCTCGGTGTGACGTGGCAGGAAATGACTCCGCGTCCAGGATTGCACTGGTGTTTAGCAGCCTCTGCCTCACAAAGCACTGTCTCACCGGGAGCGATGCTGGCTCCTTCCTTACCTTTATTCCTTGGCCCAGGCTTTCCAGGGAATTGATATCCAGCCCTTCCTTGCAGGCCTGCAGGCAGGAAACCACCTTCTGACTGTCCATTTTGCCAGGGCGGATGGTGAGACTGGCCAGGCTGCCGTGGAAGAATTGAGCAAAGCGAGGCTTGGTGACTTCTCCTCCTAAAAGATAAAGAAGCATCGTTATTTGCCCTGCGGACATTGGGTAGGAAACCTCACTTCAAGGCTCCATCTGGCTGGGGAGCCAAGAACAGAGTGGCTGCATCCCCTAAACCCGAGCTTTTCCTTCCAAGTGGTGAGCGCAGAGTTGTGAAGCCCGAGTCTCGAGAGGATGTCATTGGCCGCCAAGACCTTGGCACTCCTCCAGGTGCACCTATTTAGGAATCTGGAATTCCTGAATTGAAAACATTTACTTTCAGAGGCACGGGATGTCTTAAAAGACAGGAAGGGCCTACAGAGTAAAAGTAGGAGAGGGAGAATCTACCAGTGATGAAAGACGCGCCCTGTGCCAGGCTGTGTGCTGGGGACTTCACCTGAGCGAGCCTGCAAAGAAGGGATCATTGTTTCCAACTGACGGATGAAGAACCCTGGGACTTAGAAAGGTTGAGGGACTTGCCCCAGGACACACAGCTAAATGCTGGAGCTGGGACTCTAGTGGTGTATGTGACTGCAGAGCTGGTATTTGCTCTCCTGTATTCATTCCACAGAGAGGCTGGCATGCGATTGAGGGGTCCTAGGAGCCCCATGACCCTGGGTTCTGGCTGTCTCACAGTGAGTTGATTTCACATCAGCTCCGATCCAGGTTCTCTGGCATATAAGAGCTTCCTTGATTCTGTTCTACCTTGGACCTTCTTCTCGTCACCCAAGAGTTTTTTTTACTGTTCCCTCTACTGGTTGTGCAGAGTCCCGTCTGAGCCCAGGTCGGCTCTTCTGCATGTGAAACTGATCAACGCGGCTTGTGTTGCAAAGGCAGCCTGGAAGCCACCTCTTGTCATTTTCCTCCCTCGTTTCCTTAAAATAAAAGCCCCCCTAAGGTCCATTGGAAGCCTCACCTCCTCCACGAAGCCCTCCCCACTGACTTCACTGAGCACAGACCCCTTCCATCCCTGGGCAGCTTATGTCAATGATCTTAGTCTGGATCTTGCATTTCTGTTTGTTCAGAGAGGTAGCTGAATGTACAGGAAAGGTGGATCTGGGTGGAAATCCAGCTTTGCCAGTTCCCTGAGGAGGTTCTGTTGCCTCTCTGAGCCTCCACTTGCTTGTAGGGGACGTTGCTGGGTTTTGCCTCCTGATTCTCCTGCGCTGTCTCAGCTGTGGCCCCCATCCGTGTGCTCCATGAGAAACCTCCTTGTGGACAGCTTTCCCCAGCATCTGGAGGGCAGGTTTCTGGAAGGTTCTGCCAGGGTAACACCACAGCGATTTCTCTGCCCTTCAGTGAGCCACGCTGTGTCAGCCAAGTCTGGAGCTCTGCCTGGGTGGCAGTGGGCTCTCCACAGGGTGCTCTTTTTCAGCCCCAGGGAGGGTGGGTGTCCTGATATCTGCATTCCTATAGCCTTCAGAGTTCTCTCTACTTAGCAGCTAATCCTTCCTTATTCTAATACGCTGTTATAGTTAATAATTTTTTATATTTCCTTGTTGAAATTACTGTGTGGTTTCTCTCTCCTGGCTGGGTCCAGACTGAAACACCCTCTAGGTTTGCACACATACATTTGCTTACACCCGTTCCTCTCACACTGAGAGGCCACCTCCAGACTGCTCAGATCAGGCAGATCCCACTGGTTCTTCAAGGCCCCTTAGACCCCCTGCCTACCTTGCGCTCTCCCTGCTCTGAGCCTGGAACACAATAGTTCATTTTAATGCACCCTCACAGCTCAGCATTGTTAGTTAATGTATGCGTGCTTTATGTCTTCAATAGCCTATAAGGGGTGGTTCTTGACTTCGGCTACACATTTTAATCACCTGGGGATATTTATTTATTTATTATTTTTATTTTTTGCTGTACACGGGCCTCTCACTGTTGTGGCCTCCCCCGTTGCAGAGCACAGGCTCCAGACGCGCAGGCCCAGCGGCCATGGCTCACGGGCCCAGCCGCTCCGCGGCATGTGGGATCTTCCCGGACCGGGGCACGAACCTGTGTCCCCTGCATCGGCAGGCGGACTCTCAACCACTGCGCCACCAGGGAAGCCCCCACCTGGGGATATTTAAAAAGATAAACTGACCGTGGTGAGGGGTCCCACCCCCAGAGATTGTGACCTCACTGGTGTGGGGAGCTTTTTTAAAAATTGAAGTATAGTTGATTTACAACGTTGTGTTAGTTTCAGTTATATGGCACAGGTTCTTTTCCCCTATAAGTTATTACAAAATATTGACTGTAGTGTAGTTCCCTGTGCTATACAGTAGGTCCTTGTCGGTTACCTGTTTTCTATATAGTAGTGTGCATGTGTGAATCCCAACCTTCTATTTATCCCTCGGCCCTCTTCTTTCCCCTTTGGTAACCATAGGTTTGTTTTCTATGTCTGTGAATCTCTTTCTGTTTTGTAAATAAGTTCATTTGTATCTATTTTTTTTTTTAGATTCCACACATAAGTGATTTTATAATATGATATTTGTCTTCGTCTGACTTACTTCACTTAGTATGATCATCTCTAGGTCCACTCATGTTCCTGCAAATGGCATTGTTTCATTCTTTTTGATGGCTGAGTAATATTCCACTCTGTATATATACCACATCTTCTCTATCCATTCCTCTGTCTATCTCTTTCAGGTGAATCAAACATGAAGTCAAGGTTAAGAACCAGTGGGCTATACACTTCTCTCTCTTTTTTTTTTTTTTTTTTGCAGTACGCGGGCCTCTCACTGTTGTGGCCTCTCCCGTTGCGGAGCACAGGCTCCGGACGCGCAGGCTCAGCGACCACGGCTCATGGGCCCAGCCGCTCCACGGCATGTGGGATCCTCCTGGACTGGGGCATGAACCCTCATCCCCTGCATCGGCAGGCGGATCCCCAGCCACTGCACCACCAGGGAAGCCCTACTATACACTTCTTGAGGCCAGGCTTCTGCATACTCCTTGAGTCAGCTTTCTCCTTTATGCCACCCACAGGCTTACTCTAGCCCCTCTCCATATGCTGCTGGAACTTATTGTTTAAGTCTGTCTCCTGGATGGCAGGGAATACTCATGCAGGATTCATTGTAATGAAGACAATACTGAACAGGTATTGGGGCTGAGGGCTGCCCCGGGCACTTGCACAAGTTGGCTCATTTATCCCTCTCGATAACATGGGCCCCTGTCCCTGTGTCATCAAACACCTTGCACCCTGCCTGGCACACAGCAGACACTTCATAATTGTTTGCTGAATTGAAGAAGATGGTCCAGCAGAGTTGTAGACCTGTGGTGCCTCTCCAGCATCCATCTCACTCCTGTCCTCTTGCAATGGCAGCCCTGAGGTTTGGGGGGTTGACTTGAGTTCCAGGGATGGACTCTGTTTAGTCAAAGGTTATTCCATCTCCATTGCTCCAGGGACAGAATGAGGCATATACTTGGGACTCCTCATACCAAGATGAAGCCAATCAGCATCTGGCATCCAAAAAGCCATAGGAGTTGGTCTAGGGTTAATCATAAGACCGAATTTAAGCCAGTGAGATGAGCAGAGAAACTGACTGGCAGCCTCTGGGAAAAGAGCTTCCATCTTCTCTCTAGAAAGTTTCTGGAACCTGCTCTTGCTCTCTTTCCCTGGAGATCATTATGTGAAGATAGAAGGCTGAGAGCGGCTGCAGCCATCCTGCAAGCAGACCAGGGACAACCAAGGCAATTCCTGGAGGGGGCGGAGCCAGGAGAGCAGAGCAGGCTGAGCAAACCCTGAGCAGACCTCCTCACTGCTTTACCACGGGGTGTCCTCAGCTGTGGCAGCCAATCATCCATCTTTACGGCTTAAGCTGCTTTAACTCAGACCGTTGTTACTTGACACCCAGAGCATCTTCACATTGGAAATGAAAGGAGAAGCCTCTATTGAAGTGATCAGTCCACAGATTTGGCTTTGAGGGATGACCTGAGGTGGCCATGGCTTTGGGTATGGGGGAGCCAATGTAGGGTCTTTGGATTTAGGCCCTCGAAGACCTCATGGATACGGCGCTCCTCACAGCCATTAGCATGTCCCTACCCTAGTAAAGGGACACTTCTGTTGACCTGCAGGAAAAAGGGTGTGAGCCTGGGTCTGAATGGTAGAGCTGACACTCTCCAAGGCATCCAGGTGGCCATCCCTTCCCCGCCTTGTCCCCCACTTGGAGCAGCAGATCCAACAACAACTGTCAATGACTGGCATGAATTATGTGCCCAATGCTGTTGAATCTTCATCAAACTCTTGGGAGGTAGGTACTTATTCTTTTTTATTTATTTTTGTACATCTTTACTGAAGTATAATTGCTTTACAATGTTGTGTTAGTTTCTGCTGTATAACAAAGCGAATCAGCTATACGTATATATATATCCCCATATCCTCTCCCTCTTGCACCTCCCTCCCACCCTCCCTATCCCACCCCTCTAGGTGGACACAAAGCACCGAGCTGATCTCCCTGTGCTATGCGGCTGCTTCCCACTAGCTATCTCTTTTACATTTGGTAGTGTATATATGTCCATGTCACTCTCTCACTTTGTCACAGCTTACCCTTCCCCCTCCCTGTATCCTCAAGCCCATTCTCTACTAGGTTCGTATCTTTATTCCTGTCCTGTCCCTAGGTTCTTCATGACCATTTTTTTGTTTGTTTTTTAGATTCCATATATATGTGTTAGCATACGGTATTTGTTTTTCTCTTTCTGACTTACTTCACTCTGTATGACAGACTCTAGGTCCATCCACCTCACTACAAATAACTCCGTTTCGTTTCTTTTTATGGCTGAGTAATATTCCATTGTATATATGTGCCACATCTTCTTTATCCATTCATCTGTTGATGGACACTTAGGTTGCTTCCATTTCCTGGCTATTGTAAATACAGCTGCAATGAACATATTGGTACATGACTCTTTTTGAATTATGGTTTGCTCAGGGTATATGCCCAGTAGTGGGATGGCTGGGTCATATGGTAGTTCTATTTGTAGTTTTTTAAGGAACCTCCATACTGTTCTCCATAGTGGCTGTATCAATTTACATTCCCACCAACAATGCAAGAGTGTTCCCTTTTCTCCACACCCTCTCCAGCATTTATTGTTTGTAGACTTTTTGATGATGGCCGTTCTGACCGGTGTGAGATGATATCTCATTGTAGTTTTGATTTGCATTTCTCTAATGATTAATGATGTTGAGCATCCTTTCATGTGTTTGTTGGCAGTCTGTATATCTTCTTTGGACAAGTGTCTATTTAGGTCTTCTGCCCATTTTTGGATTGGGTTGTTTGTTTTTTTGTTATTGACCTGCATGAGCTGCTTGTAAATTTTGGAGATTAATCCTTTGTCAGTTGCTTCACTTGCAAATATTTTCTCCCATTCTGAGGGTTATCTTTTGGTCTTGTTTATGGTTTCCTTTGCTGTGCATAAGCTTTTAAGTTTCATTAGGTCCCATTTGTTTATTTTTGTTTTTATTTCCATTTCTCTAGGAGGTGGGTCAAAAAGGATCTTGCTGTGATTTATGTCATAGAGTGTTCTGCCTATGTTTTCCTCTCAGAGTTTGATAGTGTCTGGCCTTACATTTAGGTTTAATCCATTTTGAGCTTATTTTTGTGTATGGTGTTAGGGAGTGTTTTAATCTCATACTTTTACATGTACCTGTCCAGTTTTCCCAGCACCACTTATTGAAGAGGCTGTCTTTTCTCCACTGTATATTCTTGCCTCCTTTATCATAGATAAGGTGACCATATGTGCATGGGTTTATCTCTGGGCTTTCTATCCTGTTCCATTGATCTGTATTTCTGTTTTTGTGCCAGTACCATATTGTCTTGATTACTGTAGCTTTGTAGTATAGTCTGAAGTCTGGGAGCCTGATTCCTCCAGCTCTGTTTTTCGTTCTCAAGATTGCTTTGGCTGTTCAGGGTCTTTTGTGTTTCCATACAAATTGTGAACTTCTTTGTTCTAGTTCTGTGAAAAATGCCAGTGGTAGTTTGATAGGGATTGCATTGAATCTGTAGATTGCTTTGGGTAGTAGAGTCGTTTTCACAATGTTGATTTTTCCAATCCAAGAACGTGTTATATCTCTCCATCTGTTTGTATCATCTTTAATCACTTTCATCAGTGTCTTATAATTTTCTGCATACAGGTCTTCTGTCTCCTTAGGTAGGTTTATTCCTAGATATTATATTCTTTTTGTTGCAATGGTAAATGGGAGTGTTTTCTTAATTTCACTTTCAGATTTTTCATCATTAGTGTATCGGAATGCAAGAGAATTCTGTGCATTTATTTTGTATCCTGCTACTTTACCAAATTCATTGATTAGCTCTAGTAGTTTTCTGGTAGCATATTTAGGATTCTCTATGTATAGTATCATGTCATCTGCAAACAGTGACAGCTTTACTTCTTCTTTTCTGATTTGGATTCCTTTTATTTCTTTTTCTTCTCTGATTGTTGTGGGTAAAACTTCCAAAACTATGTTGAATAATAGCAGTGAGAATGGGCAACCTTGTCTTGTTCCTGATCTTAGTGGAAAAGGTTTGTTTTTCACCATTGAGGATGATGTTGGCAGTGGGCTTGTCATATATGGCCTTTATTATGTTGAGGTAAGTTCCCTCTATGCCTACTTTCTGCAGGGTTTTTCTCATAAATGGGTGTTTAATTTTGTCAAAAGCTTTCTCTGGATCTATTGAGATGATCATATGGTTTTCCTCCTTCAACTTGTTAATATGGTGTATCACATTGATTGATTTGCGAATATTGAAGAATCCTCTCATTCCTGGGATAAACCCCACTTGATCATGGTGTATGATCCTTTTAACGTGCTGTTGGATTCTGTTTGCTAGTATTTTGTTGAGGATTTTTGCATCTACGTTCATCAGTGATATTGGCCTGTAGTTTTCTTTCTTTGTGACATCTTTGGTTTTGGTATCAGAGTGATGGTGGCCTTGTAGAATGAGTTTGGGAGCATTCTTCCCCCCACTGTATTGTGGAAGAGTTTGAGAAGGATAGGTGTTAGCTCTTCTCTAAATGTTTGATAGAATTCACCTGTGAAGCCATCCGGTCCTGGGCGTTTGTTTGTTGGAAGATTTTTAATCACAGTTTCAATTTCAGTGCTTGTGATTGTTCTGTTCATTTTTTCTATTTCTTCCTGGTTCAGTCTCAGAAGGTTGTGCATTTCTAAGAATTTGCCCATTTCTTCCAGGTTGTCCATTTTATTGGCATATAGTTGCTTGTAGTAATCCCTAATGATCCTTTGTACTTCTGCAGTGTCGGTTGTTACTTCTCCTTTTTCATTTCTAATTCTATTGATTTGAGTCTTCTCCCTTTTTTTCTTGATGAGTCTGGCTAATGTTTTATCAATTTTGTTTATCTTCTCAATGAAACAGCTTTTAGTTTTATTGATCTTTGCTATCATTTCCTTCATTTCTTTTTATTTATTTTTGATCTGATCTTTATGATTTCTTTCCTCTGCTACCTTTGGGGTTTTTTTTGTTCTTCTTTCTCTAATTGCTTTAGGTGTAAGGTTAGGTTGTTTATTTGAGATGTTTCTTGTTCCTTAAGGTAGGATTTTATTGCTATAAACTTCTCTGTTAGAACTGCTTTTGCTGCATCCCATAGGTTTTGGGTCGTTGTGTTTTCATTGTCATTTGTTTCTAGGTATTTTCATTTCTTTTTATGGCTGAGTAATATTCCATTGTATATATGTGCCACATATTCTTTATCCATTCATCTGTCGATGGACACTTAGGTTGCTTCCATTTCCTGGCTATTGTAAGCAGAGCTGCAATGAATACTGTGGTACACGACTCTTTTTGAATTATGTTTTTCTCAGGGTATATGCCGAGCAGTGGGATTGCTGGGTCATATAGTAATTCTATTTTTAGTTTTGTTTTTTTTTTTGCGGTACGCGGGCCTCTTACTGTTGTGGCCTCTCCCATTGCGGAGCACAGGCTCTGGACGCGCAGGCTCAGCGGCCATGGCTCACGGGCCTAGCCGCTCCGCGGCGTGTGGGATCTTCCTGGACTGGGGCACGAACCCGTGTCCCCTGCATCGGCAGGCGGACTCTCAACCACTGTGCCACCAGGGGAACCCCCTATTTTTAATTTTTTAAGGAATCTCCATACTGTTCTCTATAGTAGCTGTATCAATTTACATTCCCACCAACAGTGCAGGAGGGTTCCCTTTTCTCCACACCTTCTCCAGCATTTATTGTTTGTAGACTTTTTCATGATGGCCATTCTGACTGGTGTGAGGTGATACCTCATTGTAGTTTTGATTTGCATTTCTCTAATGATTAATGATGTTGAGCATCCTTTCATGTGTTTGTTAGCAATCTGTATATCTTTTTTGGAGAAATGTCTATTTAGGTCCTCTGCCCATTTTTGGATTGGGTTGTTTGTTTTTTTTCATATTGAGCTGCATTAGCTGCTTGTATATTTTGGAGATTAATCCTTTGTCAGGTGCTTCGTTTGCAAATATTTTCTCGCATTCTGAGGGCTGTCATTTCGTCTTGTTTATGGTTTCCTTTGCTGTGCAAAAAGCTTTGAAGTTTCATTAGGTCCCATTTGTTTATTTTTGTTTTTATTTCCATTTCTCTAGGAGGTGGGTCAAAAAGTATCTTGCTGTGATTTATGTCATAGGGTGTTCTGCCTATGTTTTCCTGTAAGAGTTTTATAATATCTGGCTTTACATTTAGGTCTTTAATCCATTTTGAGTTTATTTTTGTGTACGGTGTTAGGAAGTGTTCTAATTTCATTCTTTTACATGTAGCTCTCCAGTTTTCCCAGCACTACTTATGAAGAGGCTGTCTTTTCTCCATTGTATATCCTTGCCTCCTTTGTCAAAGATAAGGTGACCATATTTTTGTGGGTTTATCTCTGGGCTCTCTATCCTGTTCCATTGATCTATATTTCTGTTTTTGTGCCAGTACCATACTGTCTTGATTACTGTAGCTTTGTAGTATAGTCTGAAGTTGGGGAGCTGGATTCCTCTGGTAGGTACTTATTCTGTAGTTACAGAGGAAACTTGGGGTTACAGGAGAAAGTAGCCAAGGGCATATGAGCAGGAATTGGTGAAATGTGGGCTCTAGAGAGTGAGTACATCCATCTGTGCTCAGGACTAGCTGTGCAAACTAGTGGTACTGGGCAGCCCAGTCTAGAATGTGGCTTGGAGAGAGCCGCTGTGGTCTGCCATCCAGGCCCCCTCAACTTCTCACTCAGCAGCTCCATCCTTAAAGACCACACTCTGTGACTCTCCTGGTTGCCAAGACATCTTCCTACACAGTATTTTCGTTCAGCAAAACATCCATATTTCCTATTTTTGACTCAAGAATCCCAGATCTGTGATGCACTCTATTTATTAGTGATGCAGCTCCAGGAATGCAATTCTATTAGCATTTTGCAATAGGAGGCCAGCAAAAATTGGAAATATATTTGCACTCAGAGGTGGTTGTGATGTAGGATTTTAAAAAAATAATGGATACATTGAAAAATCTCCTTCTATTTAATATCTAGGGTGTCTGCACACACCACATGGCTCCCCTGCTAACATTTAGACATACACATGGTCGTGAATTATTTTAAGAAAAGAAAATAACCTGATTTCTAATACAAAGAACCTTCTCTAAATATTTGCAAACACAATTTTGGATTCCTCAGGTTAGATCTGCACACATTTTTAGAGTGTTTTCTGTTTGCCTAGCCTTCTGTTTGATTCAGTTGATTATAAGATGGGACTGTGTTCCCTAGGAGCTCACATTTAGTTGGGAGAATAGACACTGGAAAAGTAAAATAAAAATATGGGTAAATTTCCAGTACAGCAGATGTTCTAAGGCAGTGCATGATTAATTTCCAAACATGTGATTTAGACAATGCGTCCAACAGATCAGAGGGGGAAAAAAAATAACATCCATGATTTAGTATTAGGTCCCTAAAACATGGCAAATTTCTTTTATATACTATTTTATTTAATGCTTAAGTGGCAGGATAGTACTTTTGAGATCATAGCCTCTCTTCTTTATTTTTTTCTGAAGCCACAATTTTTAATAAAAAAATTAGCCATAAAAAGAAATGAAATTGAGCTATTTGTAATGAGGTGGATGGACCTAGAGTCTGTCATACAGAGTGAAGTAAGTCAGAAAGAGAAAGACAAATACCATATGCTAACACATATATATGGAATTTAAGAAAAAAAATGTCATGAAGAACCTAGGGGTAAGACAGGAATAAAGACACAGACCTACTAGAGAATGGACTTGAGGATATGGGGAGGGGGAAGGGTAAGCTGTGACAAAGCGAGAGAGATGCATGGACATATATACACTACCAAACGTAAAATAGATAGCTAGTGGGAAGCAGCCGCGTAGCACAGGGAGATCAGCTCAGTGCTTTGTGACCACCTAGAGGGGTGGGATAGGGAGGGTGGGAGGGAGCGAGACGCAGAGGGAAGAGATATGGGAACATATGTATATGTATAACTGATTCACTTTGTTATAAAGCAGAAGCTAACACACCATTGTAAAGCAATTATACTCCAATAAAGGTGTAAAAAAAAAAAAAAGAATTCCAAATCAAACCTGGCCTCCTGGGCCATTATGAAGAAATATTTATCAAGTGAATAAGAATATGCCTCTCTTCTCCTGATTTCTCCCATCTTACCCTCCACTTAAACACACCTCTGCCTTGTGATCATTGCCGCAGGGAGGGTTGTGACGGGGGAAGAGAAGATGGGGCTTGAAGCTGAATCTCTTCCTCATTTTCATTTGCAGTATCCTAAACCTTTAGGAGGGTGGGGAAGATGTGGGTATCTTCAACATCTGGGGAAAAATAGAGGAAGAAAATCTGCCTTCCCCCAGCCTAGGAAATGATACCCCAGACTGGCGGGTGGCAGGGAAGGGGTGGGGGGATAAGATGAAAGAGATGCAGAGTGAGGGCACCTGAGGCCCACCACCTGGGCTGAGCCCTGGAAGGGGTGTGTGATATTGGGAGGGAATGCCAACCTGGCGTATCTGGACAGATGGACCATGGATGGTTTCACAGAGAACATGAGAAGCAGCAGAGGTATTTCTGTGCCCCTAAGTAAGGCAAGGGAATAGAAAGCACTGATGGCCCTAAAGGACCATTAGTGACTGAGGACCAAAGAGATGGGCACTATTTCAGTGGATACCTGCATGGAAAGATGACTGGAGGCCCCTTGACACCCTAGCACCTTATACAATCCAGCCCCCTGAAATCAGCGAGCACCCTAAGGAAATGGGAGAATTCCAAATTTGCCAAGGTTAAATCTCCTCCAGTCAGATAGAAGAGGGGCTTGAAATGAAACTAAGACGGATGTGGAAAAACTACTTTTCTTTTTGTGAATCCAGATTCTTACCTGCTAAACATACAACTCCTTTTACAGATGACGTTTTCAAAGCTAGGTAGGTAAATGGCCTAATGCCCTATGGGCAGAAGTTAGTGAAATTCTGATTCAAACTCAGGTCTCGCTTGCCCCTAAGCCTTTGACCTCCACGCCATACAATACATATGGCCGGGAGAGTTCGAGCAACATTTCTTGGAAGATGTCATAATTGGGGTGCTTCAGAAAGATGGGGACAGGTTGGAACTGACACGGGGCTGGGGGAGAATGTCCAATGGCACTGGGTTCTGTAGACACTGAATGGCTTCAGAAGCAACTCCCAATGATTTGTGTCAAGTTTGCTGGGAAACACAGTTGTCCTGAAAAATAATAGTATTTGGCAAGTGTGATTTAATGTCACCTGTGTTATTCTGGGTCGGAGTTTGCACTGGGAATGAATTCCCCCTCAGCTTTCTTTCCACTGAGAAGTGAGCCCATCGACTGTTCACGTAGCTTTAGAATCAGTCATGTTCGCCTTCCTCTGAGTAAAAGATCTGTGTCGTGTGAAGGTACCAAGTCTCTTCCGCTTGCAAAGCGTATGCGGATGCTGTGATCTTTTCTTTCTTTCTTTTCCTGCTGTGATCCCCACAGCTATTTAGTCTGAGAAACCCATGGAAAGTAGTGGGGGCCACATTCCCTCTTGCCTGAGTTGGAGGCTGCTCTGTGCATGGTTTATTGATGGGGACACTCCTCAATGAACACAATTTCATGGATGGTTGGATATCAATTCTGAGCAATGCAAATGGTGAGACCATCTGAAATCTTGCTTTCTTTCATTTCCTCATTTCAGTGATGGAGACACACACGGAACGCAAAGACTAAGTGAAGTGTGTAATAGACCCCCATAAGCTGCGGCTTTTAAAACTGTCCGTGCAACCCTGGGGGTTGAACTGTAGTTGCAGGGACTTGTGGACAGGGACGCTCTGCCATCAGGGCTGGCCATGACACAGTCTCAGCAGACTTTCTCTATCCTTTGGTTTTTATGTCTCCCTCCCTCCAGCCTTTCCAGCAAACATTTACATGGCATGTTCTAAGTGAGTGAAACATATGACTTATGGGATGACCACAAAAGTCATTACTCTGGGGTTGGGGACCTAAGTTGATGGAGTTAGAATGGCCCTCATATATCACCCAGGACGGCCCCTCCACTCTCCAGGACCACAGAGGCAAGACACGGTCTTCAGAGACTCAGAGCAGATAAGCAGCAGTAGTGAGGGCCTGGAATTCTCTTCTGATTCCAAACTCAACCCTCCCATTAAACCATAATGCCTGCTGGGCCAGTGGTTATCTTCGGCCTCAGCTTGATTTTGTCTGATCTGTGGGAAAAAATGCTCAGGGAGTTTGGGTAAATGGTTTGACCCCAGATTCCAGAATCCTCTGGTCTTCCTTACTTGGCTGTGAAACACCATCTGACTTTACATGTCCCTAGAAGCAGAGGTGATGTAGCAGCATAATTAAGGGTGAGGGCTCTGGGTGGCACAGACCTCGGTGCAAATCCAGGCTCTAGGTGACCTTTCCCAAGGTCCTTATGTTCTCGTCTTAGTTTCGTCATCTGCAAAATGGGGATGATAATCACAGCCGCACCATAGGGCTGTTAAACAGAAGACAAGCCAGAGCTGAGCGCAGTGCAGGAACTCAAAATTGGCCACTAGTTCTGGTGACAGCAAGAACCAAGGGACTCTGAAAGGAGTCACGTGAGTTTTCTGTCTTTTTTCAGTGGCCTTCTCCTGTTTTTTTCTCCCCTCTCTGGTGTGCCTCTCAGAGAAGTTAAAATGACACTGTTTTTACTCTAAGACCCTTGCCAAATTTTCTAATTAATATTACTTTCAGAATAAGATTCAACGTTAAAATTGTAACTCAGTTATACTGTGTTTCCACACATGAATGCCTGAATTTTAAAGCTGATTTCATCTGTGTTGTCTTTTTTTTTTTTTTTTTTGCGGTACGCGGGCCTCTCACTGCTGTGGCCTCTCCTGTTGCGGAGCACAGGCTCCGGACGGGCAGGCTCAGCGGCCATGGCTCACGGGCCCAGCCGCTCCGTGGCATGTGGGATCCTCCCAGGCCGGGGCACGAACCCGGGCCCCCTGCATCGGCAGGCGGACTCTCAACCATTGCGCCACCAGGGAAGCCCATCTGTGTTGTCTTTAAACCAATATACCCTCATGTCAAATGAACTCCAGGTCCTAGAATCACCTTTTCTTGATGTTTTTAGTACAGACAATGCAAAGAGACACCTTGTTAGTCATCCCTGTGTGTCAGACCATGAACCATACGCCTTTGTCAAAACAAACTCAAAAACGGGGTATAATTCAATAAACACTAATTCTTGACCTTCTCTAGGACGTGAAGTAGGAGGAAAGAGAAGGGGAGGAGAATCTGTGAGAACAGATAGTCCGTACTTTCTGCAAACTCATGCCCTAGTAGCGGGTGGAGATCTGCATTAATAACTCCAATGAGATGTTTCCCAAACAGTGCTCCAAGAACACGGTTCCACAAAGAGTGAGTTCCACAGTGGAATACGACTGAGAAACATAGGTTAAGTAATGTCAAACTGATTGGTTTCTTGGTGGGCTTTTGAGAGCTTTGAATAAGCAAATGTGCGTTGTGACTCTTCAATGTGGTACTGTGGGGATGGTTTACGCAGTTTCCCAAACTGGACCTTGGCCTCCTTGAGGAAACCGTGGGACCTTGAGGAAACTTCATGAACCCCTCGGGAAATGCCACTTGAATGTAAGGCGGACTGTGCTAGCACGTGCCTCCTTCTCCCAGCAACAGAGACCCCCAGGGATGCAGAATAATTTCAACACAGACTTTATTAAGAGAATTTGTATTAAATTAGACCAAGCTTATTAAGTGACGGCATGTATTCCAAGTCTCTGCACTACTTTTAGTGTCTGGCAAAAAAAAAAAAAAAATGACCTGAAAATGTACAGCAGACCTCAGGTCCACATGTGGCTCTAATTCCTCTTTGTCTGAGGAATAGATGCTATTGATTACTGCAACCCTCAGGTTTATTTCTGCCTTTTTTTCCCTTTTTTGGCCATTCCTATTCTTTGCCTTGACTCCTCCCCAAATCCACAATGGGGGTTCTCTCTGTCTGTCCCTTAACAGGTTCTAAGTTTTAGAACCATCCCCTTCTTTATCTCCTGCTGCTTTATTTGTTAACTAGGGGGTAGGACTCAGCCAGGCCAGGAGCTAGGGCAGAAAGCCCTCCTCATCCAAGGCCAGAGGGGTGCCACCGTCAGGAAAAGGCAAAGCTAGACACTCTAGGGAGGTCAAGGTCCAGAGAGCACTGGAGGAGAGGCCCCAGCAGAGGCAGGGATGAGGTGGTCTCTGGGGACAGAGCCACAAGCAGAGAAGTGTGTGATGGGCTCCCCCAAGAGCAGATGAGACTCAGGCAGAGGGCAGGGTGGTACTTTCTGGGGTGCATGTCTAGAACTATGTTTCTTCAAACACGTTCAGCCATTTCATTAACAGAACTTTTGCCCTGATATCATACAAAATGGATAAAACAGAGCTGCTCTGGTTGTCGTGTTGGGGGAGAGGTGCCCTGGGGTGTCACCTGCTGAGGCACCTCTCTGAAACCCCGGGGACTCCCTAAGGCCGTGGTCTGGCACATCAGCAGCCTTCCCGATTCACCCCCACGACAGCTGAGTTACAGGCCCTGGTTGGTTGGGCCCAGTGTAGAGGTCCAGGCACAAAGCAGATGTGATTATACAGTTTTTACCATATATGGATAGAACTTGAAGTTTTGCTGTTAAAAATGGATGAGTAGGGGGCTTCCCTGGTGGCGCAGTGGTTGAGAGTCCGCCTGCCGATGCAGGGGACACGGGTTCGTGCCCCGGTCCGGGAAGATCCCACATGCCGCGGAGCGGCTGGGCCCGTGAGCCATGGCCGCTGAGCCTGCGCGTCCGGAGCCTGTGCTCCACAACGGGAGAGGTCACAGCAGTGAGAGGCCCGCGTACCGCAAAAAAAAAAAAAAAGAAAAAGGATGAGTAGGGACTCTAAGGAAAAGGACAAATTGATTAGTCTTTCAAACGATCTTCTCCAATGGCGTGACCCAGAGAGAGACAGGGACCTGGTATTTGTCCAAAGGCAGCCGTTTCTGACTGATCAGACTGATCTCGGCCAGGAGAGAGGGTCTGATTCCATCCCCAGAACACTGACACGGAGCACAGAGGTGATGGTCAGGTGGCATGCAGCAGCCACGCAGAGGAAGGAGGACTTTTTTGAAAGGCAAGGCCCATCCTGACTTCAAAAGCCCTTCTCAAGAATTAAGATATGCTGCCTGCTCTAGGCCGTACTGGCAACATTTCTTAAGTGTAAATGAAGTCTCAATTTTTTTTTTTATTACTGGAAAAAATACCAATGAAAATAAAGTTCTACCCATTGCTTTGGCTTTCCAATTCACGAACAGGGTACAGTAGGCTAATTGGGGCTGCAGAACACTGCCCAGCCTCAGTGCTGGAGCCAGTTCCCGGGAGCAAACAGCTGCTAGCACATTATTTTCTATCCTCATTGTTAAACCCCAATTGGAAATTTCACAAATGGGAACCAGTTCCCTTGCCAACCTCAAAAGTACTTGAAAAACTCCCCACGATTACAGGCCCAAAGGGGTTCATTCACACAGCGGGCTTATAGAGTGTATGTAAGTGGACTTCGGAAGGTTTAGAAACATGCCGAGATAAAGACTGCATTATAGGCTATCAGCTTCACAGTGCCATGTCCTATTGAAAGACCTTTCGGTGTCTCCTTCCAAGACAAAAAGAGAATCCAAGCTCCTAACAAGGCAAGATGGCGCCCTATGGTCTGGTCTCAACTCCTTATCTCAGCCTCCTCTCAACTCATTTTGGTCCATGCACGTTCCAGTGATAGGGCACCCTGGGCATGCTGACATCAAGCTTCTCTGCCATGCTATATGCTGTTGCCGTCTTTATCTTCCTAGCGAACTCTTTCTCATCCAATAAAGCCCAATTTTAAAGATTTTAAAGGATTTTTCTCCTATGCTGAAAATTCACCAATAGATTATCATTCCCCTCAGAGAAGACACTCAGATCTTCTCCATGCCCAGAAGCCTGGATGATCAGGTTCTCTCCTATACCATCAGCCCCATCTTCCAGCACCTATAGATGGACCTGGGAGGGCAGGGTCTGAGTATGAGCATTAATCCTGGGGAAAGGGAGAAGGTCAGTGCATGCAGGGAGCCACGGGGAAGATGGCATCCCAGAGGCCAGAGTGTACCAAGGTCTTGCAGACAATCTGCCATATTGGGTTTAGGTGCAAGGAGCAGAGAAGGAGGTGGACGAGGCGACCGGCAGATGTTTTCAAATTTACACATTCATTCAATTGAAACATGCCAAGCACACTCCATGGACCCATCACCTAATCCTTATAATAAGGAGTAGGTATTACTCTAGATTAAAAAGAAAAAAATAGGTGAGAAAGTAGGAGTTCAAGGAAGTTAGGGATTCTGCTGGATCCACACAGCTAGTAAGTGGCAGGGCTGGAATTTGACTCAAACTCAATTTTGTATGACTCCTAAGCCTAAACTCTTTTTTCTTGCTCTGTAGAGGATCAGCTGAAGGAGTACAGCAAGAGATTAGCAAAGAGAACACAGAGCTTCTGTGGTGTTTTGATTCCAGAGTTGTCAGATATCTCAGAAAGTAAAGGGTTTACAGCATTTGTATCAATACACATCAGTTCCTGCATTTTCCCAAACACATAATCACATCAACAAGGTGACCAGTCAGCAACAGTGGCAGCAAAGCCACAGTGGAAGGCGAGCAGGCTTTGAAGAGTTGAGGTTGGGCACATCTGATGGGTGACCTTGGGTAAGCTACCTCACCTCTCAGACCCTCAGTTTTTTTATCCACCAGTGGGGACTTACTAGTGCTTTCTCAGAGGACTGTAAACATCCATGTACATAAAGGGCCTCCTTGCAACAGTGGCTCTTAAAGTTTCCTCCAGGAAATGACATAAGGCACTTCCACTCACATTTAATTGGCCAAAGCAAATCACATGGCCACACTTTACTCCAAGGAAGAGTGGTCCTAGCATCTATCTGGGAAGAGGACAGAAATACTCAAACACCCTAGTGACCGTTCTTTCTCCCACACTCTTTAAAAAAAATCTTTCTTTCTTTCTTTCTTTATTTTGGCTGCATTGGGTCTTCATTGCTGCACGCGGGCTTTCTCTAGTTGCGGCGAGCGAGGGCTACTCTTTGTTGTGGTGTGCGGGCTTCTCATTGCAGTGGCTTCTCTTGTTGTGGAGCACAGGCTCTAGGCACGTGGGCTTCAGTAGTTGTGGCACATGGGCTCAGTAGTTGTGGCACATGGGCTCTAGAGCCCAGGCTCAGTAGTTGTGGTGCACAGGCTTAGTTGCTCCGCGGCACATGGGATCTTCCTGGACCAGGGCTCAAAACCGTGTCCTCTGTTTTGGCAGGTGGATTCTTAACTACTTTGCCACCAGGGAAGTCCCTCTCCCACATTCTTTTAAAATGAACGTATACTTTGGTTTGAAAAGCATTTTTGTGGTATAGCTTTTAAATAAATTGTCATCAGGTATAATATTAGAACTTCTATTTATGGAGTGACAATGTCGTCTTCAGATGTGGCCTAGGTGGATATTGAGGAAGGAATCAACTCCCAGAGAATGGAGTCAAGGATCACAAAGAACATGTCCCACCCCTAGGGTAGGGGCCCTTACAGCATCTGCCCAGAGGGATTTCAGAATTGCTGTGGACCAAAGACTGCTCTGTTTCTCTAACTATTCCTCTTACGTAGTGGAAATGTTTTTTGGTTATTCTGCTTCATTCCACTGTTGTATAGTGTGTGTGTCTGTGTGTGTGTGTGTGTGTGTGTGCACGTATGGAGGGGGTGATGGCTGTGGTGGTAGCAAATACTTCTTCTTGTTAGTGTATAGGTCTCCAGATCGAGTGGAGCCGCATCTGGGCCAGATATAGAGCCTCCTATGCATCTCAACCCAATGAAAAGATCATCAGGAATCACTCAGAGAACCTGTACATTGAGCTTGGAGCCAGTAACAGGTGGGACTTAGAGTTTGTCTCATTTAGAGAAGGGTGGCTATATTTTTAATGTGGGAAGGGCAGTCAAACGAACATCGCTGACTAAGTGGACAGACCATAGTGTTCATCAGTGTCGTTCATAAAATATTTCCAGTTTTTCTTCCAGACATATTGTAGATTTCACTTCCAGGCTTTGTTGGAGTTAGGTGTGGCCATATGACTTGCTTTGGCCAATAATGTGTGAGTAAAAATGATTGGTGTCACTTGTAGGCAGAAGCTTTAAGGGCTTGTGCACCATCCATCATGCTTTCTTTTTCTTCTTTCTCAGCGTGCAGCAGTGTGGCTGCTCTGTCTGCTTGGGAAAAGCAGAGAGGAGCCCCCTCTCTTCTGCAGTGAATATGAAGTGAGAATTATTTTAAATAACTGAGAACTGGGGCTTGATTGTCACTACAGCACAACTTAGCCTATTCTAACTGATCCAAAGAGATCATCTTAATTCTTTATAAAATCACTTTATTTTGGTGGGGCTGGTCTGCCCAGTTGGCATGTAACTGGGAAAAAGTGGTTTCAACTGGCCTTGTTAGAGTTTGGGGCAGGTTTCCATTGCAGGCTGGGGTGACAGGGATCCAGATGTGGTCCCTGAGGGCCTCTAGGGAAGAGTAGTGGTAAGGTTCATGGTGAGGACATGACTGGGGCCCCCTTATCTTTTGGGCAGCATCCAAGCTATGTTCCGGAATATCCACGGGCTGACTGGGGGTGTCCAGCTGGGGCACTGAGCCACACAAGAGGACCATCGCTCCAGCACAGCTGTGTTTAGTGAGTAATGATTCCTGTGCAACCTCTAAATCTGTGCCTTGCTATACTAATTAGTTTCATGGACTCTTGCCAGATGACACAGTCTTCCTTTCCTGTTATCCTGGGGAACTCTGCAATACTGAGGAAGCTCCTATCACATTCTACTGAAATGTCTGAGAAGCTTTCTACTATCACGTGATGTACGTCAGACTTCAAGTAGGTGACTTCTGCTCAAAAACACACTCTCTCACTCAGGCATAAAAAAGAATGAAATAATGCCATTTGCAGCAATGTGGACGGACCTAGAGATGATCACACTAAGTGAAGTAAGCCAGACAGAGAAAGACAAATGTCATATGATTGGTTTACACGTGGAATCTAAAAACAAAAGATACAAATGAACTTATACACAAAAAACAGAAATAGACTCACAGACATAGAAAACAGACTTATGGTTACCAAAGGGGAAAGTGGGGAGAGGGATAAATTAGGAGGTTGGGATTAACATATACACACTACTATATATAAAATAGATAAACAACAAGGACCTACTGTATAGCAGAGGAAACTATACTCAATAGTTTGTTATAACCTATAAGGGAAAAGAATCTGAAAAAGAATATATATACACACACATATATATCTCTGAATCACTTTGCTGTACACCTGAAACTAACCCAACATTGTAAATCAACTATACTCCAACTAAAAAATATATACTCTCTTCTGTTGCCTCATTGGTCCCAGTGCAGAGGGGCCTATGTCTCCCCTAGAGGGAGCCAGCCCTGTGAAGACTTACTCTTATACCCTAACCCACCTTTCCCCTAAGCCCCCATGGCGAATGGTCAAGGCCACAGATCTTAGTAACTTTCAAAGAATCCATCAACACGAGTTCGAGTCATCTCAAAGTGCTAACCTGCTTATTTGGGGAGCATTTTACTTCCCCTCTGCTCTCCCATTGGTACTTCAAAACACCCCAGCTGCTAAGGGGGCAAAGACAAAGATGCCAGCAAATCTGAGTGGGGAATAGAGAGGCTACCTGCATGCTCAGAGGGCTGGTTTTCCTGCCTCCAAAGAGATCAGCCTGGGTGCAGGGACTGGAGGAGGGGCAGCAGCAGAGGAAATGAGGAGGGAGCAGAGACCTTCAAGCGAGAAGGCAACAAGGAGCCTCCATCCCTGGGGAGCAGGGAAGGGGCTCAGAGCTTAGCAGAACTTGAGGGTGGCCTCTCGTGACTTTGAACCTATGCGCGATCCACCCGCTCCCTCCGTCCCACATATTTGTGAATTCCCGGTATAGAGGGTTGGGGTCTTGGACAACTTCATTGAGAATAAAGAGAGATCCTTGGCTCCTGACCTGTGTAGCAATCAACAGAGCCAACTGGCAATTTTGTTATAAGATTCCACATTCAGCCCCACACAGCCCCAGTTTGAAACCGGATAAGGTTCCAGAACAATAAAAGGCCATAGCAACTCAGAGGCAACCTGAAATTCTCATGTTTATCTCAAATCAACATCTGGTCTCAAGCCAAGTGCTTTATTATTATACAAGCGTAGTGCCTGGATTCATCCTTATTTTTATAAGTCCTGTTTTATTAGTAAGGGATAGAAAATTTTCCTGGCTGATTCTCATACCACTTGCTTTGCCCTTTTCTCTGCCAGTATCTTTCATGGACTGTACACAGATGGGTCAGGAAGAAGGTCTGGACTTAGGGTTACCTTGCCAACAAGCGCCGACCGTAAGTTGCATGGCTATGTGAGATGGATGAATGGGCCAGTCGTTGGTCACCAGGTATGGTTCATACGTTGCTCCATCCATGTATAAGGTAACCACAGGAAACTCCACATTGATGACATAGTAATGCCATTCTTTGTCACAAATCTAGCGGAAAGAAAGAGAAGCAACACTTAAAATTGAACATGCAGTGAAACATCAAACAGACTGTTATTCTAATTATGAAAGACGGAGAAGCGACCTTTAGATCAACAATGTTTATTGCAAAGAACTCAATGAACATAATGGTTGATATGCACTGAGGTTATAGAAACTCAAATCAAACGTGATGGGGCAAACCATGGAGTAGAGAAACACCTGAGAAGCTAATTATCAGGCAAACATTTGGCTATCGGCAGATTATCTTGGTCACATAATTACCAGCTCTCTAGGCTGGCAAGTTCTTGGGGGACAGGTGGAGGTGTCCGCTTAAATTTGCACTGTATCAAGTTTTTCTTAGTTTTTCAGTAGAGAGAGAGTAAAATTAAAATAGTTTTTCTAAGCTCCGGGATGGATGGAGCTATAAAAAGAAGGATGCTAGATTGGAAGTAGAAATGAAGAAGAAGATAGAGAAGGGGCAGAGGAAGGGAAAGAGAAAGAAGAAAATAGAAGAGGAAAAAATTAGGAGTTAGAAAGGATCAAGGAGAAAGCAATGACCATGGGAAGAGGAAGAAGAATGAGTTTCAGAAGAATAGGAACCTCCCCCCCTGCAATTCCTTTGTCTCTAGATTAAGGCTTGTCTGAGGAGCTGTTGTAGTCTCACCCTCCCTTCAACCCAAGCAAAATAAATTCTGAGACAGACAGTCTGCCCAAGGGGACTCAGTTTTATCCTTCCTTAGAGTGCCTGGGGAGCTAGAGAAGAACAACAAGTGGGTCCTCCTGGCTGGACTCAGTGCACAGCACTTTTGCACTCATGTCCCCTCACAACTTTTGCACCTGTGATTTCTGGTCTTAGGCCTGGGAATGAAAATCTAACCTTAATGGGTGGGTAGAGACATTGGGGGCCAGGATAAAGTCACAATTCCTGACCTCAAGATGCTCAACTCCCACAGCATCATGCAAAATAGAAACCAGTATGGCACGTCTTGGGAAAAGCGATAGGAAGCATAAAAGGTGACAAGGCTGGGGATGGGAGCCCCCTCCCTCCGGCCCCCTAAGCAAGTGTCTTGGAAGTCGCATTAGGCTCTCTCTCCTCCCCACTCCCTCTCCCTCAAATCCCTCTGTACCCTGTGGAGTCCACCTCGGAAGTGTCTCTCATCTGTGTCCTCTTGTCTCCATTGCCCCTGCCATCTGTGGCAACGCAGACAGATGAGTTCTGCATGAAGGTGACCCCAAGTGAGGACATCAAAGTCCTCCCTACACCCCGCTCTGGGTTAAATGTGCTGTTTCTCATGAATAGATAACACAAAAGGGATGCTAAATGATCTTTTCCCTTTCATTCTGGAATAAGATTTTTTTCCCCTTAATGTTCTTTTTATACGGTTCTGTCTCATGTCTCAGAAAATTGCTTCTTTTGAAATCCATTAACCTGATAAAGCCTGATGAATATTTTAGGGGCCCTTGGAAGGTAAGCAGGAGGGGTCCAGGCAGATGTCTCCAAAATCCTGTTACACTTCACTGAGTGTACAGCTCAGTACCTGATACATCTCACTAGAGGTCCTAACTCTATTTACACCCACCTCCTGCTTGATGCCTGAGACCAGACACTGGGCTGGGTACAGGGATCTTGGGGTGGGTCTCTGACCCAGGTGAGGCTGACCTAGGGGTGTAGGTGTGGCACAAAAGAAGATCTGAAGACACAGTCTAGGGGTGATGAAAGAGTGGGGAACTAAGGAGAGTTCTGAATGAGGAAGCATCTAATCCAAGGAGACCCGATGCACGCTGGACTTGGGGTTTGCAATCACGGATGGCCAGTCAGAACATCCTGGGGATGGTCTCTGAGGCATCAGGAAACCTCTGACCAGTCCCAGGGTGGAGAGCGGACAGATGGCAGTGCCGTGACCCTGTCCACACCTCATGCCCTTTGAAATACAGGCAGAACACAATCAGGCAGCACTGGGGGGCTCCCCTGCCCAGGCCACCATCACCACTCTTCCAGTGGCCTCCCTCTCGGGCCTGGCTGCCATGTTGAATCCATGCACTGGCTGACTCTACATCACTCTGCATCCGCCGTAGCTGGATGGAGGCTGGTTCTCTGGCCTGCTTTCTTTCACAACACTTACAGCATTTTTGTAGGACAATACAAAAAAATTCCAAGGAGGAAGCAAAATAAGTCCGTAGCTTCACAGGAGTAGCAATCCCTGTCAACGTTACAATCTTCTCCTAGGCATCCCCACATCCCCCAGCTTTTCTGAAATGTGCTCCATGAACAGCAGCCCTTGTGATGTCCCACCTAAAAACAGTGATGTCCCACCTTAAAAAACAGTGAAGCCTTGGTTTTTGTTTTTGTTTTTTCATTTCCCATGTCATTAGCCTATCCAAGGTTCCCAGCAGCCTCAAAGTATACACCTGTAACAATTTTTCAACCTTTTGGGAAAACGGAACTTTTCTATTTATAGCATTCCTATAAGCATCCCATGAAACAAGAGTTGGGAAAGGTCTATTTGGAACACACTGTACATACAACTTGAAAGTTTGCTTATCTCACTTAACATCAGTATTAAAATGCCTTTACTGTCTTCATTTTACATGGCTGTATAATATGGATACACTACATGATACTATACTATATTTTATACTTCATTATTCCCTTATTCTCAGGTATTCATTGTGTACCAGCAATTACAAATGATACCACAATGCATTTCTTTTTGCACAAATATTTCTCTGCATTTCTGATTATATCCTTGGAAGAGATTCCTGGAATGGAATTACTGGATCAAACGTTGGAGGTATTTTTGAAGGCTCTTGACAATACATCATCCAATTTTTTCCTGCAATAATTTGTGCTTATTTATACTCCTGCCACACAGTGTGAGACTGCTCGTGCACTGTACCTTTACCACATTGAGTATTTAAAAAAATAGAAAATCCTGGCAATTTGGAAGGGGGATACGTTCTATCTTATTTTAATATGGCAATTTGGAAGGGGGGTACGTTTTTATCTTATTTTAACACGGGTCACAAAAGATGGCAAGATTTATATTTTCCGAGGTCAGAAGGTAGGGCCTTCTGGGAGTGGGGAGCAGCCTGAGCTGACCTAGAGGTAGTAAAGGTTGGGAGCTTCCCCAGTGAGCTCCTAACTCGGCGTCCAAACAGAGGCTATCAGTCAGACTGGGCTTACTCCTGCAGACTTCCTGCACCAAGTAATCTATGAAGGCAGCTAAAGGAAACGCCTAATTAGGGTTTCATATATGTGGATCTATGATGAGAAAGAGACCCTCATTAACCCTCTGCAGGGACAAACGGTAACTGAAAAATGATCAAGCCAGGAGGCAGCAAAAATAACTGTGTCAAGGCAATGGCTCCACCATGAAAGGAGGAAATTAGGCAAAGTGACCTTTCCTGGGGGGAGAGAGGAACTTTCATTGCTGAGTGTGCATGAATCCCTGGGGAACCCAGCTGGCACCAGGCATGTCCAATGCCATCCGCAGAGACAATGCCCAAGCCCTCAGCTGGACCAAAGACACTTTGCCCTCTGGAAACCTGCAGGTGTTTTCCCGCGGTGTCTGGTGGCCGCTGCTCTTTAGCTGGGGAGTGAATCAGAGACCGAGGCCCAGGGGCAAACGCTGGATATCCGCCCAAAAGGGTGGGTGGCAGGGACAATGCCAAGGAGGTCTGAGTTGGGAGCAGGCTGGTACTGCAGGGTTGACTTGGAGACTGGGGAAGCCTCCCATGAGAGGGGAGGAGATCAGGCTGCCCACAAGTTGGTCCAAATGTCCTTGAATGGGCCACACTGGAAGTTCTGAGTTGGTTTTCCTAGGGAGTCAGGTATTTTTGAATGCAGTTATTCAATGTGAGATACGTTTACCTATGAACCGACGTGCGAGGGAATGTACTAAGGGCTGTTTGGGATGCAGCACTTATCAGATACATGCTTTGCCTGCAAGATTTTCAATCTGGGGCAGGGCGCGGTGGTGGTGGTTAGGTATCAAATACACAGAAGACTCAGATGCAATCGGAATTGAGATAAGTCTTACAGACAAGGTGCAAAGCACTGTGAGATCCAGACTTCTGGTTGGGAGAAGGTGGCATTTAGGGTGGCTAAAACTGTTAAGATTTCATTAGGAATAGACTGGCAAGGGAAAATTCCAGGAAAATGGAGCAGAAACCTTTTATTCCCTCATTCATCTGTCCTTTCAATTGGCAAAGAAGCTAGTAGGTTTGGGGCAAATGGAGATTCACTCATTCACTCACTCCTATAGACATTTACTAACTGCATATCCTGCTTTTTGAAGAAAAGAAGGCACCTGCCCTCATGGAGCTTCCAGTTCAGACACAGAATTGACAGAAAAGCTTGTAATAGTTGTGACTCACGGCCACAGGTCTGTGCAAGGCACCAGGGTGATGCCGTGGAGGGGGCGGGCGTCTGATTGCACTGGGAGGAGGGAAGGAGCACAGACACAGAGCTTGGAGGGGTCACGTTGGTTTGGGCAAGGTGAGGAGAGGCAGATGAGGCTGCAAGGATAGCTTGGAACTGAGGCCCAAGGACTCGAACAGCTTTTCTTCTGTAGGCAACAGGACTTATGGGCATTTGGGGGCTGCAGGAGGATGGTCGTCACAGCAGCAATCAATCTTGGAACAAGCTTCTCAATGTCAAAGCAGCTTTTCCTCTCCCTTGTACTATTTAATCCTCACTGCAACCCTGTAAAGCAGGAGGACCAGTTCTGTCTTGGGCAGAAAATTATTAGAAAATACAGGGAAAGAAATGACATGGTTTCTAACCTCAAGGCGTTGCTATTGGATGTTAAGTGAACCACAGCCCCATGGTGGGCTTCCCCGCTTGGCCTCTCTTCTTTCCATTCCATACACAGCCACTGGCTCAGCTTTGCATACAGACTGCCAAATCAGGATCTTGAGCAGATACTTATCTTCTGAGCGATGGACTCACATGTCAAATTGCCCCTGAATGGTCCACTAGATGTTCCACAGGCACTTCAAACTCACCATGTCCAATATTGAGCTCTACAGCCCCGTGCTCCAGCCCTGCCTGCTCCCTGTTCTGTGTTCCCTGCCTCAACAAATGCTCCTTCATCCAATCTGTCATCCAAGCTGGGACACTGGGCATTGCTTTCGACTTCCTCCCTCTGTCCCTCCCTCCAGCTAAGTTACTGCCAAGTTCTGATGATGCTTCTCTTGTCCACTCTCACCTCTTCACCCTCGCTCCTACTCAGAACTTATAATACGTACTAGAGAGGGGAAAGGCTGAGAAAGTGTGTGTGGGACAGGCTGTTGCAAGATGGAAAGCATTTCAGCAGGGGGAGCGGGCCAAATGTAGCAGGGGAAGGGTGGGAAAGCTTTGGTATGAGTGGGGGGGCAGACAGAATGAGGGGCTGCCCTGGGGCTGAAGGCAGCCACAGAGTGTGGTGAGCAGGGCAGCCAAGGAGGGGGTGGGGCGTCCACGCAGGTCAAGCCTGGGGGTCACGGGTTGGGTGTCACATCTGCTTTAGGAATTTCTGGGGAATTATGTTCTGGACTTTGGGAAAATACGTAAAGTTTCCTAATCCTCAATTCCATCTGTACAGTGAGGATAATAATAGTACCTACATCGTAGGGTTACTGTGTGAAATGAGCTAAAATAAAGCACCCCCAATGCTTAGAGCATATTTTCAACCTGAACAAACCTGGAAACTCTTTTCCTTTTCCAAATACATTGAGATGCTGCACAAACTATAACAACAACAATAACAAAATAAAACAAAAATAAGAGAGTTAGAAAGGCTCAGGCTATCAGCCATGGTTTCGAAGCCCACGAAAGTGAGGAATGTCTCAGGTCCCCTGTGCAAAGAAAACTCGAGTTGGCATGTCTGCATAAAGCCTGGGACTGTCTGAAGCCTGGGTCTTGGGACAACCACTGACATCAACCTAAGGATGCTGGGAGGAAGCCAGCCAACCTCTCTGACACGTGTCTCCTCTGAGATGTTACACACCCAAGCCTGCTCTAAGCATGCGCATTGGCTCCAAGTGTAAACAGCCCACATGGTGTGGAAATCCAGAACTCAGACACTATAAAAATGCATCCTTGGGAGTTCCCTGGTGTCCATTGGTTAAGAATCCGCCTTCCAATGCAAGGGACGCAGGTTGGATCCCTGGTCAGGGAATTAGGATCCCACGTGCCGTGGGGCAACTAAGCCTGCGCACCATACCTATTGAGACCACGTGCTCTGGAGCCCGCGCGCCACAACTATAGAGAAGCCCATGTGCCACAACAAAGAGCCCTCGAGCCGCAACGAAAGATCCTGCATGCCGCAACTAAGACCCGACACAGCCAAAAATAAAAATAAATAAATAAGTAGATATTTTTTAAAAAAATGTATCCTTGAAGTCTTTAGGCCTTTATCAAAGACATACTCAAAACCTCTGGACAGACGTGTGCCCACAACCTAGGGCATGAGCAGGACAATTCCTGCCGGAGATGAGCTCAGAGTAAACACTGATAAAACAAAGAGGGAACAATCCTTTGCGTGTGTGAGAAAAAGCATCAAAACTCACATTCCAGGAACCAGAGAAAATGGAGCAATTGGAAAGGGGTTAGGGGAAGGCAGGTTTGAAAAAGAACCAAAGAGAAATGTCAGAAATAAAAGATATAGTTGTTGAAACAAACAAACAAAAAATCGAGAAAGCTGACAAAAGAGTTAGTGAATTGGAAGAGAGATGAGATTAGAGCAAAATGAAAAATTTGATAAAGCAATAAAGAGAGATGAATTCTATGCATGATAGAAGGATACATTCCAACCATCATCCTGTCAGATGTGTGAGGCCAGGGGTGAGGCTAGTGGAGAGCAGTGGGGCTGGGATCCTGAGAAACTTGTACACCACGCTAAGGAGTGTGTTATTTTAGTGCCTTGTGTTCTAGAAAGCTTTTCTTTATTGCAACAGCCTTATCAAATGTTAGATTCAGATGACAATGGACACATAAGCTACATAAGCTCCTGCAGGGTAGGTCAAAACTGACCTGGAGAGCTCCTGAAATGGAGAGCTATTGAACCAGGAGGACAGAAGGCATGCAAACTGGGTTCTCACTGAGGACTTGCAAGGCCATCTGCCCTCAGGCCACTGTTTTGGAACATTAGAAAGATGAAGTCTTGGTTAGTGCCAAGATCAACCACATGCCAGAGCAAAGATGCCACTCTTATTTGCAAATCTATTTAAGATTTCCCCAGGAGGTTGCCTGCACTTCTGAACTGGCAGGGAGAAGTTCAGTGGGTTTTCAGCAGTAAGTGTTTATGACAGCTCAGAAAGCACCCGCTGGGCCTCCTGTCAAAAGGCAATCGACAGATGAATGAATAAAGAAGATGTGGCACATATATACAATGGAATATTACTCAGCCATAAAAAGAAACGAAATTGAGTTATTTGTAGTGAGGTGGATGGACCTAGAGTCTGTTATACAGAGTGAAGTAAGTCAGAAAGAGAAAGACAAATACCATATGCTAACACATATATATGGAATTTAAGAAAAAAAAAGGTCATGAAGAACCTAGGGGCAAGATGGGAATAAAGATGCAGACATACTAGAGAATGGGCTTGAGGATACGGGGAGGGGAAGGGTAAGCTGGGACAAAGTGAGAGAGTGGCATGGACATATATACACTACCAAACGTAAAATAGATAGCTAGTGGGAAGCAGCCACATAGCACAGGGAGATCAGCTAGGTGCTTTGTGACCACCTAGAGGGGTGGGATAGGGAGAGTGGGAGGGCGGGAGACGCAAGAGGGAAGAGATATGGGGATATATGTATACGTATAGATGATTCACGTTGTTATAAAGCAGAAGCTAACACACCATTGTAAAGTAATTATACTCCAGTAAAGATGTTAAAACTAAAAAAAATTTAAAAAAAGCAACAGCTGACTCAGGGCAGCGGAGCACAGGGGAGCAGGAAACATGAAAGGTAATCTGAGTCAAACAGACCACCCCCATTTGCAATTTGGTTGAGGAACATTCGGACAAATCTTCAAAACCATCCTGAAAAACTGTTCTCGTAATTTGTGCTTGGAGAGTGTAAATCAAGAATTTCTAGCACCCCGGATCTACACTCATCCATGGGGAGAGAAGACACACTGTTATTAGGCAACAATGATTTACCTGGTACTCTGGCACCATTCTATGATTTTTGCCTACATAACCAACTCACTGGACCAGCTGGTTTCTTCCTTCCCACCACCCCCCAGCATGACACCCTGGGAAGATCCCTTAACTTTCAGGCCTTACTAACGGGCCTCATTTCCACTTAGTGAAAAAGTGCACTTCAACTGGTCTCTCATCCAGGCCAAAGCTTCTCTTGCCCAGGCTTGGGCTAATTGGCAAATTCTGCAAAGCCCCACAGAGGTAGGGTTGCCTGAGTTGATGTGCGAGCCAGAGGTTAGAGCACAAATCCTGCTCTCAGTGAAGTAGGGACTGTGCATTCCAAGGGCTCTGTGTCCTGCAGGAGGTGTAGGCTGGACAGGACCAGCCAATGGATATGTGGCCCCTCACTAGCCATCACTCAGGAAAATGTTCTCTGCAGACCCTTTCAGGCTTCTTTCCCAACTGGGTTTTGTAAAACACTGTCCTGCAAGATGTACCATGAACAATGGCTTCCAGAGACAAGAATATTTTGGAAAAGTTTTACTGAACACAGTAAAACAGATTTCTTTTTGCAAGGTGACTCAGAACTGTGGTTCTCAGAGTGTGGTCCCTGGACCAGCAGCATCAGCATCACCTAGTGCTATGAACTGAATGTTTGTGTCCCCTCAAAATGCATATGTTGAAGGCCTAACCCCCAATGTGATGATGTTTGTAGGTGAGGTCTATG
Organism: Monodon monoceros; assembly: GCF_005190385.1. Classification (NCBI taxonomy): domain Eukaryota; kingdom Metazoa; phylum Chordata; class Mammalia; order Artiodactyla; family Monodontidae; genus Monodon; species Monodon monoceros. Next base: position 122,059,184 of record NW_021703767.1, read on the forward strand.
GGAGATAATTAGGTTTCGATGAGGTCATGCAGGTGGGGCCCCCATGGTGGGATTAGTGCCCTTATTAGAAGAGGAAGAAAGACCAGAGTCCCCTCCTTTTCTTTCTGTCACGAGAGACAGGGAGAAGGCAGCCATCTGCAGCCCAGGGAGTGGGCCTTCACCAGCAATCGTATCTGCAGGAACCTTGATCTGGGGCTTCCCAGACTCCAGAACTGTGAGAAAATAAATGCCTGTTGTCTAAACTGCTGGTCTGTGGTATTTTGTTATAGCAGCCTGAGCTAAGACGTTGAGGAACTTGCTAGACATGCAAATTCTCAGGCCCCACCCCAGACCCACTGAACAGAAACTCTGGAGGTGGGGCCTGGCAGCTTGTGTTTCAGCAGGCCCTCCAGGTGATTCAGATGGGCTAAGTTTGAGAACCTCTGCCTCAGAGAACTTAATATGCTAATGTGGCAGATAGAATAGTCAGTTTGCCGAATTTTCTGACCTCATTTATTTTATTTTCCTGTTGGGCACCTATGAACATCACCTGCAACAAAAAATATCAGAAGACACATGGTGTGAGATTCATTCAGTTCATTCAACACAGGTTGATTGAGCGCCCACTATGTTCCAGGCACTTCTGGGCACTGGGAATGCTACAGTGAACAAAACAGGAAGATTTCCGCCGGTGTTTCCCACTGTCCACCATATGCCACCGTCTCCCACCCCGCCACTGCCCGCATCCCTCCCCGCCGACCCTAAAGCTTTCCTGCCTCTGATCACTCATTTCTCCCAGCTTCCCCAATAAGCATTAGGACTCCCTTGCCCCCCAAAACAAAAAGCCTCTCAAGCCTGCCCAGCTTTTTCACTCCTCCCTGGTTTTGGTTTCCGGGACATGCCATGGAATTCATATGCAGACATTTTCCTCCTGAATTTCCTGAACAGCTGACATCTGTCAGGGCCCTGGGCCTCCGATCTGAGCCTCGGAGGCACGGCCTGCCTGTTGCACTTTGTAAGCAACCATGTACAGAGTGAGTCCAATATTTTAACAGGCCGGGAAGCACATGTCTTCAATTAGACAGTTAGGAAAGAGACTATTTCTCCTCTGGTGCTGTTTCCCTGATCGTAATCAGGTGGCACAAAGACCAAGCAGATCGCTCGGCTCGAGAAAGGGGGTTGAAATGGAGTCCCTTTAGGATGGGGTTGAGGTGTTTACAATCTCATCCTGTGGGTGCAACCCCCTCCCGCAAAAGACTGTGAGCTTCTCGAGGTATGGTTTAAGGGAAATGATGGCCACTTGACAATTACTGAACGAGTGAATGGTTACAGTAAAAGCCAGCAACAGTGGAATTGGTTCCTCTAGAAAAGGGTGACAACCCTAATCTTGGATTCCAGCCTCTAGAACTGTGAAAAATAAATGTCTGGTTTTTTTTAAAAAAAAAAAAGAAAGAAAGAAAAGGGTGACAAGAGTCCAGCTCAGGAAGCTGGAGCATGGTCATCGGGATGAGCCCATATGTGTGTCAAACACTTGGAATCGGGCCTCCCTGGTGGCGCAGTGGTTGAGAGTCCGCCTGCCGATGCAGGGGACACAGGTTCGTGCCTCGGTCCGGGAGGACCCCGCATGCCGCAGAGCGGCTGGGCCCGTGAGCCATGGCCGCTGAGCCTGCGCGTCCGGAGCCTGTGCTCCGCAACGGGAGAGGCCACAACGGTGAGAGGCCCGCGTATCGCCAAAAACAAACAAACAAACACTTGGAATCCTGGCAACCTCATCAGGTTGGCAGCACAAGAGGAAGGATTGCAAAAGCTCAGCAGACATGGAGAGCTCTGGAAGGTGGGAGCCTCATGGGGTAAAGGAAGGAGGGTAAAAGTTGTCAGATATGGGTGAGTCCCAGTATGACTCTGGCCAGGGAAGGGTCCATGCCTATTGCTCAGTCCTCCCCGCAGCCTCTGGCTTTGATGCCCATCCTGGGAGCATCAGCACATCCTTGCAGTCCCACTGAGAGGCAGTGGTTTTGGAGTGAGCCAGCTCGGTGGAAATTTCCCCTCTGCCCTCTTACCTGGACTTGGACCTGGGGCAAGTTTCTTACACTTGCTGAGTGCCAGTTTCTTTATTTGTGCAATGGATAGAACACCCATGTTGCAGGAAGATTTGATTATGTATTCAATGGATATTTATTGATAGCAGTTATGGGTCAGGAATTATTCTAGGTGTTGAGTATAAAAAGTGAGGAAAAATAGACGCAGTTCCTTCCCTAAGGGAATAGGCAGAAAATAAAACGCTCGCATAAATAAATGTAACATTATATCTGAAAGAAATACTATGAAGGGAAGGTACCAGGTGCCATATGAGCCCATAATTGGGAGGTTTACCTAGTTATGGAGACCGGAAGTGATGGTGAAGGAAAGGAGGCAGGTGAGGGGACCAATGGGGTAAGAATGTTCAAGGCAGAGGGAATAGTGCAGGCGGTGGCCCTGTGGCTGGAGCACAGAGGGTGAGGAGACAGCTCGTGACAGGGTGGGCAGAGAACCTGGCAGCGCAGGTGTCATGGGACCATCAGTCTCTGCCCTTCTCCCCCGAACTCCTTGCCCCCAGGAGCCTTCCTGTCTCCTCAGACTGGGCTCTGTGCTGCCTCAAACCTGTGGAGGTGCCCATTCCCCACAAGGTGCTCACCCCTCAGCCCGACCCTAGAGAGGGGCTGTAGCATGTTCAATGCTGACGCTCTGGAATCAGGCCTCGTGGGTTCAAATTCTCATTTGACTACTTTCGGGCTATGGGAGAGCAAAATGTGACAGGACAAGCAAGCCACACCCCCTCTATGCCTCAGTTTCCTCATCTATAAAATGGAAATGATGACAATAGTAACCACCTCAGGAGTACTGCATTTATATGACTTAGTACCTATAAAACAATTAGAACAGCGCCTGACATAGTGAGTGCTTAAGAAAAGTAGGGGTTATGGTTGGTGTTTGCCTGCCCCTCATTACCGTCAACCACTTCCATTGTTCCTGGCATGAGCTCTCTGCCCTCCCCGCATGTGGTCCAGGACGTGCCCAGCCCTCCTGTGCTGCCTCTCTCCCCACCATGCCGCCCAGGCTATTCTGTGCCAGCCCACACCATCCCCGCCCACCTCCACCCTCCCAAGTCCCTCTCAACACTCAAGGCACATATGTAATCCAGCATATTCCAGTAGCTACAGTGAACTAACTTTAATACTATGCTCTATTTAATCTGATACATCCATTTGTCATTTCAACATGTAATCAATATTAAAACTTAGATATTGTACATCACGTTTTTCTTATGAAGTCTTTGCCATCCATTGTGCATGTCACACTAACAGCACATCTCAGCTCAGACTAGCCACATTTCAAGGGTTTGACGGTCACACATGGCTGGTGGCTATCTCATTGGTGAGGCCAGTCCTTGACTCTTGAGATCCACGAGGTCAAGGACCACGTCTGTCTCCGGGTTCTTGGTAAATGTAGATCGCATGAGTGAGAGCATGAATAGGATAGGTGAACAGCTGTCATGTTCTGCCAAGCCCTCTCTGCTCTCCCCTGAGGCCTCTTCCTCTGTTACTGGGCACACAGCCTTTCAGCCATGATAGGGACCAAATCCTGGGTACCAAGTGCCCATGACCTTTCTAAAAATAAGGTGAGGGGAGCGCTTAAAAGACCTGGAATCCCAGCGAGCACTATACGGAGAGATATGCAAAGAAGGAGAGGTGGGTGGCAAAGATTCACACTGTGTCAAGGAGGACAGACCCCATCCTAGGGAGCCCTCAGGCTCCTGCCTTCAGGTAGAGAGGGAAGAATGGATGTCTGTGAGGAGCTGCAGAAGAGCAGATGGGAGGGTCCTCTGGAGCCTTCGACCAGCCTTCGGGCCCAGAGAATATCAGGGACTCGTTCAAGGTGAAAGAGCTTGTTAGTGGCAGGGCTGGAGCCCAGAACTCCTGTTTCCTGTCATTAGGTGCCTTTGGATGTTATCTCTTGGCAAAGATGAGAATGAATCATAGGCTCTTTGAAGGGGACCCCAGTATATTGAACAGGTTGCTGAGACGCAGCTAACTATTCAATAATGTATTTGAAGAAAATTAATTTTTCATCCTGCCAGTCAGAATATTGAGGCTGGTTGTCCAGAAATACAGAGTCTGACTTCTCCTTGCAAGTTAAAAAAAAAAAAAGGAGGCATCTCAGTGGATATCTTTAGAGAAACATAATTATAGTTTAGTTGATATATATCTCGGTGTGAGTGAATAAAACTCCTCTGAATAATTCAAATAAGAAATTCTGCCCCTTTGGAAAATTGAGCTGATCTTGAACGGAACTGGTTAAGTGTGTCCATCTCCAAAGACACAGCACAGGACAAGTCAGCCAGCATGTCCTACATCTCAAATCTCGCCAAGATTTCCTCAGGTGTTGGCTCTGTAAACCAGGTGCCACATGGCTAACCTGTCTCACCTTCGGCCACATGCCCACCTGGTGTGTATCTGTCAGCTCTCTGGCAGAATAGCTGAGACATGTGTGCTTTCCAAACGGAGAGGCTGAATCTCCAGCACGGAGGCTCCACCGTGTGGGCTTCCCACACTGATCTTGCTCTGGTGGCCTCTGGAGTGCCTGATTATAATTACAGACTGTCAGTGGGCCTTGGCTGTGAGCATCACATGGTTGCTCCAGAAAAGATCCATCCCTGCCACAAGTGGATCACCTGTTCCCCCCTGCAGAGAGATTTCTGTAGAGAGGCCTATTTGCATTTCACAGGGACCTCCAGGGAAAACGTGTGAACAGGCTGCCTCAGCTTGGAATTCCACAGCAAAGAAATTGGGTTCTTTGTTTGCCATTAAGTTTGGAAGAATTTGTGGAAATCTTTAGGGAACAGTTGTGGTTTTAAATCCATTAGCACATCCAAGGTCTTAAGACCAGTCTGTTAGGGAGACTTGCCATGTGGAATTTTCACACCTGGGTTTTAGTCTCATACAAAGCTTTGGGAACAGTTTAGGATCCAGCAATATCTCTTCTCCTTCCCCACTTCCCCTGCAACCCCCCCAAAGAAAACACCCAAAGAAACACAAAATCCTGCCAGCACCAACCTTCCCTGGCTTTGGAGAGAAGTGGGGTGCTCTGACCAGCTCCAAGCCCAGGGTAGTCACTCAGCGTGGACTTCTGAGCACTTATAGGGTGCAAAGCACCTGCTGGTTCCAAGCTTGGGTCTGACTGTAGATATCAGAAAATACAAATGGGCTACCACATTAACATAGAGAAGTGTGGCTCATTCATCCTGGCTTCTATCCAAGCTACACTGTTCAAGGACCAGGTTTTACAAAGTCTTCAAACAAGACTGGGAAGGTGTAAGTCCACAATTCTGTGTTGGCCTTTGTATTAGGCTGCTAGGGCTGCTACAATGAAGGACCACTCACCGGTCTTATAAGACCAAGAACTATTGGTCTTACAGTTCTGTGGGCTAGAAGTCTGAGATCAAGGTGTCGGCAGGGTTGGTCCTTCTGAGGGTTCTGAGGGAAGGTCTGCTCCATGCCTGGTGTTGGGTAGCCGCGGGCCCTCCTGGGCTCACAGATGTATCCCTCCAATCCTCCATCTTCACATGGCCATCTTTTGATAAGGACACCAGTCATATTGGTTTGCGGGCCCACTCTACTCCAGTATGACCTCATCTTAACTAATTCCATTCACAACAACTTTGCAAATAAGGTCACATTCTGAGGTACTGGAGGTTAGGACTTTAGCATCTGTTTTGGAGGGACCCAGTTCAACCCCTAACAGCCTTCTCTTGTTCCTGCCATGTTCCCAAAGTGCAGGGCTGGGACGTAGAAAGTGCTCCAAGACTATGCCCAGCATTCCATCCTACCACGCACCATGACAGAAACAGCAAAGTGGCCACATAGGTCACCACTGTGTTTTGGTTTGAGGAACGAAGATTCTTTGAATCCTGTGTAATAATGGTAAACTGTGAGATGTTATAGGTGTTCAGGAAGTACACATAAAAGGAGAATCCCTAATTAAATAATTTAATCCCATTGAAAAGTCTGCACACTATATTCATTCATCATTCATCCATTCATTCATCCATTCAATAAATACTCATGCAGCCTACCATGTGCTAGGCGCCCTGCCTCATGTGGAAGAGGCTGAGGTCCTGCTCGGGGAGCCTGGAGCCTTGGCTCTTCCAGGCCATGCCTCTGAGCTTCCCTCTCTAGTGGTGTGGCAGAAGCAGGGGAAATGCTCAGACTTAAAATCACTTCACAGAGCATTCATTCTTATGCTTGAGTGTGAGTAAGATAATAAGATATATATGTAAATAAAATATTGGTCTCTACTTCTGGTTCCTGACCTAAAAATCCTTGTAAATAAGGGCGCTAGGAGAACCTTTTGTTCTAACGTGTAGTCTCTGACCCCAGTTCCTGACACAGAGCTCCTAAGACCTTGGCGATTTCCTAAGTGACAGGAGCATCTGACACCAAACTCCTAACCCCCTTGGAATCTCCTGTGTGATAGAAATGTCGTTTGTTCTAATGAGGTGACATTTGGTGGATGGAGGACAGTCACCAAAAGGGCCAAGCCATGATGGGAAGCTTGGAATTTTCAGTCGTACCCGCTATTCTATGGCGAGGGGAGAGGGGAGGAGGAATGGAAAAAGAGTTAGTAATCTATCATGCCTACATGATGAAACCTCCCTAAAAATCCCAGTGGGGTTTGGGGAACTTCCGGGGTGGTGAACACATCTATGTACTGGGAGGGGAACACACCCCAATTTCATGGGGACAGACAGTCCTGAGTTTGGGACCCTTCTAGACCTCGCCCTATGTATCTTTTCATCTGGCTGTTCATCTCTGTTCTTTATCTGTAGATTTTACTATATAAAACTTATACACATAAGTAAATGTTCCCCTGAATTCTGTGAGCTGTTCTAGCAAATGATCCACTCCAAGGAAGGGTTCGTGGGAACCCCCGATTTGTAGCTGAGCTAGACAGAAGTGGTGGGTAACCTGGGAACCTACTACTTGAGATCGGCACCTGAAGTGGGAGCCGTCTCCTGTGACTGAGCCCTTAATCTCTGGGATCTGTGCTAACTCCAGTTAGTGTCAGAATTGAATTGAATTGTAGGACACCCAGCTGGTGTTGGACAAAATTGCTTGGTGTGGAAAAGAAAAAAAACCACATCTGGTGTCAGAAGAGTTATGAGTGTGGTATAGTGTGAGAGTTAAGCAAAAGCACACAGGAGAATTTGTCCTACATACACCGAGGCTCTAAGGGAGTTTCTGAATTTAGGAGGTAAGCGGAGGGTGGTGCTGAGGAGAGGGAGGGAAGGCCAAGGACGAGTGCTCTCCCAGGTCCTCATGGACTGCGGGCTGCCTTGCCTCTCCCGTGGCTCTTCCTGGAGATCCTGATGAAGGTGACTCTACCAGGATGCCATGTATGACCTTGGTCCTCAGTCCCTGTGTGAGGGGGAGGTTCTCCTTATGAACCTGCTAATATAGCTGGGTCATGAAAAGCTTTTTCCCTTTGTTCCAAACTCTTGAATAAACTTTTCTTTTTCTTTTTTAGGAACTTCCTTAATAAGTTGCATTTCTCACAAAAGCCTGGGAGACAGACACCCAGGATTTAAGTCACCCCCAACTGGTAGGCAGACTAATGGCCCCCAAAGATGTCTCTACCCTAATCCCTGAAATCTGTGACTATGTTCCCTTACTTGGCAAAGGGGGTCTTCAGAAGTGACTAAGTGAAGGATTTTGAGATGAGAAATTAGCCTGGATGATCTGGGTAAACCCCATGTAATCTGAAGGGTCCTTATAAGTGAGCGGGAGGCAGAAGAGTCAGAGGTGATGTGAGGAAGCAGAGGCTGGTGTGGTGTGAGTGCTGACTTTGAAGAAGGAGGAAGGGGCCATGAGCTGAAGAATGTGGGCAGCCTCCAGAAGCTGGAAAGGGCAAGGAACCCCATTCTCCCCTAGGGCTCCCAGAAAGAACATAGCCCTTCCAACACCGTGATTTTAGTCCCGATTTCACACATCTCCCAGAAAGAACATAGCCCTTCCAACACCGTGATTTTAGTCCCGATTTCACACATCTGACCTCCAAACTGTAAGATAAATTTGTGTTGTTTGAAGCTATAAGTGTGCGGCAACTTGTACAATAACAATAGGAAACAAACACACCCATCTTACCCAACTCATAATCCCTGCTTCTCCAAACACACTGTTGTCTTTTGGTTCTAGGCTCCATTCTGCACCCTGCTTCCATCGCTTGGCCCTCCTTCTCCTACTTCTCCCACCCTGATTGGCCCACCCAGGCCAGCTCCTACCCCTCCACACCCTAATCCCCACACTGCTCTCCACCTCTCCACCCCAGCCCCAAATCCTTCACTGATGCCAGTCGTGGTTGCTCTGGCCCCTGAACGCCCTCAGTATCTTCAGGAGGGTTCCTCACTATGTGCAACCTATGGCCACTTTATATAAACAAACAAACAAGAATCCCATCTACCTAAAGACACTTAAATGGGTGAGGCTGGCCACACACAACGTAGCTCCCCAAAGCCAGGTTTCCCCACGAACTAAACGCTGTTTAATAGGGGCTTGTTTTCCTAAAATGCTGACGGTCTTTGCATTCAGAGGTATGGAATTAGTTGGCCGTGGTTCCAGGCAGTGCTGAGCCTGAGCGATGTGCTCTTCAAAATCTCTGAAATGTCTTCCCAGGGAAAGGCACCCTTAAGAGAAAGCTCCTACTTCGTCTTCCTGTGATCCCCACTCATCAGTGGTACAGTGAGTACTGACCTCTCTCATCTGCTCTGTGCCACTCACTGGGCTAAGAACTTAGCACGCATTGCCTTAATCAGTTCTTCCAACAACTCTTGGAGGTGGTAGTATTATTTTCCCCATTTTACAGATCCGCAGAGGCTAAATAACTTGCCCAAGGTCTCACAGCAAGTCTGTGTCCAGAGCCTGGCTGGAAAGCCTTGCTGAGCGAAGTGTGAGCCATCCATAGGCAGCAGCACCGGTGTCCCCAGGGAGCTGGTTAGAAACTACAATCTCAGACCCCACCCCGACCCTCTGAATCAGAATCTGCATTCTAACAAGATCTCCAGGTGATGGTCTTGCACATTAAAACTGAGTGGCTCTGCTCTAAACCGCAATGTGGTGGTGCTACCACTCAAGAAAGAAAGAACAATCTATTGTCGGATGTGAATTTGAATAGTGTGTCTGGTAAGGGTTCCTGCAGGTCAAGTGGAAGTAGGCACTGTGGGAGGCTGGAGGGCCTTGGGAGAGGAGGTGAGGCCTCTGGAAGCATTCCATTTCATCCCGAAGCATTGAGCTGCAGGTTGTCCCTCAGGCTGGGCAGGGGAGGCCCACTCCTACAGGTTTGCTGGAGGACGGCCTGCAAAGGGTGTTAGAGTGTCAGAGGGATGGGGATGGCTCTTGCAAACACCCCTGTCCGGACCACATCTTCAGTCCCTTAGCCTAAAGAGGAAGGGATGGCAATTCAGGGGAGCTAGTTAGTCAGAAGGAGAGAGAGAGAATAGAAGAAAGACGGGGCGGGGAAGGAGGGATGGGTTGCTTTGGGGAGGAGGGGTCTCATTCACCAGATGTGTTGAGTGCAGGGCCAGCTTTCTCAACAGACTCACTCCATTAAGCAGGGTCGGGGGGGTCTCCTCTCTCCCCAACACTCACGTAGAAGTGAGAGGAATCAGGCTGGTACTCAATCACTATCATGACTGCCTTTAAACCCATTCATTTAGATCTCATTTATTTATTTATACCCACCTCATTCCTCATGAGATTTAGGATTAATCTGTATTAATAATAGATACTTAATAACCATAATTAATGGTGACGGCCCTCCTCATCTTCCATTAATGAAATAATACCTTATTATTTTCAAAGTACCCATCATATTATCCCACATTCTCCTCAGAGTCCCTGGGAGGATGAATGGATGGGTGTTTACGCGCTCAACAAATGAGAAAAGTACATGCTTGAGAAGTAAGGTGATTTCATCAGAGGCAGTTTATGGAGTGGGCAGGGGGTCTCCTGATTTCAGATGGCCTTGCTTCCTTAGTATTTTCTCCAACCCACTAAACCCACATGAAAGCCAAACCAGCAGTAACAACACAACACTAGTCCAATGCAGGCAGAAAAAGAGAGCACACCACCCGACTCTGATTCAGGAACACTTTCCCCGGTTCGACATGATCTGAGCGCAAGCCACATGCGAGATTCACGACTGCAGACTCCTGCTTGACTGGTTTGCTTTGGTTCCATGGTGGGATTGCCTGTATCTATTAGAAAGATTCTCTCTCCCTCACAGATCAGAGTGTATTCCTAATTTTCAAATATGCTTTTCGTTCTTTTTTAATTCATGAATTTTATTTTATTTTTTTAATAGAACAGGTCCTTATTAGTCATCAATTTTATACACATCAGTGTATACATGTCAATCCCAATTGCCCAATTCATCACACCACCATCCCCACCTCCCCACCACTTTCCCCCCTTGGTGTCCATACGTTTGTTCTCTACATCTGTATCTCGATTTCTGTCCTGCAAACCAGCTCATCTGTACCATTTTTCTAGGTTCCATATATATGCGTTAATATATGATATTTGTTTTTCTCTTTCTGACTTACTTCACTCTGTAGAAGTAAGTCTACAGTCTCTAGATCCATCCACGTCTCTACAAATGACCCGATTGCATTGATTTTTATGGCTGAGTAATATTCCATTGTATATATGTACCACATCTTCTTTATCCATTCGTCTGTCGATGGGCATTTAGGTTGCTTCCATGACCTGGCTATTGTAAATAGTGCTGCAATGAACATTGGGGTGCATGTGTCTTTTTGAGTTATGGTTTTCTCTGGGTATATGCCCAGTAGTGGGATTGCTGGGTCATATGGTAATTCAATTTTTAGCTTTTTAAGGAACCTCCATACTGTTCTCCATAGTGGCTGTATCAATTTACATTCCCACCAACAGTGCAAGAGGGTTCCCTTTTCTCCACACCCTCTTCAGCGTTTGTTGTTTGTAGATTTTCTGATGATGCCCATTCTAACTGGTGTGAGGTGATACCTCATTGTAGTTTTGATTTGCATTTCTCTATTAATTAGTGATGTTGAGGAGCTTTTCATGTGCTTCTTGGCCATCTGTATGTCTTCTTTGGAGAAATGTCTATTTAGGTCTTCTGCCCATTTTTGGATTGGGTTGTTCATTTTCTTAATATTGAGCTGCATGAGCTGTTTATATATTTTGGAGATTAATCCTCTGTCAGTTGCTTCATTTGCAAATAATTTCTCCCATTCTGAGGGTTGTCTTTTTGCCCTGTTTATGGTTTCCTTTGCTGTGCAAAAGCTTTTAAGTTTCATTAGGTCCCATTTGTTTATTTTTGTTTTTATTTCCGTTACTCTAGGAGGTGGATCAAAAAAGATCTTGCTGTGATTTATGTCAAAGAGTATTCTTCCTATGTTTTCCTCTAAGAGTTTTATAGTGTCCGGTCTTACATTTAGTTCTCTAATCCATTTTGAGTTTATTTTTGCGTATGGTGTTAGGGAGTGTTCTAATTTCATTCTTTTATATGTAGCTGTCCAGTTCTCCCAGCACCACTTATTGAAGAGACTGTCTTTTCTCCATTGTATATCCTTGCCTCCTTTGCCATAGATTAGTTGACCATAGGTGCATGGGTTTATCTCTTGGCTTTCTATCTTGTTCCATTGATCTATGATTCTGTTTTTGGGCCAGTACCATACTGTCTTGATTACTGTAGCTTTGTAGTATAGCCTGAAGTCAGGGAGTCTGAGTCCTCCAGCTCCGTTTTTATTCCTGAAGACTGCTTTGGCTATTCGGGGTCTTTTGTGTCTTCACACAAATTTTAAGATTTTTTGTTCTAGCTCCGTAAAAAATGCCATTGGTAGTTTGATAGGGATTGCATTGAACCTGTAGATTGCTTTAGGTGGTATAGTCATTTTCACAATACTGATTCTTCCAATCCAAGAACATGGTATATCTCTCCATCTGTTGGTATCATCTTTAATTTCTTTCATCAGTGTCTTATAGTTTTCTGCATACAGGTCTTTTGTCTCCCTAGGTAGGTTTATTCCTAGGTATTTTATTCTTTTTGTTGCCGTGGTAAATGGGAGTGTTTCCTTAATCTCTCTTTCAGATTTTTCAACATTAGTGTATAGGAATGCAAGAGATTACTGTGCATTAATTTTGTATCCTGCAACTTTACCAAATTCATTGATTAGCTCTAGTAGTTTTCTGGTGGCATCTTTACGATTCTCTATATATAGTATCATGTCATCTGCAAACAGTAACAGTTTTACTTCTTTTTTCCAATTTGTATTCCTTTTATTTCTTTTTCTTCTCTGATTGCCGTGGCTAGGACTTCCAAAACTATGTTGAATAATAACTGTGAGAGTGGACATCCTTGTCTTGTTCCTGATCTCAGAGGAAATCCTTTCAGTTTTTCAGCATTGAGAATGATGTTTGCTGTGGGTTTGTCGTATATGACCTTTATCATGTTGAGGTAGGTTCCCTCTATCCCACTATCTGGAGAGTTTTTATGATAAACTGGTGTTGAATTTTGTCAAAAGCTTTTTCTGAATCTATTGAGATGATCATATGGCTTTTATTCTTCAATTTGTTAATATGGTGTATCACATTGATTGATTTACGTATATTGAAGAATCCTTGCATCCCTGGGATAAATCCCACTTGATCATGGTGTGTGAGCCTTTTAAAGTGTTGCTGGATTCTGTTTGCTAGTATTCTGTTGAGGATTTTTGCATCTATATTCATCAGTGATATTGGTCTGTAATTTTCTTTTTTTGTAGTATCTTTTTCTGGTTTTAGTATCAGGGTGATGGTGGCCTCATATAATGAGTTTGGGAGTGTTCCTTCCTCCGCAATTTTTTGGAAATGTTTGAGAAGGATGGGTGTTAGCTCTTCTCTAAATGTGTGATAGAATTCACCTGTGAAGCCATCTGGTCCTGGGCTTTTGTTTGTTGGAAGATTTTTAATCACAGTTTCAATTTCATTACTTGTGATTGGTCTGTTCATATTTTCTATTTCTTCCTGGTTCAGTCTTGGAAGGTTATACCTTTCTAAGAATTTGTCCATTTCTTCCAGGTTGTCCATTTTATTGGCGTAGAGTTGCTTGTAGTAGTCTCTTAGGATGTTTTGTATTTCTGTGGTGTCTGTTGTAACTTCTCCTTTTTCATTTCTAATTTTATTGATTTGAGTCCTCTCCCTTTTTTTCTTGATGAGTCTGGCTAATGGTTTATCAATTTTGTTTGTCTTCTCAAAGAACCAGCTTTTAGTTTTATTGATCCTTGCTACTGTTTTCTTTGTTTCTATTTCATTTATTTCTGCTCTGATCTTTATGGTTTCTGTCCTTCTGCTAATTTTGGGTTTTGTTTGTTCTTCTTTCTGTAGTTCCTTTAGGTGTAAGGTTAGATTGTTTATTTGAGATTTTTCTTGTTCCTTGAGGTAGGCTTGTATAGCTATAAACTTCCCTCTTAGAACTGCTTTTGCTGCATCCCATAGGTTTTGGATCGTCGTGTTTTCTTTGTCATTTGTCTCTAGGTATTTTTTGATTTCCTCTTTGATTTCTTCAGTGATCTCTTGGTTATTTAGTAACGTATTGTTTAGCCTCCATGTGTTTGTGTTTTTTACATTTTTTCCCTGTAATTCATTTCTAATCTCATAGTGTTGTAGTCAGGAAAGATGCTTGATATGATTTCAATTTTCTTAAATTTACTGTGGCTTGATTTTTGACCCAGGATGTGATGTATCCTGGAGAATGTTTCATACGCACTTGAGAAGAAAGTGTAATCTGCTGTTTCTGGATGGAATGTCCTATAAATATCAATTAAATCTATCTGGTCTATGGTGTCATTTAAAGCTTCTGTTTCCTTATTTGTTTTCATTTGGGATGATCTGTCCATTGGTGTAAGTGAGGTGTTAAAGTCCCCCACTCTTATTGTGTTACTGTCAATTTCCTCTTTTATACCTGTTAGCAGTTGCCTTATGTATTGAGGTGCTCCTATGTTGGGTGCATATATATTTATAATTGTTATATCTTCTTCTTGGGTTGATCCCTTGATCATTATGTAGTGTTCTTCCTTGTCTCTTGTAACATTCTTTATTTTAAAGTCTATTTTATCTGATATGACTATTGCTACTCTAGCTTTCTTTTGATTTCCATTTGTATGGAATATCTTTTTCCATCCCCTCACTTTCAGTCTGTATGTGTCCCTAGGTCTGAAGTGGGTCTCTTGTAGACAGCATCTATATGGGTCTTGTTTTTGTATCCATTCACAAGCCTGTGTCTTCTGGTTGGAGCATTTAATCCATTCACGTTTAAGGTAATTATCGATATGTACTTTCTATGACCATTTTCTTAATTGTTTTGGGTTTGTTTTTGTAGGTCCTTTTCTTCTCTTGTGTTTCCCACTTAGAGAAGTTCCTTTACCATTTGTTGTAGAGCTGGTTTGGTGGTGCTGAATTCTCTTAGCTTTTGCTTGTCTGTAAAACTTTTGATTTCTCCATCGAATCTGAATGAGATCCTTGCCGGGTAGAGTAATCTTGGTTTTAGGTTCTTCCCTTTCATCACTTTAAGTATATCGTGCCACTCCCTTCTGGCTTGTAGAGTTTCTGCTGAGAAATCAGCTGTTAACCTTATGGGAGTTCACTTGTATGTTATTTGTCATTTTTCCCTTGCTGCTTTCAATAATTTTTCTTTGTCTTTAATTTTTGACAGTTTGATTACTATGTGTCTTGGCGTGTTTCTCCTTGGGTTTATCCTGTATGGGACTCACTGTGCTTCCTGGACTTGGGTGGCTATTTCCTTTCCCATGTTAGGGAAGTTTTCGACTATAATCTCTTCAAATATTTTCCCAGGTCCTTTCTCTCTCTCTTCTCTTTCTGGGACCCCTATAATGCGAATGTTGTTACATTTAATATTGTCCCAGAGGTCTCTTAGGCTGTCTTCATTTCTTTTCATTCTTTTTTCTTTATTCTGTTCCACAGCAGTGAATTCCACCATTCGGTCTTCCAGATCACTTATCCGTTCTTTTGCCTCAGTTATTCTGCTATTGATTCCTTCTAGTGTAGTTTTCATTTCAGTTATTGTATTGTTCATCTCTGTTTGTTTGTTCTTTAATTCTTCTAGGTCTTTGTTAAACATTTCTTGCATCTTCTCAATCTTTGTCTCCATTCTCTTTCTGAGGTCCTCGATCATCTCCACTATCATTATTCTGAATTCTTTTTCTGGAAGGTTGCCTATCTCCACTTCATTTAGTTGTTTTTCTGGGGTTTTATCTTGTTCCTTCATCTGGTACCTAGCCCTCTGCCTTTTCATCTTGTCTATCTTTCTGTGAATGTGGTTTTTTTCCCCACAGTCTGCAGGATTGCAGTTCTTCTTGCTTCTGCTGTCTGCTTTCTGGTGGATGAGGCTGTCTAAGAGGTTTGTGCAAGTTCCCTCATGGGAGGGACTGGTGGTGGGTAGAGCTGACTGTTGCCCTCATGAGCAGAGCTCAGTAAAACTTTAATCCTCTTGACTGCTGATGGGTGGGGCTGGGTGCCCTCCCTGTTGTTTGTTTGGCCTGAGGCAGCCCAACACTGGAGCCTACCTGGGCTCCTTGGTGGGGCTAATGGTGGACTCTGGGAGGACTCATGCCAAGGAGTATTTCCCAGAACTTCTGCTGCCAGTGTCCTTGTCCTCACGGTGAGCCACAGCCACTGCCCGCCTCTGCAGGAGACCCTCCAACAGTAGCAGGTATGTCTGGTTCAGTCTCCCCTGGGGTTACTGCTCCTTCCCCTGGGTCCTGATGCACACACTACTTTGTGTGTGCGCTCCGAGAGTGGAGTCTCTGTTTCTCCCAGTCCTGTCGAAGTCCTGCAATCAAATCCCACTAGCCTTCAAAGTCTGATGCTCTAGGAATTCATCCTCCCATTGCCAGGCCCCCAGGTTGGGAACTTGATGTGGGGCTCACAACCTTCACTCCAGTGGGTGGACTTCTGTGATATAAGTGTTCTCCAGTCTGTGAGTCACCCACCCAGCAGTTATGGGATTTGATTTTACTGTGATTGCGCCCCTCCTACCGTCTCATTGTGGCTTCTCCTTTGTCTTTGGATGTGGGGTATCTTTTTTGGTGAGTTCCAGTGTCTTTCTCTCTATGATTGTCCAGCAGTTAGTTGTGATTCTGGTGTTCTCGCAAGAGGGAGTGAGAGCACGTCCTTCTACTCCGCCATCTTGGTTCCTAATCTCTTTTTTTTAATTGAAGTATAGTTGACTTACAATGTTGTGTTAGATTCAGGTATACAGAAAAATGATATATATATTTTGTGTGTATGTTCTTTTTCCGATTGTTTTCCATCATAGGTTATTACAAGATATTGAATATAGTTCCCTGTGCTATACAGTAGAACCTTGTTGGTTATTCTATATATAGTAGTGTGTATATGTTAATCCCAAACTAATTTATGCCCCCTCCTTCCCCCTTTGGTAACCATAAGTTTGTTTTCTATGTCTGTGAGTCTATTTCTGTTTTGTAAATACATTCATTTGTATCATCAAATATGCTTTTCTTCTGTGGTCATCCGTGTATGTATATAAGCTGCTTGGTTTGTTTGCTCAATTCCCAGATATTTTCTGTGTCCTTAAATAATTACCAGTAAGGCTGATTTGGGGACCAGCCTCTGATATGCAATGAGAAGAAATGCCTTCCTGTTATGCTGAGTGACTGAAGAAGTAGATATTTATGTTCAGAATCCTTGGGGATCATAAGCTAACTCTGAATTCCTGAATTCCTTCCTAGCTCACTATGAAATGCCCTGATACCCAACCCCTGCCCTCCCCTCAATGAGAATATTTTTACAGGGGTCTTAGGTATCTGTAACCCATGCAAGGTGAACTTCAGGCACCTGGGCATGCCAGATAGAGACACTCCATGAGAAATATTTAGAGACGGAGGGATTGTACCACTCACTACACCGAGGGCACTTCTGCCAGTGAGCAGGCCTTAGGGCAGCTCGGCACCCTGCTGGGTCTTTGTTTGTGGTGATGCAGTTCTCAGGGCCTCAGCTCAGAAAAAGAAGAGAATGTCCAAGCAGAAGGTATCCTCCCATGTGCTTGGCTGACCATTTAATTACAAGGTCCAATCAAACTAATTACACTTTCAGAACCTTGAAGACATCAGGTAATTAAAGGCTGCCTCACTGCTGAGTCCCGGTAGATGGTTTTCAGTGCAGTTGGTAGATGGGCTGTGAGTCACACAGTGAAAAGGAAACCTTGAGACCAAGGCAATCAGGAGAAAGAGAAGCATCTGGAAACAGCAAACTCTCCAAGGACTCAATATTGGCTTGATATTTTCAGAGTCAGAGAGATAGTATATGAATTTTTTTCTAGCAAAATCCATCATCATAGAAATCTGATTTTTGTCATCAGATTATACGACTGAGCCACAGATGGTAGGAGCTGAGTGCTGTGAAAATTAAACAACATAAACCAGTTATAGGGCAGGGTTGGGCATATAGTAAATGCTCAATAAATGGTTATTATTATTACATAATCATTGTTAATTATTTGGGTTAGTGCAAAAACATTTATCAAGTGCTCAGCGTCGGGGACTCCAAGGAATGCTGTTCTTGCAGGTTCTTGGGGTTTCCAATAACAAATATAACCAAGACTTAGAGGAAACACTTCGGGAAACCAAGCCTTACACTTGGGATGAGATGCAAGTTCAAGGGTACCTAGTTGTGTAGAGAAGTGGTGACAACTAGTGGTTGCACCAATTTAGCCTCAAGCATCCACTTTAGCCACCCTTGGGGATGAACGAGAAGGGGTGACTGGAGGATATGACTCTTATCCGAGAGACCGGATTAGCACACAGCAAAGACTTTTATTTATCGCTCAACCCATTCGAAAGAAGACTGAATGTGGCTTGTGAGGATAAAATCTATACAGGTTAAAATATAAGTCAGGAAATAGGAAGAAGCCATGGAGGGGAAGATGTGGGAAGGAAAGTCTATCAGACACCTGTCTGGTCCACCTCAGGTCTCGGCACCATCTCTCTGTGGGAGGCGGGGAAGGGCACAGCCACACATTGGCTCCAGCTGCCATTGTGGCAACTCTCCGCCCAGCTGCTGCCCAGTGATGGGATTCTCAAGGGCACGACCCAACAGCCCTCACCCTGCTGTGGGCTCCCCAGGCATCTCCGAGCCATGAGGCACAGCAGGACTCATGACACCCAGACATAGAGGGGAGTGAATGCTCCTGGGGAAAATGGGAGACAGGTGCCTGTGGACAAACTTTCTCCCTTTCTCTCCTCACCTAAGACACAGTAGTTAATTATTCATAGTTAATAACTGCTTTGGAAGAGCCATCAGCTGAACTTGATCACAAGCGATGTCTAAGCTTGGTAACATGCCCTCTTTTTTTTCAGTTTTAATATATTTTTAATTAAAGTGTAGTTGATTTACAATGCTGGGTTAATTTCTGCTGTACAGCAAAGTGATTCAGTTATACAGATATATACAGTCTTTTTTAAAATATTCTTTTCCATCATGGTTTATCATAGGATATTGAATATAGTTCTCTGTGCTATAAAAAAAACCTTGTTGTTTATTCATTCTATATATAAAAGCTCACGTCTGCTAACCTCAATCTCCCACTCCATCCCTCCCCCAACCCCCTCCCTCTTGGCAACCACCACTCTGTTCTCTATGTCCGTGATTCTGTTTCTGTTTCATAGACAGGTTCACTTGTGTCATATTTTAGATTCCACTTATAAGTGATATCAAATGGCATTTGTCTTTCTCTTTCTGACTTCACTTAGTACGATAATCTCTAGTTGCAACCATGTTGCTGCAAATGGCATTATTTCATTCTTTTTTTGGCTGAGCAGTATTCCATCGTACATGTGTACCACATATTTATCCATTCATCTGTCGAGGGACATTTAGGTTGTTTCCATGTCTTGGCTGGAACACACCCTCTTTATTGGTCTCCCTCATTCCTGCCTCACTCCCTTTTCCGTCACTCTCATTTCCTTGGGCTTACACTCCTTATTGTAAAGGAGAAACACATACATTTTCACCTTGGGCTTTGCTTTCTAGGGACTTGGGCTCAGACAGAAAGTTAAGATGAAGCTTTGGAGGGAGTATGTGTGGTTTATCCCTAAATGTGTCCTGAAAGGGTCTATGTTCTTTGGCAGAGGGGCCACCTGTTTTTTCTACACTCTATGGAAGCCGATGCACAGAGGAAACCTAGTGAGTCCTGCTGCTGTACCACGCCCATGAAACGAAGAGACAGCTTTTGTCAAAGAGAAGCAGAGTTCTTCCTTGCATTGAGTCCAGACAGAAATCTCTCTTTTGGGTTCTCAAATGGAGACAGTGGGTGGTGTAGGGACCACTGTGCTCAACACCACGTTTATTAATCTGATGAGTTTGGGGGGCTGGTTCTTATAACACACTCAACGTGGTCTGAAAGTTTAACATCAAGGTACACTCCAATAAGAATACAGAACTAGAAAGATAGTGTAGTGTAAGATTAACAACAGGGCTTTGAAGAGGCTTAGGTGTGATTTCCAGTTCTGCCAATGACTACCTGTGTGACTTCGGGCAAATTAAACTCCCTAAGTCTCAGTATTCTTCATCTGTAAGACAGGTCATGGTAAGGATAAATAAGAGAATGCACAAAGGGTGCTTAATTCGACACAGCACACAGTGAGTATTCAGGAGAAATCGCTATTGATAAAACTGTTCTGAGAGGGGCCCTGCGATTAAGTCCGGGTACGGTGTGGTTCTCAGATGGTCAGTCTTAATTCAAGGGTTAAGTGTAGAGTATTTTGAGTTGTAGCTCCCATGTGTTTTTCAAATAATCATACAAACACCAATACATTTTATTTATTTATTTTTTAAAAAATCTTCATTGAATTTGTTACAATATTGCTTCTGTTTTATGTTTTGGTTTTTTTGGCCGTGAGGCATGTGGGATCTTAGCTCCATGACCAGGGAGCGAACCCGCACCCCCTGCATTGGAAGGCAAAGTCTAAACCACTGGACCGCCAGGGAAGTCCCCCAATATATTTTAAATTGTGACAAATGCTTTGAAGGAAGAGCCTAAGAAGTGAGAGAGTTTTCATAGGGAGTCCTGTAGTCTGGGGGTTGGAGAAAGCTTGCTGACAAAGCCTAGGGCCCTGTCCCCCCTCTGACTAGCACCTTGGGCCACGTGATTCGCAGCTGTGGGTAAGGCCAGCCTTCACGGATGGTGGCCCTCTCAGCCTCTCCAGGAGGCAGTCTGCTGTAGCAGAAAGAACACAGGTTTTTAGAGAGCCCAACTAAGGAGCAGTGTGGCTTAGGATCAGCCACTTCAATGTTCCGAGCTTCAGGTTTCCCATCTGAGAAATGGGGGTAATGGTTCTTCTTTGCGGACTGCTGTGCTGATTAAAAGAGTGAATGCAGGCAAAGCACCTAGAGCAGATCCCAGCCCAGAAGAACTCAGTCATGTTCAGTCCTTCAACCCCCTCCTCTCTTCTGCTGAATTACAACCTGGTAATGTCATCCAGCTCCTGGTATGATAGGGTAGCAGTTTTGCCAAGTATTTCTTTGTGACCCCCCCACAGAAGTTAGCTTAATGACTAGTATAAAGCAGGTATACACAGTAGATGCTGTTCACAACATACCTGACTAAAGAAGCAAGCTTGTCACACTGCCCTTAGGCTCTATGACTAATGCTGCAGTTATAAGAACAGCACGACTGAGATTCTAAACAAACCCTGTAATGCATGTAAATGATTCTCCACCATCCTAAATAATAGCACAGATTTAATTAAAAACACTTTAAAGACATCCGTTCAAAGCCTCGCTCCATCCCTCTGTTCCTTTATCAGACTCTCAGTTTGCTGACTGGAGTGTGATTTTTGCTGAAACCTCTGAATGGCAAATCACATTTTCATCCTAAAGTGTCAGAGATAAGGCCACGCAAGAGAATAAAATAATTAAAGGCCAAAGAGGTAAACCCAGCTAGGAGTGCAATGGGAAGACATAAGTGGGCCAATGATGTTCATGGACTTCTTTATTTTTTTTTCTTTTCTTGTGTTGATTAAACCAAAGGTCTTTGCTGTAAATTGGAGCCATGTTCTCCTGAAATATTAATCTATGTCTTAAGTAAAAAAAAAATGTCCATGGTTGATTGTAACAATTCAAACTGCCAGGGTGAGTGTCCTTGGCAGAGGTGAGTAAGGTTTATCAGACTCTTTGTGGAATATTCCTTACATGGTGGGAGGCCCCTACCTCGAATGGAAGCAGAGTTTACCTACAGACTAGTAACCTCTTCCCATCTATGTTCATCTTCACTCATCCACCCACCTACTCAACCATCCATCCATCCGTGCATCCATCTATCTGCCTACCCACCTATTCATCCATCCATGCATCCATCCATCTGCCTACCCACCTACTCATCCATCCATGCATCCATCCATCTGCCTACCCACCTACTCATCCATCCATGCATCCATCCATCTACCCACCCATCCATTCATCCTTGCCTCCAGCATACACTCCCTGAGCCCCTGCTATGGGGCAGGCACTGTTTTAGTCCTGGGGAACACAGCAGGAAATAAGACAGAGGAAGTTCCTGTTCTCGTGGAGACAGACTACATAATTACATTAAAAAATCGTTACAGAATATAAATGAGGGCTGTCCATATTGATATTCATTCAACCAAATTTCCTTGAGCAAAGTGCAAAAGGGCAAGATCTCCTGGTTGCTGAGGAAGCAACTGTTGTTTCCTGAGAGGGTTTAGGCCCATCTCTGATTTAGCCCTGCATTCCTAGTGCCTAGTATGAAATCCAGGACACAGTACACATTTAGGAAAAGTGCATTCAGTGAAGAGAATCTACTCTGGGGCTACTCAAGGACAGGGATACTGTCTTACCTGTCTCTGCACAAAGCAGTTCAGATAGGTTTTAATTCATTCCACTAGCATTTCCTGAGACCCATTCATTTCCCAAATATTGTCCGTGTCTTTTGGTGAACATATGTATGTGTTTTTGCTGGGTGGACTGCTAGGAGAATTAGCAGGAGATACTAAGAGATACCGCCAAACAGTTTTCCAAAGTGGCCGCACCAATTTCCATTCCCATAAGCGATACGCAGGAGTTGCAATGGCTCTACATTCCTGCCAAGTCTTAGTAGCGTCTTGTTTCTTTTTTTTTTTCTCTTTCTCTTAGCCATTCTGGTGGATGTTCAGAACAGCTCACTGTGGATTTAATTTGCATTTCCCTGATGTCTAGTAAAGTTGAGCCTCTTTTCAAGCGTTTCCTGGCCATTCGAATAACTTCAGTGAAGTGCTTACTTGGGTGTTTTGAAGGTCCAGGATTTTTGACTGCTTTGTGCACTGTGTATCGTCAGGGTCCAGAGCAACTCCTGCCATGTACTAACTAGGTGGTCAAAGGACGTATCTGTTAAATAAACGTGCACATTCACACGCTTTTCCTACTAGCATTTTAATAGTTTTCCTTTAAGTCAACTCACTTTTACTTAAATAAACTGACTTAGAAAGTAGTTTAATATCATCTCATAGCTCTGAAATCACAGTTGTAATGTGCAAGTTACACTTTTTCTCTTACACATTAAAATAGATGGGCAACACATTTTTAAAAATCCATTCGTGTATTTCTATTTTTTTTAAAACGGATTTATTTATTTTAGCTGTGCCGGGTCTTAGCTGTGGCATTCGGGATCTATTTAGTTGCAGCATGCGGGCTTCTTAGTTGTGGCATGCAGACTCTTAGTTGTGGCGTGCATGTGGGATCTAGTTCCCCAACCAGGGATTGAACCCGGGCTCCCCTGCATTGGGAGCGTGGAGTCCTAACTTCTCGATCACCAGGGAAGCCCCCATTTGTGTATTTCTAATTTCTCCCCCTTAATGCCGTCGGTGATAGACTAATATCTCCCAAATTAAATGAGTTGATTCCCATGAAACATTTAAGTGCTCTTATAGGTTGGCTACAATTAGCTTTCCTGTATACCAGTGGTATGTAAACCACACCAGCAGACCCAGGGCGAGGGTGAAATGGGCGCTCAGGAAACACGTAGGTCAGGCAGTGGTGTTGCAGCCCCCGTGATGTCTTCGGAAAAATGGCCGAAGCGAGGTAGCCAAGTGGACAAAAGTCACATGGAGACATGGAAAGACAAATTAACACTTGACTCCAGTTGTGATGTAAAGTGTGTTTTTCAAGATTTGAAGTGACCAATTGTGCTTTCCTCCCTGGATAAAAAACCTGAAGACTATTAGGGACAGATGACTTGCAGGGGATCGAGACTGTGCTACAATCTTATTAAATGAACAGCCTTTAAATGTCCTGCCTTTCTCTCCCTAGATAGGGGGCTGTCAGATGAAATGCAAAAATGGAGCAGCCTCCAGCGATAAAGCGTAATGAGGAAGGAAGCCTTCTAGGCTTCCTTAACTGACCACATGTGAGCTTTCCCTGACATCACTGCCAGGCAGGCATGCTGTAGGACCTTTGCAAGGTGTGGGGTCTGCCCTATGGCGACTGAGCCAATGATGGTGTCAGTGTTCAGCCCACGACACTGCCTGGTGAAACAGACTCCCCTTACCTGAAAGGTGGCAAGTCACAGAATCCTGCTCTCAGAAGCCAAGTCTGCTCAGAACATACTCCTAGGGGATGTGCCACATTCTGAAGTGGTCCAGGGCAGTTCAGGCAGGGAGGATAAAAGCCTTCTCTGTGTCTCAGCCTTAAGGTTCTGGAATGAAACTCAGTGGGAGCCCCTACTCTGTGGGGTAGATGATTCCATGGTGTTGCCCATGAGCTGCTTCTTCTGAGAATGAGTGTCTAACACACAGGCACCGAGGGCATTCACGTACAGCCTCAGTTCCAGTAGGAAGGGATCCTTCCTTCGTAAGATTTAAAAGCCCCTTTCCCACTGCCGTGGAGGTGGAGACACGCACAGAGAAGAAGTGATTGGTGGACTTCCCTGGTGGTCCAGTGGTTAAGACCCCATGCTTCCAATGCAGGGGGCATGGGTTCGATCCCTGGTTGCGGACGTTCTCTATGCTGCGGGGTGTGGCCATAAATAAATTAATTAATTTAAAAAAAGAGAAGTGATTGGTGTGGAGCCCATATGATCCACAGAGCAGAGACCTGGGCAGCCATGCGCCTCCACTTAAGTCTTTCATGCCTTTAGGCTGCACCGAGTCAGTGTTTAAGGTTAGAACCTCTGCAATGGGAACAGGAATTGAGAAGCCCCAGGGTAGCCTGTGATGCTCACAGAAGGTTCTGGTCAGACTGGCAGGGATGCAGAAAGCCTGGAGTCAGAAAGCTATGCAAGGCGCAATGCGTTGTGTTACCACATTTAATCCTTCCAACCCTATGGGGTGTTATTTCATCCCTATTTTTTACAGAAGGGGAAACTGAGACCCAGTGAACCTACTTTCTCAAGTTTAAATATGGCAGAGCTGGGACTCAAACCCAGAAAGTCAGGTTCAGAAATCTGTGCATTTAACCACTAAACCAGGTTACCACCCACTACCAAGTACACCAGAGGGCATAGCTTCTTGTTTTCATAAAGCCCAGAATTCCAGAATCCTCCGGGACAGATTCAAACTGGCTAAGCCAAGACTCTGCTCTCTAGTATGGGCAAGGAAAAGTAAAAATGAATACAAAGATAAAGCAATTTAATTTATTGTCATCTAGCATGAATCAGGTGCTTTATGCACATCTCTAATGCTTATTAGCCTATGTTTAAGATGAAGACACAGGGGCTTGGAGGGGTTGAGTAACATTCTAAGTTCCCACTGCTAGAGGGCGGCCCTGGTGCAATGTGAACCTGAGATTTTCTGTTCAAAAATCACGCTCTCGCTTCTATATGCTTTCGTCTGCCCTCATGAGGCTGTATATTTTCCCCAAGTATATCACACACAGCCGTCCTTCCTCTGCCATGGGCATTTGAATGGTAAAGCGTCATCTGTCACTTGCGAAAGGAGCTGCAGGCCTCAGGATGACCCAGGCAAGCCTGGGCCAATTCCCGCGTGCCCCAGCAGCGTATATGTAACATACCCTTACCGTGCTTGGTGTTCTTATTAAAACAAAAAGCTGTATTACTTTGCTGTTTTACTTGGTAAGAATGACTTTTTAACTTTTATCGTTTGTATTTTTCTGTTGCCAAGCCCATCAACTCCTGGCCTGCCCACTTCCACAGACATACCAGCTGTACCTGTCAGGGAATCCAGGCCCACGACTTCCCTGAAGTGTAGCTGGTTCAAGAGTGTAGGTTTGGTTCAATTCTCAGCTCTGCTATTTACTAGCCAGTTGATCAATGGCAAGTTGTTCTATACCCTAAGCCTCAGTTACCTCCCATCTGAGTAATGGGGCAATAATGCCTTGCAGGAATTAATGAGACATGGAGGAGCAGTGGTGTGAAGTTCAGGGCAGGGTGCCTAGCCTATGAGCAGCTTATCTGCCGTATCTGCCCGCATCCCCCCAGTGATCTCCTTTAGAGCCAAGACAGAGTCACCATCACCCCTGTGTGCTCACACTGGGCCGGTGTGTTGTCAGCATTCAGAGTTGCTAGGTCCTGTCCCTGCTGTTCACTCCAAGCCTTTGGCTGCCCACCGGGCCTAGCTAGGTGCCCCTCCCTGCCTGTCTTTCCCTCTGATCATGGTAATCCAATTACCCTTCTCTCCCACTCAACTCTAAGCTCCTTCAGGGTCAGGCTAGGACTTCACTTATTGCCATAGCACCTGGCAGCATCTCCAGCCACACAGCAGCCTTCCCGCAACACATGCTGCTCCCTTTTAAAGCTACGTTTTTATTGTCAAGATGCTGAGAGCCACACAAAACAGGTGTAGAACCCAATGAACTATTATAGCGCAAACATCTTTCCAGCCACTGCCCAGGCAGAGAAAGAACTTTACCAGCTCCCAGAAGCCCACTCTGGTCCCACCTGTCAGTACCCCTTTCCTCCTCCTAGGAGGATGCAGTGTCCGGACTTTTACAGTCTTTACTTGTATAGTTTTACCATTCAAATTTGTATCCCTAGACACTGTGGTTTAGTTTTTTAAGAAACTAATTTGTTATGTTTTTAAATCTTTTTTTAATCTACAGATTCCTCCTCCATCGCTTTCTTTTCCTCACAATTTATCTGTGGAAGAATGCAGGGGGCTTCCCTAGTGGTGCAGTGGTTGAGAGTCCGCCTGCCGAAGCAGGGGACACGGGTTCGTGCCCCGGTCCATGTAGCTCAAAATGCTGCTCTGTCCCAGTGTTTCCTGCAAATTGGCAACTGCATCCAGGCTTGTACTGTTTATTTTCCAGCCCAAACCTGGAATCAGCTGTTTCTTCAAGAAAATCTAGTTTCTTTTGACACAAATGATATGCTAAGACCACAATCTGGATAATGAGAGCAGAGCTCTATCGAAGTTCTCTTCACCAGATCAGGGCCTGGCATGGAGAAGCTGCTAAAAAAGCATGTGTTAAATGAATTTAGAAGCAGGAGAGTGCTTATTCTACAGTTTATCATCTATGTATGTATGTATGTATCTATCTATCATCTATGTATCTAGCATCTATCTATGTATCTATGCATCGATGTATCCATCTATGTATGTATGTATCTACCTACCTGCCTACCTACTTATCTATCCATGTGTATGTATATTATGGTGGTGCTGCCCCTATATCACACTTCCATGGATCAAGTGTTCTGCTGCCACTCCCTCATTGACCTTCCTTTACAGTCCTTATATCATTTAATCCTCACAACTAAGCCCAAGGTGTTTACAGTTATCTTCATTTCACAGAGAAGGAAACTGAGGCTCAGAGAGGTAAAGTGACTCATCAAGGTCACACAGCTAATAAGGGCAGAGCTCAACCACAAACTCAGGTCTGACAGATTCCAAAGCCTGCCCGCTTTTCACAGCTCTTTCATGAGCATTTGTCCCTGAAATATATTTGTTCATTTTAAAACTTAATCTCAATTGAGATTTATAAATGAGTGAGTGAATAAATGCCTGACTTCATGGGGCTGAGTATAGACACGGCCCGGCTTTGTACTCTGCCCACGAAAGAATCTTTCTTTCCTTACTTTATTTTTGGTTCCCAGTGTGACTTTTTTTTTTTTTCTAGATATGGCAGAGGGATATTTTTACTATTCTGGAATAAATCCAAAGCTATATTTCTGCTCTTGGCTTGTAAGGCTCGTTTTATTCATATGTTTACAGATGTAAAAATAAGTGGATGATATCTTCAAGTTATTCAAGTCTCAATACACATGTATACCCCGTTTATGGGCTCACTTTTTTTTTTTTAACCTTTTATTGTGTTTCTTGGAGTATAACTGCTTTACAATGGTGTGTTAGTTTCTGCTTTATAACAAAGTGAATCAGTTATACATATACGTATGTTCCCATATCTCTTCCCTCTTGCGTCTCCCTCCCTCCCACACTCCCTATCCCACCCCTCTAGCTGGTCACAAAGCACCGAGCTGATCTCCCTGTGCTATGCAGCTGCTTCCCACTAGCTATCTATTTTACATTTGGTAGTGTATATATGTCCATGCCACTCTCTCACTTTGTCCCAGCTTACCCTTCCCCCTACCCATATCCTCAAGTCCATTCTCTAGTAGGTCTGTGTTTTTATTCCCGTCTTGCCCCTAGGTTCTTCATGACCATTTTTTTTTTTTTAGATTCCATATATATGTGTTAGCATACGGTATTTGTTTTTCTTTTTCTGACTTACTTCACTCTGTATGACAGTCTCTAGGTCCATCCACCTCACTACAAATAACTCAATGTCGTTCCTTCTTATGGCTGAGTAATATTCCACTGTATATATGTGCCACATCTTCTTTATCCATTCATCTGTCGATGGACACTTAGGTTGCTTCCATGTCCTGGCTATTGTAAATAGAGCTGCAATGAACATTGTGGTACATGACTCTTTTTGAATTATGGTTTTCTCAGGGTACATGCCCAGTAGTGGGATTGCTGGATCATATGGTAGTTCTATTTGTAGTTTTTTAAGGAACCTCCATACTGTTCTCCATAGTGGCTGTATCAATTTACATTCCCACCAGCAGTGCAAGAGTGTTCCCTTTTCTCCACACCCTCTCCAGCATTTATTGTTTGTAGATTTTTTGATGATGGCCATTCTGACTGGTGTGAGATGATATCTCATTGTAGTTTTGATTTGCATTTCTCTAATGATTAATGATGCTGAGCATTCTTTCATGTGTTTGTTGGCCATCTGTATATCTTCTTTGGAGAAATGTCTGTTTAGGTCTTCTGCCCATTTTTGGATTGGGTTGTTTGTTTTTTTGATATTGAGCTGCTTGTAAATTTTGGAGATTAATCCTTTGTCAGTTGCTTCATTTGCAAATATTTTCTCCCATTCTGAGGTTGTCTTTTGGTCTTGTTTATGGTTTCCTTTGCTGTGCAAAACCTTTGAAGTTTCATTAAGTCCCATTTGTTTATTTTTGTTTTTATTTCCATTTCTCTAGGAGGTGGGTCAAAAAGGATCTTGCTGTGATTTATGTCATAGAGTGTTCCGCCTATGTTTTCCTCTCAGAGTTTGATAGTGTCTGGCCTTACATTTAGGGCTTTAATCCATTTTGAGTTTATTTTTGTGTATGGTGTTAGGGAGTGTTCTAATTTCATTCTTTTACATGTAGCTGTCCAGTTTTCCCAGCACCACTTATTGAGGAGGCTGTCTTTTCTCCATTGTATATTCTTGCCTCCTTTATCAAAGATAAGGTGACTGTATGTGCGTGGGTTTATCTCTGGGCTTTCTATCCTGTTCCATTGATCTATATTTCTGTTTTTGTGCCAGTACCATATTGTCTTGATTACTGTAGCTTTGTAGTATAGTCTGAAGTCAGGGAGCCTGATTCCTCTAGCTCCATTTTTCTTTCTCAAGATTGCTTTGGCTATTCGGGACCTTTTGTGTTTCCATACAAGTTGTGAAATTTTTTATTCTAGTTCTGTGAAAAATGCCAGTGGTAGTTGTTTGATAGGGATTGCATTGAATCTGTAGATTGCTTTGGGTAGTATAGTCATTTTCACAATGTTGATTCTTCCAATCCAAGAACATGGTATATCTCTCCATCTATGTGTATCATCTTTAATTTCTTTCATCAGTGTCTTATAATTTTCTGCATACAGGTCTTTTGTCTCCTTAGGCAGGTTTATTCCTAGGTATTTTATTCTTTTTGTTGCACTGGTAAAACATTTTTTATTTGAGTCTAGATAATAGGTAGAATAGTTTCTCTTTGCTTTCTGCCCACATAGCTAAAGCCTCATTGTCCCCTTATATTTGTGTTGGTAATGAAACCTTTTGAGAAGGCTGTATTTGATGGAAGGGTACATGACCCTTTTAATAGAAGCAGACCACATTATGAAGCTGATGCCAAGCTCTGTTTCCAGGGCAACTAAACAGAATGGCAAGGGGTACTTGGTTTCTAACATTTCATGTAATGTCATGAAGGCAGATATTAGACTTTCCTATTGGAAAAGGAAAGAATTTTCTTCCCCATGAGCACACAGGAAGTTACCACCTACCCATCAAAGAGAAGAAGGCAGTGAATCCACAGGGTCAAGCACTGGGGTGGCTCCAGCACTGTCTTATCTTCATCTTGGACAATGGAGTCAGGACAGGATTAGGAAGAATAATTCATCCCCTCTGATAAAGAGGAGGGAAGGCCAAAATATGTACCTTTAATTACATTATAAGGAAATTGACTGCAGAGCCTCCACTGGGCTGTTCTTAGAGGCTGGTTTGGCTCTTGATGGCAAAAGGGCCACAAGGTCTGGAAGTGAGAAATGAGGATCTAAGGCAATGCCAAGTAAATATGGGATGGTCTTGATGCAAATGAGGGATCATTTCTGAGACCTTTGTAGATACCCTAATTTGTAAATATTTTTATAATTTTCCCTTTAACCTCTAATTTATGGCTAAAATCATTGCTTTTGCAGACCTCTTCACTTTATTCACTTTCACATCCAGCATAAACAATTTGAACAAAGAGTGGTATTTCTGCTTAAAAGGGAAAAAAGGACACTTACTCCATCCCAGTATGCTGATTAGCAGATGTCACACACAGGCCTCTAGGCCCCAATGATACACAGTTTTAAAATGTACCTAAGATTTGTTTTAATCTGGTGTGGCAAGGTACACCCATGAAAGAAATTGTTTTCATACTCATAGATCCCTACAAACAGGAGGCATGGCACACTGTGAAGGGCCACACCGGGAAGCACCAGGGTTGCTCAGGAGGCAGAGTGTGTGGGAAGAATAATTGGCTGAATAATTCAAGTGGGCTCTGGGCTATAAGGGTGGTCCCTAGTTGTCCAGTACCTGGCCCTGGAATGCTTTATGGCAGGTGTATAGTGTTCTGGTCTGCAGGAGCCCAATCAAAGGAGGCAGATGGGATATGGACTCTGGATTTATTGGCTTTCATAGCAAAGGTGTGCTGGCAGACAATTCATTTACTATCTCCAGGAACCAATTAACCCTGGGAGAGGTACTTCTTTCCTGGGTCCACAAGGCCCCCAAATGTCAAAGCATCAAAGTATAAGGGGAAAAAAAACATGATTGATGCACAAGGAGACAAGGTTGACACTGTTGCTTGCAGCCATGAGAGCAGCGAATTCCACCTTGCTCTCTATTCCCACATTCCTAGGTCATTTTCCAAATCCCTTAAACTTACACCTGTTGGTTCTCTTGCTTACTTTCTGAAACCCAAACCTCATAATTTTCTCTCTAGGCCCTTGACAACCCTGTTTCATGGCAAATAGACAACCCTACATTCTTAAATATTGTGCCCAATTTCAACTAAGGGCTGGGAGGGGTCAAGAACAGGGGTTGCTTGGGAAGGGTTGGGAGGTAAGATCAGGCCCTCCTTCATCATTCATAGCACCTCTTGAGCACTCTCCTTAAGCATTGTCTAAAAATCCCAGGTTCAATTTCTCCATTCCTGTTGTGGCCCATGCACATCAACTGTTCTTTGCCATTGTCACCACCATTGCCCACTTATTTGTCTGTTTCAAGAAACCTACAACATCCTTAACTTGTATTTTTTCCTGATCATCCCTTTAATCTCATGGTCTTTAAAGTAGGCCTTCTTTCATACACATCTTTAGTTTATCATAGTATACTTACAGCTAACATTATAACAATTTACATAAAATGTGAGAACCATGCAACAGTATAACTCCATTTCCCACACTCATCATTTGTTCTACTGAGTTTATGTATTTTAAATTTATATACATTATATGCCCACAACACTGTTGTAATTGTTGCAGTAAAAGTCATGGTCGTTTACAGAAATTAGGAGAGAAGGAAAGATGGTCTTTTATATTCACTCACATATTTACCATTTCCAGTTCTCTTCTTTCCTTCTTATAGATTTGTTTTCCCCTCTGATACCATTTCCTTTCTATCTTGAAGACTTACTTTGTCATCCCATTGTCTTTTGGTCCCCATCATTTCCAGTAAAATGTCAGCTGTAATTCACATTACATTGTTGTTCTCCCATATGAAAAATAATTTTTTTTCTTTTTCTCTGGGTGTTTTCAAAATGTCCTCTTTATTTTTGGTTTTCAACAGGTTGGGGATGATGTGCTTAGGAGTGTTCTTTGTATTTATCCAGTTTGGAACTTGCTTATCTTATTCGAACTTTAAAATAATGTTTTGCACCAAGTTTGGAAAATTTTTCGACCACTACTTTTTCAGTTAATTTTTTTATGCCCCATTCACTTATTCTTGTCCTTTGGTCCTTTTAAGAATTTTCTCTTTTCTCCTCTCCTTTCTTCTCCTCTCTCCCTTCCCCCTCCCTGGCTCTAGATTTTAAGAAATATTTCTTCTCTCCCCTTCCCTCTTCATATTGTACAATTGCTTTTGATCTCTCTTCCAGTTCATTGACTCTTCTATCTCCAATCTGCTGCTAAATCCTTCTTTTCATTTTAGATATTGTATTTACCACTTTAGATTTGACATTTCTGTATAGTTTCCATTTCTTTGCTGATATTCTCTATCTGTTCATTCATTGTTAAAACATTTACTTTAAAGCTTTTTAAAACAATTTAAAATAGCTGCTTTAAAACTGCTTTCTGAAAATTCCAATATCTGTGTCATCTCAGGGTCTGTTTCTCTTGAATGATTTTACTCTGAACCTTAGGTCACATTGTTTCCTGTTTCCTCACATGTTTAATAATTTATACTTAATACTGGGGACTGTGGATTGTACATGTTAGAAACTCTGGATTCTTGTTATCTTTCTCTGAGATTGTTGATTTTTATTAAACTACTGGACGGTCACCTTGTACCTGTAGAGTTTGGTTTTATACTATATAAGGATATTACTGTTTGGGTTTACCCTTAATTTTGGACAAGTCCATAAATCTTGGCATATGAACTTTATTTCTAATATATGTCTCTTCTGTCATTTCATTGGAAAACTCTAGGTGTTTACCTAGTCCTTATAACTTGGAGGAATTCCAAAATTTGTCTAATTTCAAGTAAGCAGTAACTAAAATCTCTGATCAGGTTTTTCATCTCTCCTGCTATCAATTTTCACTGGGTTTCCAAAGTCTCCTCTGTGTGTACCCAGTTCAGGGGTCAGAGAAGGATTTGAGGGAAGTTTATATTCAGAGTTTGAGTTCTCTTCCTGTATATCCCTCCTTTCTGATATTAACTCCCTAAATTTCCAGGAATTCTGGCATTGATGATCTTCATTCTATAATACTTCAAGCTTAAAGAACTGTGGCTTGCTTTCTTTGTTCCTTCTTTCTTTTCATTCTTTAATTGTTTTCATTATTATTTTTAATAACTTTATTAAATAGCTGTATAGATAAAATTTATTTTATATATCATAAAATTCACTTGTAATTGTATGATTCAATAATTTTTAATAAATATATAGAGTTGTGCAACAACCATCACAATCTAGTTTTAGAACATTTCCATCACCCCAAAAAGGCTGTGCTCATTTACAGTTGACTTTTACTCTGACTTCGAGCCCTAGGCAACCATTGATCTATTTTCCATCTCAAAATTGCCCTTTGTGGACATTTCATGTAAATGAAGTCATAGAATATCTAGTCTTTGTTGTCTAGTTTTTATCACTTAGCATAATATTTTTGAAATTCATCTATGTTGTGTAAATCGGTATGCTGTATATGTTGTTCCTTTTTATTGCTAAACAGCATTCCATGTATGGATACACAATAGGTTATTTATTCATTCACCCATTAAAGAACATCTTGTTTTTGTTTTGTTTTGTTTTTGGAAGCTTTTTTCAATGTTCCTCAGATAATACCTACATAGCCAAAATGGTACTTGTAGGTCTATGGAGCAGTGTTTGGGAATCACAGTGTAGAAGATCAGATTATGACATTCAGATAAGGACTCATTTTTTAAAATTTAAGCAGCATTTATTGGACACATTTGTTTGTGTTAGACACTGTGTTAAAGGTTAAAGAGGTGAAATAAGACATGAAATCTCAGTGTAGTGGAAGAAATGAACCAACAAACAAATAAGTGTAATAAAGTGTGAAAAATGTGATAAAATTCTGGGGCCTCCATGGAGTTAAGGTCAATTCTCTACAGGAGAGGGAATTACAGGAAAGTCTTTATCAAGGATGTGAGCCTTGAGTCTTGAAAGATGGTCTTGAAAGAGGAGCAGGTCAGTCAGATAGTGGAAATAACCTGCCTTTCCGTGACACATTCTCTTTCGTTCTTAAAAGCCATGCAGGGCTTCCCTGGTGGCACAGTGGTTAAGAATCCTCCTGCCAATGCAGGAGACATGGGTTCGAGCCCTGGTCTAGGAAAATCCCACATGCCACGGAGCAACTAAGCCTGTGCTCCACAACTACTGAGCCTGCGTGCCTAGAGCCCATGCTCTGCAACTAGAGAAGCCACCACAATAAGAAACCCACGCACCACAGTGAATAGTAGCCCCCGCTCACCACAGCTAAAGAAAGCCCGCGCGCAACAACGAAGACCCAACGCAGCCAATAATAAATAAATAAATAAATTTATATTTAAAAAAAAAGTCATGCAGATAGGTGCATACATAGTGTTGTCCAATCTGTCTGTGCCTGGGAATTGTATGGAAGCAAATTATTCCTGCTAGTGTCTGCTGAGACCAATGCATGGAGAAATATGGTGAAAACTTGGCAGATACCCCATTCTGCCAAGCTATATAAATACTCCTCAACAAGATAAACACATAATGGAAAAGAACACGGAGCTTTGGAGAGTAATGGACCTGGTCCAACAGTTTAGGCAAATTACTTAATCTTTCAGAGCCTCAATTTCAGTATCTATAAAACGGAGTTAAGAAATAACTTCAAAAGTAACTGGGCAGCTTAGACTTAATGTATGCAAAACAATGACTTTAGGGATTGGCACACAATAGCCTCACAAAATGCTAGTTTTCCTTTTTTCCATCACATATAACGTTATTGACTGTTTGCCATTCTTACACCTAAGGGCTACTAGAAGTTAATGCAATCACAAGGCTTATTTTGTGTTTTGATTCTGATTTCTATTGGCTCAAGAAAGCCACCATCTTCTGAGTAACCAAGAGATGCAGTAGCTGATTCATAATGAGGCCTTTCCTCCTTCTAAATATGCACTAATTGTCAAGGTGATGGAGGAGGTTCATTAGTTAAAAGCATAATTAAAGGGCACTTCCTTTAGCTAAACTGATGAGCAGAAAGTGCAGCAATATTTGCATGTTTAGACATTAAGGATGGAAACAGATGAGTCAGTGAGAGGAAGCAGGGAAGGTAGGGCAAATTACTATCACTGCCCAGGGCCTCCAGGGCTATTGCTTTGCAGGACATCCTTGGAGGAGTGGTCTTCCCTGGGAAATCAGCTTCACTGGATTCTCTTGTTTTATGGGATGAACAGCCCTTTCACCACTGTACCTCAGGAGAAAGGTGATCTTTACTTCAAAAAATGCTAAAATATGACTCCTGGTAAGCTGAGCTTGGAATCTGTTTCTTGCTGGACATCCGTGCCCTGTTCTAAACACTTAGGTATCAGCATGGATATTGATTCATTCTTGTCATCCTGTATATTCATTAAGGTTGTAAATTCTCCCAAGTCAATAATAGTGCCTTTTACCCTCTTGGCATATGTGTGTCTTGAGGTCATATTCAAGGTTCTTCCATTTATTAGATAAGAGATGTGGAAAGATCCCTACTATGTCTCCTATTCCTCATCCTTAACCTGGGTGTTTTGCCTAAACTGCAAGATTTTTGTTAGAATTAAAAGAAAGTGCTTGGCACAAAGTAAGAACAGAAGTAATGTTCAATGCAATTCTCCTTCTCAGTATACAGCGACTTCATGGTGATCCGTGCCTCTGCCTCGTGTCTCTTAAATGAGGGCGTTAGCACTAGAATGTGTCATTTTGTATCAGGTTTCAATTTTGCCAATTTCTTGTTTTCTATACTGTGGAAGTGACAGAGAGAAAAAATATCTTTCATATAACAAATGCAGACACTTGGGTTTGATGCCAAGGAGGAGTCTCCCTCCCCTCCCACTGGCACCTAATCCCCAAAGCAGTCTAAAAAGACAGGAGCAAGGCACAGCCAGTGTGGTGACTGAGTCAAAGCTGCTTCCACTGGGACCACCCCAAGGCTTGAGCATCTTATTACTGAAACAGTGATTTGATTTACTAAGCATTTGTAATTTTGTTGACATTGTTTTCTTCTTTTTAACAGTAAAATGATAGTCTGTTTTTAAATATGTATTACTGGATGTCTACTGAAAAAAAATGCATTTGTTGCCTCTGGGCAGATGTACAGGCTAAGACACAAATAATGATTTCATGGGAGCAAAAGGAATTACTGAGCAGATGCTCATCTGGGGAAAACAGACCAGAGAGGAACCAGGTCTGACAGCAAAGGGAGAAAGGTATAGGATAATTAGCATATTTGATTTGTTTAAATTTAGCAGTGGTATAGCCTTCTACTTCAAGATGGAATGAGAGAGTGGGAGAAGACAGTGAGATTGCAGCAGAGAAGAGAATTATAACCTAGCAGGACCCTATGGGACCTTCCTGGTACAGACTCTCCCCTGCCCCCAATATGCTCTGCTTGCCTCTTATATGTAGAAAAACTTTAGCCTCCTAGACCTTCCCTGAGTTCCAAAGAATAAATTTAATCAGAGAAGTGAGAAAATGCAGAAGGAAAGGAAAACAGTTAAGCAAGACAAAACAATAGTTTAGCCATTAAACAAAGTCAAGGACCTTTAGTTCCTCCACAAGAGCCATAAATAATATTCTGAGCCATGTCCTTTGATCTGTTTTGCAAATTCTGAAGCCCCCACCAGGTGGAAGAAGTCAACTGTATGTTGCCCACAAGCACGTAGATCCCAGACAGGCTGGAAACAGAAGGTTGATGATGTTGACTCCCAATTACCTCACCACCAACCAATCAGAAGAATGTCCAAAAGCTGATCAAGCACGCCACAACCTTCCTCTCTCACCCTGTCTTTAAAAATCTTTCTTTGAAAGCTATTGGTTTCTTAGGCACTAGCTGCCTGGACTCCTTGCTTGAGGCCGTGCAATAAATGCTGCACTTTCCTTCACCACAACTCAGTGTCAGTAGATTGGCTTTACTGCTAGTGGGCAAGCAGACCTAAGTTGGGTTCGGTAATGGAATGACATTCCTGCGGGTCTCAATTCACCAAGAGTTTGGATTCTCCTTTAGCATAGGCTCTTCAGAAGAAAATGAAAGAAAATCCTTTGAGTAATAATGGAAATCCAAGAAAACCTTGAGAAACCAGCTCTTCAAGCAAATGGCTCAGGATATATTGATGAGTAAGGTTAGGGAAGCCCTCAGTGGATTTCTGGAGACTATGTTCCCAGTACGACACAGATAGAGTTATCTATTTGTCATCAGATCTTACTGTTGGTTAGGCTTGAGATCAGCTCCACTCACATCTGGCAGCACTCATCTTCACCTCGCTGAACTTCCCTTCCTTCCTTTTATTCACTTTACTTTTGTCTCTTGGTAGCTTCCTCCTTTTAATCATAGTTCTGCCCCTGAAACTCTGCAGAAGTCCCTTTCTTTCCAATAATAATGGCAGTGGCTGTTTGCTAACTGCCCACTTGTAGATCAAAACTCTACCTGTGCTACCCAGACAAACCAGAGCAGGGGGTTCATTTGGGAGCTGCTTCTAGGGAGGAGGAAAGAGGAAGTGGGAGACCAAGTCAGGGACAGAGAACAAGCCAGTACAAGAGGGCATTGTCAAGGTCATGGCTGTGGCAGGTGGGATAGGGGGTTGGCTTCCCAGGGACTCCTGAGAAGAGTGCAGGGGGCTGCCCAGAAATGATCCTCACCTCCACGCCTAGTTGCTACCGTGCCCTCTGGGTGAGAGGTGCTCCCAGGGCAGTAAAGATGCTGCTCCTGGACTGTGCTCCTTGGAGCCAGGAGGCTCCTCTCGCCTGGGAGCAAGACCTGGGGCACAAAGCTGACAGCACAGTGGGGTGAGGTGTGAACTCGAGGGGTGACCTTCCAGTGAAGCAGGTTTCTGTGCTTCAGGGGAAGGACAGGTATTATCTAGAGGATCTCATTCATGTATCAGCTTTGTCAGTTGTAAGCTTCCAGGTGAGGCTCTGTCAAGAGAAAGAGGATTTTCTGTTTGTTTTAGCATTTTCAGAACCAAGCATGAAGGTCTCAGTGTTTCTTCCCTAAAGGCAGAGAGGTACCTTTAGGGAAGATGATAAGAGCCACTTATCATGGCTGGTGAGGGGGCCGGCACCTTAGGCTAGAGGAAAAATATGGTTTAGGACAGAAGGAAAGGCTAAATATGCCCCTTGGGAATCCTAATCCAGAGGCTCGTGAAGAAGCAGGCTTGGTGAAAAGCAAAGTAGGCAGTGAATGGGGGATGTTAAAGGCAGTGCCTCTTCCTTCCTCCCTCCCTCCTAGGGCCACGCCTCCAAGGGGAGGGGCTCCATAGAGACAGGGGCGTGGGGGTAGGCAGAGGCACCACACACTGTGGGTACAGAAGATTCTCTGAACCTGCCTGGATAGCTGGGCCCAGGGTCACCTCAGTAAAGTGTGGGGAGATGGGAGGTGGCCTCCCCAAGGCTCATGAACAGAGTATGCATTTCCTATTGCTGCTATGAGAAATAACCTCAACCTTTGTGTTAAAACAACTCAGATTTATTATCTTACAGTTTTGGAGGTCAGAAATCTGAAATGAGTCTCCCTGGCCTACAATCAAGGTGTCAGCAGGGCTGTGTTCCTTCTGGAGGCTGTAATGGACAATCTGTTTCTTTTTTTCCCGGCTCATAGGGGTGGCTGCATGCCTTGGCTTATGGCCCCATACCACTCTGACCTCTGCTTCCTGTCACATCTTTTCTGACTCTAATCCTCCTGCCTCCCTCGTATAAGGAAACTTGTGATTACATTGGATCCACTTGGCTAATCTAGGATAATCTCCCTAGCTCAGGATCTTTAATTTAATCACGCCTGTAAAGACCCTTTGCCATGTAAGGTAACATATTCACAGATTTCAGGAATTAGGAGGTGGACATCTTTGAGGCCATTATTTTGTCTACCACAGGTGGCTCACTCAGGGCCCCAAGGAGCCCAGGTGAGGTATTGTGGCATAGAGGTAACCAGTGCAGCAGAGATGGGGCAGGATGAAAGGCCTCCAGGAAAGGAGCTTTAAGGTGGAGAGAACACAGCTCAGGGAATGGATTGAAGTGGTGGATTTCCAGCGTATTG
Source organism: Monodon monoceros (assembly GCF_005190385.1). Classification (NCBI taxonomy): domain Eukaryota; kingdom Metazoa; phylum Chordata; class Mammalia; order Artiodactyla; family Monodontidae; genus Monodon; species Monodon monoceros. Next base: position 122,097,939 of record NW_021703767.1, read on the forward strand.
GTGCCCTCTCTAAAGAAAATAGAACAACTGGGCTGACCACGTCAGCAGTCACCTTTCCAAAGAGCAGGAAATCCAGTCATTGCACAGTCCCAACCCAAGAGGACCTAGGGTGTCTTATGTGGGTCTGAGGACCCTTCTCCACCAACACCATGAAGTCACAGATGCCACATCTCCCCAAATGTCTAGAAGTTCTTAGAGATGGGAAGAGGAAAGGAGAGGGACTCAGAGAACTGGGGGTTTATCGGGGGCCCCTCTGTATTACAGAGAAATAAAGACACGAGAGCCACTGTATTTGTGATTCTCCCCATGTCCATCATCCATTCAGAACAACCCTGCAAGTTGGCATCTTAGAAAACGTCATTTGGGATTCCTACAAAAGGAGAGGCAAAAGAGATTCTGGACATTCTTCCTCCCCCTCTGTTTAGGACACATGTTCCTAAAGGAAAGCAGGTCTCACTGAAGACCAGTGTCCAGGGCAGGACAGTGAGCGGAGTGGCGTCACTGCTTTAGAGGAAACACGGCCAATGCATCCAAGAGTTAGTCTTTAAATGTGGAATTAGAGCACTGACAATGCCCAATTATTTTGCTCATTAAGATGACTGGTCTGGACTGGACTGACCATTCTCCAATTAACTCCTTGGCCCTTGGCTATAATAATGATTGAACTCACTCATTTGACTCCCATTTTGGCTGTAAGAGCAGATGCAAATAAGCTGATTCTACATCATTCTAACACTCTTTTCTCACCAAGAATAAAGGATTTTGCTTCTTCCAGGGGCTTTAGATGCCTTTGCAAGTAGAATGGACCTGATGGGCAAAGGCGTTGGCCTGACAAATGTGAGTATTTGGCTCAAATCCTGACTCTGTCATTTGTTTCTGGGGGAATTTGGGCCTGTGACGTATTCTCTCCTTTATGTGGGAGGAAAGAGGATCACCTGGGTCTAAGGGACCCTGCCCCACTCACTCTGGCCCCTTTTCTTTGGGTGTGGTGTGGGGCCACTGGGGACCAGACATGCCCCCTACTCCCCCTGATACTGGGAATCCAGCATTCTTCATGAAGGGTGGGGCAAGGGGCTAGGACAGGAAGCGCTTAGAAAGGACAAGTGGGTCTCATTAAAGAAGGTTTAAACTTCTCAAATAGTCATGTTATGGTGTGGTTTTCCTGTGTCCAAATGATAGTGGGGTTTTTTGGTTGTTGTTTTTTTGTTTTTGTTTTTATCAGTGACCAGAGTATAAAGGTGTACCCCAGAACATTTGTTTGGTCTGATGATATGCTTTTAAATGAGAAAATATTAAAAATTGGAAGATTTTCTGTAGAAATCTGATTTCTCACTTCTGAACGACTGGAACTGCACCAGGCCTGGATTCTTGTGTGGCCTGGAGCTGTGTGGTGGTTGAGTCTGAATGAGGACCTACATTCACCCAGCCAGGCATCCATACTTACTTTGACTGCTTCTCCTGTCCATGATTATTTGGGACTCTTGCAGGAGAATGCTCTCCAGGGTCTCTCAAACTGGGTATAATCTGGGCAGGGCTGTGGGCTCCCAGGACAGGGTCATTCATATCCTTCTTCTCTCCCCCAGTGCCTGTTAACAAGTTCTGGCACAGAGAAGGCAATGGCCAACAGAATGTATCTCACTTCCCCTTCCTGTGCTACTTGCGATTTTTCAGAGATGCATCTTTTTCCCTTGTCTGAGCCTGGGGCACCTGTCCTCTTATTGGTCCGTTAAGGCTGTCACTCAAGCTGTGTCTTCCAATAGGTGAACAGGCTGTAAAATTATCAGCGGGTCTCCTTCTCAGCACCAGCAAGTCCAAAGGGAAGATCATTAGAATTCGTGATGCTGAGTCTACCATATTCAAATAACATGAAAGCCAGGAGGGGCTGCAAATTAATAAACCTTTCCCATGTGGGCTGGCAGCTGGGCCTTCTCCTCTGCTCTTGTCTGGGTTTGCACATGACTAACTGCAGGCTTGAGGGATTTGCATTAGCAGATCATAAGTAAAAATCCCATTAAAATGACAGTCTCCTCATCGTTATGATCCCTTTTCAAGAGGTACACTGGATTGCCAGGGCATTTCTTGGGGTTGCTTGGTAATGGATTTACTTGGCAGTCCATATAGCCTGGCAAAGGCCTTCTGAGGTGTAGGGCAAAGGGGTGGGCTTTTTGGAAGCACTCAGCTCCTTCATGACAACTACCACACTCCCTGGGCACACACCTGAAGAGCTATGTGGAAGCCCAGCCACCTATCACGCCCTGGTTTCCATGCTGACAAGTAGCATCTGTCATGTGATTGATCTCCTGGCTGTGGAAAGAGAAGTGGAAGACCCTGATTCTATCACAGCCCCTGCTACTGGCCCCACTGAATGGCCTGGCCTGAGTTACATTTGCTTAAATGTGATACATTTTATGAACATCATACTAGCATTCCTCACATTTGCATCCCTCAAATTCTTAGTCTTCTATTGAATAACAAAATGCTTTGATTGTGGTCCATTCTTTGGGGATAAATTACCAACTCAATAACATGATATAAAAAGCCTCTTGGCATTTAATTCCCACCTGCTCCTCCAAACTGGGGTCCTAACACCTGTTGAAACTGTACCCAAGCCCCTGTGTCCCTGTCTTTTAAGTAAAAGTCTTTTGCTTTAGTCTCCCAGGCCTCCCCTGAGTCTTAAAAGAATCCCTAAGGTGGGCCAGGAATTTAAAAACACACAAAACATTAGACTGCCTTAAAAGAGTTAATGATTAGGAATGTGAAGATGTAGAAACAAAGAAGAGCCGTTGGGCCAGGAAGCTGGTAACAGTTGAGACTATAAACCACCCACATAGCAGAGTCACCAGACCCACCAGATGAAAACTGCTGACCAAGAGCACGTAGACCCCAGACTGGTTGAAACCAGAAGATTGGTGATGCTTGAAACTTCACCTTGATGCCAACCAATCTGAGAATTGTGCACGAGCTGATCATGTACGCTGAGGGCCCCTCCCTCACACTGCCTTTAAAAACTCTTCCCTGAAAGCCATCAAGGGGTTCAGGTCTTTTGAGCATGAGCTGCCCATTCTCCTTGCTTGGCACCCTGCAATAAATGCTGTGTTTTCCTTCACCATAACCTGTGTCAGTAGATTGGCTTTACTGCATGCAGGAGAGAGGACCCAAGTCCAGGTTCCGTAACACTGTCAACACCTTCCCCTTCCACCCCGTCCTTGTGCCCTGACACACAGAAAGCTTACAGTCCCCTGAAGATGGCCCTCCTAGTCATTCCTTGCCAGCTACCTGGCTCAGAGGTATTCTGAGCCCTCCCACCCTTCCCAGTGGCAGGTGCCCCTGGAATGGGCTCCCACAGACTCCCCCTACCTGGCCCCCTGCCTTCTGTCCCAGCACACATCACATAGGACTGTACATAGGATTGTACACAGTCTGTTTATGTGTTTGTTTGCCCCATTATCATGGATACTTCCAGAGAGCAGAGGCTTTAGTTTAGCTGTAGAGCCTGGCACACAGTTTATGCTCAGAATAAATGAGGTCCCGTCAGGCAGTAGAACATTTATTATGCTTTGGAATCCCTAAGGTGGGCCAGGAATTTGAATACACACAATACATTAGACTGGCTTGAGCCCTTTCTGGCCAAGGCCAGGAAGTTTTGTAATAGTTACAGAGCCACTGGTGGTAAAGTCAGTGAGATCTTTGAAATAATATATTATCAAGATCAAAGCTGAACGTTTGAGACCCAGAGAGTAAAAATGGCAAAATTTTAGAATTTTAAAGTGTTCCATAAAAATGGATCAAACAATCAATTAATCACCAGGAGGTTTTAAAAGATCTCAATTTTCCTTTTCTTCTTCCCTCTCTCCCTCCCTCACTCCATTTCTCCTTTCTTTTGATCTCAGTATCCCTTCATCATTCTGCCAACTTTTACTGGGCACCAACTGTGTGCTCAGGGCTACAATTTGCACTGAGAATTTGGAGAGAGTAAGACACAGTCCTGCCCACCAGGATCTCAGCACCAAGTGAGCAGAGAGGAAGGACAAATGGGTCACTAGGATAGAGTAAGTATTGGGGAGTCTGGGAAGCATAGAGTCTGGGGAGCACAGAGGAGAGGCAAACTACTCACAGGGTGACCTGGGATGGCTTCCTGAGGGAGGATACTCTATCAGGTGTACACAGTTTGGGCATCAAGTGATTTACTTCCAAGAAACTTCTGGTAAGTTTCTGTCTACATAGGGAGTTAAATAGGGGACAGAGAAAGCTGGGCTTGTCTGTATATACCATTGGATTGCTAGCATGAGTTTGGTGGAGGTTTCCTATATCCCACCCACTGTGGCTCCTTTCAGGGCATGAGCAGCTGTCCAAGTGAGCTGGGGCTTCTGGTCATCAATAGGCAGCCTTTACATTTTTTAATATTAATTTCTTTAGTAGAAGAATACTATAGACTGAATTATGTCCCTGCAAAATTCATATGTTGAAGCCCTAACCCCCAAACATAGCTGTATTTGGAGAAAGGGCCTAACCTTCATTAGGAGGTAATGAAGGTTAAATGAGGTCATAAGGATGGGGCCCTAATTCAATAGGGCTCATACCTTATAAGAAGAAGGAAATGTACCCAAGCTCTCTCCACCATGTGAGGACACAGTGAGAAGGCTGCTGTCTACAGCCAGGAAGAGGGCCCTCATGGGGAGGGGGGATGGAATTGGCTGGCACCTTGATTTTGGACTTCCCAGCCTCTAGAATTGTTTAAGCCACCCAGGCTGTGGTATTTGGTTGTGGCAGCCCAAGCTAAGACAAGGAAGACTGAGCTTGAACAAAGTGAAGATTTGACAGTTTCATAGGGTTTCATCAAGACTATAAACATTTTGCACTTTGCATAATTCCTATCTCTAAATTAATTTTAAATTAAAAAATAAAAACATTTAAAATTTTAATTAGCAAGTGCACCAAAGAGGCAGTCTAACATACGGAAAAAGCAGGTCCCAACCATGGTTTGCTGTGTGACCTTGGGCAAGTTACTGGACCGTGGTCTCCTGCCTCATATTATCCACCTGGCAGGACTGGGGTAGAGATGAGAATAAGCCACTCATGCAGCGTGCCTAGCACAGAGTGGGCACCCATGAATGGTAATAAATGAGATCAGAGTAGTTTGGAAGGTATTCAGTGACTCTTAGCCCCTCCTTCAATTCACCACTTTGGGAACAGATTTCAGAATTCCTAAATTCACTATATTTTTTATCTATAGAACCAGAATTCGTTCCTCACCTATTTTAAATTCCAAACCCTGTGACTTCATTTGCCTGTATCAGTGCTTCTCAATCCCATCTTAGGAAATGCTGCAGGGCATCTATAATGATCTCAGCCAGTATAGCAATGTTTTTTTTTATTAAAACCCCTCATGATATGGAATTTGTTTTAATTTATCTCAATTCGTATTATGTATTTATAAAAACATCCCATAGAAGCCAAATGGCATTTTAGAAGTTAGTTGAGAGGCTGCCGGGAAGTCAAATAAACAATGTCAAGATAGCATAATTCCTGCAAGACCCAGAATTCCTAATTCAGAAGAACATATATTAGTCCAGGTGCCATATTTCCAAAACCCTGGGGTACAGCAGGATGGGATTTACTGAGAATGGACTAGGCAGTTGCCACAGGGCTCTCTCAAACATCTTTTGCATCAACCTGGCATCCTTGACCTTGTCACGCTGCCTGATGTTCCACCATTGAGACATTCTCTGAGGTTAATGAATCTCTCTTTTAAAGAGCATATGTCAGTACTTCTGTATGGAGGAAGGGGGGTAGCAATCATACTCATCTTGGTGGAAATGAGTTCCTTCTGGCATGCTTCCCAGTGACACACTCTGAGATCTGCCCCACTGGGGGTCTGAGGCTTAAGTAGAAAAGGGAGAGGGTGGGGTAGACACGGGTAATTGGGAAAGAGAAGGGAAAGGATTATGAAACGTTCAGCCCTAGACAAGATGAGGCAGGTGGCACCCACAGGGGGGTTTGGAGGGAGAAAAGAAGACTGGGGGCCCCAGAAGCTCCCAGAATATGGGTTGGGCAGAAAGAAAGCAAAAACGAGACACAGTAGAATGAGCATCATTTCATCTGCTTCATTAAGCAGCATCCATTCGATGACCCTCTTCCCTGCTGACTGCCACCCTCCCTTCTGACAATGTAAAACCATTGAACAAAAATGCATGCCCCCCACCTTCAAATCTAAGCAAAGGCCAACTCTGGGCTTGCTGCACTGACACTTCTTCAGCGGCACGGCCACCCAGAGAAGTGCCACCTCCGCAATCTCAGTGCTGCACAGCCCTCCGAAACAGACACTTCAAAGCTTTTGATTCCAACCAGACACTTCATTTGTCATTGACAAGTACGACACAGCGGCCCTTGTGATCACAAGTCAGAAGGCCCTGCAGTGAGGCAGAGATTTTCCCACTTCAGAAAAGAACATGAACTGCTCACAGGGCACTGTGTCACTGATGACTTCAAAGTCCTCAGGTCCCTGTTCTCAACCTGTGTCACCAAAAGCGAGGCTGCACCATCTCCCAAAGAGAGCATCAAAGAGGAGACACGGAGCATTTATGACATCAATATGCGCTAACAAAGATCAGAAACTGGGCCTGGGGATGGAGAGGATCAGCTTCCCAGGACCTCCGCGCAGAGAAAGTCGACAAGATGCACGCTGGCACCTACGGGGTGCGGGTTCTAGCCGGGAAGTGTGGCCCTCCCCACCTCCGACTGGTCTTTAAGGCTGCAGTTGCCATCCCGACTTTAAGATGCTGTGTGTTTCCCAGAGTTGATTTTCCCCCAAATCAGCAAGTGACCAGAACCGTGAGATGCCTACCCACTGCCACCATCCCTGGACTAACCAACCATCCCCGCACGCGGCTGAGCAGGGCGCAAGCACGCTGTGAGCGCCATACCTGGTCCGGCTTCCAGTGGAACTCCGCGGGGCGGAAGGTGTCTGCCTGATCGAAATCCTTGCGCAAGAGGAAGACAAGGCGGCAGTTGTGCACGTACAGGGCGTAGTGGTGCCGGTTCATTTCTGAAAAGCAGAAAGAGGATTTGAGGGGTTCCAGATTCCCTGTGCTGATCTCCACTCCATCACTTAGCACACCTCAGAAAACAAAGAAACAGGCATTCCAGTTTTCTCTTTTACAACCGGGTCTAATAAATAGTTCTAGAACACACATAGTGGAGCTCTCTGAAATGAAAGAGGAAGATTCAAGAAAGCTCACAGCAAAACTTCTGCTGAGAAGCCATTTGGGCTTTAAATACCAACCTAACTTATACTCAGATGTTGCATCAGGTCCTGGATAAAATTACGTAGGTTCACAAGCTCTTTTTGTTTTTTTTACATATACTTCTGGCAGGGTCAAAGGGCCTCTCTGACAATCACATCAGCCACTCTGGGTTCCTTTAACATAGTTGGATTCTCCCAGAGTTCTGGGCTTTTATTTTATTTCACCAGGCTTGCCAACAGCAACCACAGAGCATGTCTCCTTTTCTGCCTAATCTGTGTGCAGTGAAGGAAAGCTGCCTCACTTTTAGTTGCTGGGAGGAGGGGACATTGATTTCCCAGCGTTAGACATAGTTTCCTGAATTTCCAAAGCAATGAATAAATACTTCTTTCCCCATACACAGACAACAGATGGGACTTTTCTCTCCCCTGATAAAAAAACTTCCTCTCCCGCTTAAAAAAAAAAAAAAATCACACCATGGGTCCCAGCCATGATGTCCTATAGTCACAAGATAACAGCCCTGGGAAGGTGAGGAGCTGTTCTTCGACCAGTACTCAGAGGACTCACACATAGTAGCACACACAGAAATCTAATATGATGCACATGTTTCATAAATACTGGGCTAACGAGCAGGTGACCAGATACAGCAGAAAGAGCATGGGCCCTAGATTCAGAGAGACTTGGGGTGGAGCTGTATCTCTAGATGATGCTGAGAAAGTTAGTCAGCCTCTTAGAGGCTCGATTTCCTTCATTGTGTCATGACAGGGATGCTGGGCTATCCTGGTGTATCATGAGAATAGGATATTGTGATTGATTCTTGCACATCCTCTAGAAACCTTGCCCATGGAGGTATGAGTGGGAGGAATCAACACCAGTCCCACTTCTAGGCATGGGCTTTCAGTTGGTTTCAGCCAAATAAGCTCATGAAAAGCCCCCTGCCACAGCGAGTGGTTCAGGACCCAGGCCCGAGTTCAGTAGCGCAGCCCATTCTCCTGGCCATGGGGCTTCTGTCACGAAAGTGACTCAAGTCAGGCCAGTGATTCTGGAGCTGTTCTGAATAGTTCTGGGAAAGAACTCTCTATCTCTTAGCAGGAAGCGAATAGAAGAGACCACCACCTCTCTGTAGAAGTTGCAGTATATAAGTGGGAAGCTTGGAGCTGCTGCAGCCATATTTGCTAACATGAAATTGATAGACATACGGCAGCAGATCTGAAAAATTGCAGAGAAAAGGACCCAGCACCTTGATCACACTTTACCTGAAGCTGTTTAGCTCTGTTAGTTACAAGAACCCTACATTCCCGTTATTATTTTGATTTTTAATCACCTGATATCGGTTTGATCTGTATTTCCTGTTCCTTGTAACCGAAAGCATCTTAATTGATACAATGAGGAAATGTGTGTAAAGCAACTGCCCAGAACAGATGCTCAATGACTGTTAGTTACTACAAGGACTATGACACTGCCTCGTGACCATGATGACATAACAAAATAGTGTCAGATGCTGTTTTCACAAAAGCGTTACCGTTCTTCAGGATGCAACCAAAGGATGGAAGGAAGGAGAATGTCTAGTTGCCAAGTGTTGTAGGTTTGGCCAAGGCCAATGTTCGGGTGACCACTCCACCTCTGCATTGATGAAACACCCAGGTCTGGTTATGGGGATTTTACTAAATACTTCTTTTTTCCCTCACTATTGCTTAAGCTGATTTCCTATAGTTTCTGCTGATAACCATCAGAAAGATATAGAAAGCAGACTTCTCCCCCTTAGCTTCATTTGGAGTCAGGAGAGGTTGTGGTGAAGAGGTGGAAGAAGAATGAAAGAACAGACCTCACGGGAGTAACTCCTGGCCTCCCTCCAGAGGTTCCTCCCTCCCCCGCCCTCCGTTAGCTGTGTCCCTGGGGTCACCACCCACACCAGGGTAACTGGCTCTTCACTGTGCTGGTAACATGATACATTCAGAAATCAGCTTCACTTCTTTGCCTGTCATTCAGTGTTCTCCCTGGCAACTCCCCTCCATTTCTTTGCCCACGTCTCTGGCAGATCCTAATGTATTCTGGTCACTTTCAGATATTAAAATAATCTGTAAGGGTTCTCTCCAGATCAAACACCAGTGTCTCATCAGTTAAAAGATCTTCGCTACTCAGCCTCGCCCCGTGGCTTGGTGGCCACCAGTGGGGAAAGGATGAGGAAGGTGTGTTCTTTTACTCTTCCTTCATTCCCTGAACCTGCTCCAGGTCCAGTCATGGTCAGGGGCAGGGGAAAGCAGCTAAGAAGGAAAGAAGTGGAGTCTCTTTAAAGAAGCATTGAAGTTTCTCATTTTCCCAGGGATGTCCAGTGTCCTCCGTCACGTGGGTGTCTACATATGGGCTGCTTCATGGGTGCACTGGCTGGGTTTTGGAGAGGCTCTGCAGAGATCCCCCCCATGGCCACGGAAGTGGGTTTGGGCCCCGGTGAAATATGTTTTTAGCCCTCCTTTCCCCACTCCCCAAACCCATAAGAAAGGGCCTGTTATAATCTTTACATAGGAATTGATCTGATAAGTGAGGCAGTCAGTCCTTCCTGGGACATTAGTGCCAGCTTCAATCCCACCTTTCTTGGCACTTACCTCTCCATTCCTGGTGTAAGTGATGTTTCCATGATTGATACCTTTCATGATTCCTCTCAGCTCCTGCCCTCCCTTGGTCACTTCTCCCTCCCGCCCACATCTCCTCCTCCTGATGGATCCCCTCTTCCTGGCATGCAGACCTCTTGGCTGTAGCTGTGACCATTTCTGGTTGCCCACTTGGTTCCCATGACTAGAACAGAAACATCTGTGTTCTGCCAAACTGTAGTAGGGCCACCCCTCCCCCGCTGCCCCCCTCTTCTCACCCCACTGCTGAGGCAGCCCCCATCAGCCTCTTGCCTTCACACCCCCTGGGCAAGAGTCAAGTCTAGCTTTCATGTACCCTAAACTCCTGGGACACGAGTCAAACTTCCCCAGAGCTCTCCTGGGCTCTGCTCCAATACCAGCCTGGAGCAGATGTACAAGTGTTTGTAGCTCAGCCAACAGACAGCTGGGAGTGAGATTCCCACCTCCTCTCTACCTCAGACAACCTCGGTCTCTCTGAGCTGTTTTCTGGGCATCTCTGGAAGTGTGGGAGTGTTTCTTTCCCAGCAGGCTGGGGGACCACCCCAGCATTCTCTAGCAGGCTGGCACCTCTGCCTCTGTCATCTGGTGATTGCTGGACCAGGTTGGCCCCTCTGTCTTGGAAAGCCCTGTATGAAAGTAGCTAGCACTACGGGTGGCACGTATCATTCAGATGAAACTCAGAGTCAGCAAGAGAGCTGCATGCCAGGAAGAAGGGGTCCTACAGAAGGAGCAGATGTGTGTTGGGAGAGAAGTTTCTAAGACAGGGCAGGAAAGAAACTGCTCACACCAGGAATGGAAAGAAAAGGGCCAACAAAGATGGTGTTGGAGGGGGCACCAGTGCCTCATGCAGTATCCATGCGGTAGAGCCATTGCTGGGTATTCAGCTAACCTTGTTTCCTTTGCTCCTAGACACGTAGCTTAACTCACATCACTGCTTCTCCCACGGTTAGGTGGAGCCTTGGGAACAAATTCTGGCCCAGAAAGTGTGAGTAGAAGTGAGGCACACCACTTTCTGGTCTAGCTAATAAAACCCATCTGTGTTCAACCCTCTATTCTAACTTTCTGTTCTGTGGTTGAAAAGGGCAGCGATAAATAATTGAAGTACCTTGAGTCCCTGAATGTCTGAGCAAAGCTAAGCAACCTCATTCCCCAGCCCCATCTGGGGTTGCTGGACAATGGCAGCAGGAAAAACTGATGAAAGGGTGTTAGTCATCGAGATGCTTCTTGTTGGTGGTGAGAGTGGTTTTCTTTCTTTCTGAAAACTGCAATTAGCCCTTGGTGACTAATCAATTCTGCTATCCAACTATTAATAAATTACTTCATGATAGGCCAGCATTGGTAAGTTTTAATTAGTGGGCAAGACAAAAACGAGTGCAATTTTCACTAAGGGCGACTTGGTAATTTACGTCGATAGCCTTCCTAACATTTATATTCTTGGACTCAGTAATTCAGCTTCTGGTCAGGAAATAATGAGAAGCATCCATACAGGTATATACAAGAATGCTTATTATATATTACAAGAATACCTATTACAGCATTGTTTTATTTGCATTTAAAAGGAGACAATCTAAATGTCTAACAAAAGGGAGCCAATTAAATGAAGTACAATAGAGCCTAATGACAGAAGACTATCATGTTATTCTTATTTTTAAAGAACATTTTATCACGTAGAGAAATGATCTGGATATATGTAATGTTATTTAAGAGAAACATAACATAATGGTATCACATGTATTATAAAAATAGATGGAAAATTGTAACAACATTCTACATATACATAGAAGTAAAAATAAGATTTCATTTGGTAGTGAAATATACCAACTGTTAACAGAAAATCCCTCCAAGTATTAGAATTTTAGGTGACTTTTGTATTCTTTTATACTCTTCTGTGTTTTTTAGGCTGCCCATTATAAACATGTGTAGCTTTTATAACTTGGACATTTTTCTGACATATAAAAGCTCTAATCAAGTTTTCATTTGTTCCTGATAAGTTTTTATTTAGGGCAAGGAGATATCTATAGGTATTTTTTTTTTTTTTTTTTTGTGGTACGTGGGCCTCTCAATGTTGTGGCCTCTCCCATTGTGGAGCACAGGCTCCGGACGCGCAGGCTCAGCGGCCATGGCTCACGGGCCCAGCCAATCCACGGCACGTGGGATCCTCCCGGACCGGGGCACGAACCCACGACCCCTGCATCGGCAGGCAGACTCTCAACCACTGTGCCACCAGGGAAGCTCGAGGTATTTTTTTAAGGCAGAGAAATTAGAGGAAAATCTTCCGCATCTTTTCTTATGCCAGCGTTGAACTGATTTGCAGAGGGTTACTTTATACTGAGCCCAAAGCTGAGCAGCGCCAGAACCTGAGGGTTGGAGGGGCTGACATGCCTGTTCGGGGTGCTGCTCTGATGAAAGTGAGCCATCATCATTTAATGCAGAGTTTTCAGCCATGGCTGCACAAAAGAATCGCCCAGACTCTGACTTCCTGAGCTGGGGCAGGACCCTGGCATCTGGGTACTTTTACAAGGTCGCCAGGTTATTCTAGTGCAGAGCAGGGTTGAGAGCCGCTGGTCTAGGAGCGTGGACCTGAAACGCGGGCCAGAGGAGCTAGGGCCAAGTCTGTTCCTTTCATAATCATTTGTGTTATCCTCGGCCAGTTTCTCAACCTTTCATATTCTAATTTCCTCCTGTGTAAGCCAGAGGTCTATATTTGTCAGGCCTGCCTCCCAGGGGTATTTGATACATTTCAGAAAGGACTATATGTGTGTGGGTGCTAACCCCAGCCAGGGCTACTTTGCATACATCTGCATACTCCTAAGCCATTGTCTCCTTGATGCTGGCTCTGGATCATGGTGGGGACAGCCCACCAGACACTGCGAAGATGGGGCCACAGGGTGATTCCTGGGGTCCTGGGCTGAGCTCTGGACCCAGTCCCAAACCTCAGTGCCACCTTAAGCGGGTCTGCAGAGTCCTTCCTGTACGAAGGACCAGGAAAACAAGTCCTTGGCACTGGCTCTGACACAGATTCACCATATGACTGGGAAAAGCTGGGCAACTCCCCCTGTTTCCGTTTCTATATTCAGAAAATACATTGGCTTTTACCACAAATATTGATTGAAACAGGAAATGTGGGGTCCTGGTAGTTGTATAATGTGGAATAAAACTAGAAATAATAATGATTATGACAATAACAACATCAGGTTAATTAGTCTAGCACAGATTTTTTATCTGGAGCTGCTAAGGGATTTCATACCTTATTTCATGTTTATTTTCCCCATTCTACATATGGGGAAACTAAGGCTCAGTGAGATTAGCAACTCCTCGATTTTCCTCAAGGAGTGGAAAAGCTGCCATGTGAACTTTGGCTGTTGAGTAGCAAAGCTGGACGGTCAGCCGTTCTTCTATCCTGTCTTCTCACTGCACTGTCTACTGTAGTGTAGAGTGGTTATTTATTTGGGGTATTTTAACAAGAGGAGCATTTGAAATGGGAAAAGGTGGACTTATAATTTAAGATAGACATAACATTTTCATAAGATATCAGAGTATTTGTGTGTGTGTGTGTGTGTGTTTGCTTGTGGGGTGTGGTGTGTGTGTGTGTGTGTGTGTGTGTGTGTGTGTGTTTGCATGTGGGGTGTGGTGACCAGAGCATAGCGATGGAGTTAGCTGGATCTAAGCTTACATTCCAGTTCTGATACTTACCAGCTGAATAACTTGGGACAAGTTACTTAAAGTCTCAGGGATGTTTCCTTATCCTTAAAACAGGAAACACAATAATGCTTTCGTAAAATTGTTTGTAGAGATGTGAGGCACTGTTTAGAACAGGAAGAGCTAACACAGATTAGACTTCCGGTGCGTCAGGTACTGTTCTATTGCACTATACATACATTGTCATTTAATGCTGATAAAAACCCTATGAGGTAGATAATACGATAATGCCCATTTTATAGACTGAGAAAGTGAGGCATAGAGAGGTTAACCCACTTGCCCGAGATCACACAGCCAACAAGTGGTAGAGTGTTTTTGTTTGTTTGTTTGTTTTGGGTTTTTTTTGCGGTACACGGGTCTCTCACTGTTGTAGCCACTCCCGTTGCGGAGCACAGGTTCTGGACGCGCAGGCTCAGTGGGCATGGCTCTCGGGCCCAGCCGCTCCGCGGCATGTGGGATCTTCCCGGACCGGGGCACGAACCCGTGTCCCCTGCATCGGCAGGCGGACTCCCAACCACTGCGCCACCAGGGAAGCCCATGGTGGTGGAGTGTTTTTAACCACCAAGCTGTGAGCTGCCTTACACAGGCTCCGCGAGATGAAAAATGCCTAGCAAAGCTTAGCTATCGTGATCACGCACAGCAGTGATTTTCAAAGTGCTGTTGTAAATTAGCAGGACCCTTCCATTGAAAATAAACTTCTGGAAATCTGTCTATATATTGATATAATACAGTGAAGGTGGAGCTGCTTTGCTTGAAGTAAGGATGAAGCCTCCTCCCCCAACCCCACCTCATATAGCAGCCCTAAGTTACTTCTGGGGACGCTGGGGTTCTGAAGAACCCAGTCTGAAAACCACGAATCCCAACTTTTTGACTCTTTGTGTCTGTACCCTGCCTCTCTTTCCTGGTCCTGCTCTACCCCAAGGCGAGGAAATCATCAGCCAGAAAAACAGAGACCAGAATATTTTCCCAGGGCCCCTGTCACACTCCCGCTTTTCTCCCACACCCTTGGTGGCCGTGGCCGTGCTGGACCAGCTGGGACAGAGGGGGCAGACGCCAGGAGGGCTGGATGCAAGACTCACCGGTTTTATCTGAGTTGCAGAGGATGGTTTCCTTCTCAGCTCTCACGCCAGGGCTGGGGCCGTGCTTCATCCACATGGTGATAGTGAACTGATCCGTCAGGTTCTTGGGTACAACCCCGTCAGGGATCTTGGCACCCTGCCTGCCGTCGAACTTGAAGATCATCTCGCTGCTGTCCACCAGCAGTCCTGCGGTCCAGTTGGTGGCGGCGCTGGGGGACGGCAAGAGGTCGATGATGCCAGAGGAGGCTCCTGCAGGGGATGGGGACAGAAAGAACAAAGGGTCATTCCTCCCAGGGTGGGTGTCCTCACGTTCTGTTTTCTGCTCCTGGGTCAGAATCAACTACTTGGCGTACTTACCCAGAGCTAGGTGCTCAGCCTGAGCTAGGTGACTCGGGAAAAGAAGGGTTAAATGCCATCCTTGCCCGTGTTGTTTTTGGTCGGCTTGCAGAGGCATCAGTAACTTATAGACAAAAGTATTGCATGTGGGAGGACAGAGTGCAATTAACTATTATACAAGAAAAAAGTGCTGGAGGAATTTAGAGAAATGAGATTACCCTGGGGGTTTCAATAAGCAGACAAGGGTCCTGGAGAAGGCCAGGGGTTGATTCGGATCGATGGATTTATTCACGTGCTCATCCATCCGTTACCCTGTCAGCCATTTATTGAGCACCAATCGGGTGCCAAGACCCCTGCTGTGTGCCGGCGAAGTAAATGTGGATCAGCACAGTCTCTGACCTGGAGGAGCTCAGACCCAACACATTGACAGACAATTGGGATGCAGTGTGATCAGAGCTGTGACGGGGAAAGTTCAGGTCCTGACCCCACGAGAAAGAGTATGAGTCACTTTGCACTCACCACGCTTTTTTCCAACCATTCGTTTAGGCCAAATGGTATAGCAGTTGAGAACACGGGTTCTGAAAGTCAGCAGAACCTGAACCTGATGCCTGGTGGCGGCCTGGCTTGCTAGCCTTGTGACTGTGACCAGTGACCTCACCTTTCCGACTCTTCACCCCCTTCTCTGCCACCTGCCCTCCCAGCTGTTGTGGGAACTGAATAAGAGACCGCACCTGCACTTGGGGCAGCATGCTTGGCACGCGATGAGCGGAGCTCGCTCCACGTTAGCTATAACCCTGTCGTTATTGTTAGAGCTGTTATTATTTCTGCTACCACTGTGATTCCAGGCTAAGGATATCCTGAGGCCGTGGGAGTGCCATAGACAGATTTGTGTCTTGGGAGAATCACACCAACAGCTTTGTGGAGGGCGGAGCTGAGTGAGCCCACAAGGCTGGCCCAGAAGACAGGATGGCCCAGCTGGGAGGATAACTGGGCCGCCACGGACTTCCCACTGAAGCTCAGGCGCTGCCAGCAGTATTCTCTGCATCCGTACGTCCCACAGAGGGGCAGGGCTCAGCTACTCAGGGGAGGAGGAAGGTCAGGGGCTTCCTCATACCAGGAAACAAGAGCCAGGGAGTCCAAAGTATGCTCGGTGCAGGGGACCAAGTGTGTGTGGGCTCCCACCTGGCACAGCACTGACCCGGCAGTCGTAAATGGGTTTAATGGACAGTGGGTGTGTGTATTACCTGCCATCTGTCTGGGATCATTGGACTTCTGAATTCGGTATATCAGGGCCTCATGTCACCTAGGGGCTGCGTTTCAGAGTCAGCCACTACAAACATCTACAGTTAAAATGACACATGAAAATCCCTCAGGAAGGTGCCATACTGGAAACCTATGTACTTCTTTGAAAATGTTTAACCTAGCCAGTTTTCCTTGCAGCCTTGGAACAGATGCCCATGGGTTTGCAACTGAAAGCTGGCTGTGTGACACATCTGTATCCTTAGAGCAGATGCTCTGCTTAGCCCTGTGAGGAGCTCGCCCTGGGAAAGGCCTCTGGGACCTGCAGTGACTGAGATGTGGCGGGGTGGGAGGTGGGAGTGGAGATTCCGGTTTCTTAATTTACGATCACCCTGCAGCTATGCTCATCAAGGGGAAGTGTGGGCGGCGTTGACTACGTTATTAATGCGTTTTTCTTGGGGCTTTTGCCTTGTAGCACGCCTGACGCATAGTAGGTGCTCCATTAATGTTTATAACTGCCTTTTCTTCTACCCAGTGCCTCCGTGGGATGCTTCCGGGCATTACCCAATGCTCCCGTGAGCCTGTTCATCCAGCCTCTTGTTCATGCCCCCCACCTCTCATCAATATTACTTGTTCTCCTATAATCCTTGAGACTTACTTGATGTCCATTTTACTTATCTGATAAGCTAATTCACACTAATGTTTTAACGACTAACAAAGCCTTAAAGGTTATCACCCTCCATAGGTATTTGAAAGAAGAACTCTATCAAGGTGGTAGCAGGTAGAGATTTGGGGGTGGCTGGGGAATGGGAGATATGTAGTCTTTGGACCAAGTTCATCTTCCTAGAACTCCCCAGAATAATGCAACCTGGCAACAGCTGCTCTGCCCCATGAGTGAGTTGGCTCAGACACCAGGATTTGTCCAGCATGACGACAGCCGGTGACTAGGGCTCACAGGGAATGTGTTGGTTCCCGAAATTTCAGGTGGCCAGGGAGATGCAGGCTGAGCACCCAGGTCTCCTGACTTCTAGCTCAAGCCAGAGCAGCCAGCACAATCTAGCAGGGCCCAGTACAGGGCCCACACAGAGCCGCAGGCCTGAGCATGGGGGAACCAGGGCAGGGCTGACAGGGCTCAGAACTCCACCCTTTGAGGTTCCTTTTTTTTTTGCGGTACGTGGGCCTCTCACTGTTGTGGCCTCTCCCGTTGCGGAGCACAGGCTCCGGACGCGCAGGCTCAGCGGCCATGGCTCACGGGCGCAGCCGCTCCGCGGCATGTGGGATCTTCCCGGACCGGGGCAGGAACCCGTGTCCCCTGCATCGGCAGGCGGACTCCCAACCACTGCGCCACCGGGGAAGCCCCAGTGTGTATTTAAGACACCCTTAGGAACCCTCACAAAGGTCCCTGGGACCACCACGCTGTTGAGAGTTCACACTGGTCTGGGGCACAGCAGCTACAGCCTGAGTGCAGGAGGCTTACGACCAGAGGTGAGGTCTGGTTTGAAGTCCCTGAGCCCTATCAGGGTGGGGAAGCATCTCTGAGTCAGCAAGTAGATAAAGACAGGGGTGACTTAGGCAGATTTCAGGACACACGGTGGAGCGAGAGCCCACATGGAGCCTGGGGACAGTGGTCACCATCTGGACTTCTTAATTGCTGGGTTTGCATGCTGCTTTGGGTGGCCTTGGTGAGGCCTTGGAGAGTGTCCTTAGCGTTTCATGGTAGGCCTGTGGCAATGGTGACAGACATGGAGCCTCAGTCATGCCTCCTCATGGTCCATCATGGGGCAGGGGAAAGGATGGCAAGAAGGAAAGGGTCTCAGGGGAGAGGAACCATTGTGCTCAAGGACACAGGCCTCATTCTATAGAGCATTCTCACGATTAGCAATAGCAACTCCACGTTACTTCAAACGCTTATGTAATGTCTAAGTTATGCCAGGCACTGTGGTGAGAATGGAGCAACGAACCAGATAGAAATGGGCCCTACCTCTAGTCACCCAGTAGAAAGTCTTTTAGTTTTGGTGCGTGGAAGAGTTCATTGCTAGAGAGTCTCAGGGGAAGCCAGGGAGGCCCTCTTGACAAAGGCTGATAGAAAGCATTCTGTTCTCAACATACTTTTCTGACCCACTGATAGCACTTGGCCTTGTGACTTGCTCTGACCAATGAAATGTGAGTGCAAGTGACGTGTCATCTTAGGGCAGAAGCTTTACAAGCCAGTCCATGGTTCACCACGTGTTTTTTCCATCTGCCCTGAGATCAACAATGTTCTAGATAGAGGCCTTTCTGTTAGCCTGGATCCCAGTGAGAAACTAACATAGAGCAGAGCCACAGTCAACCCGAGAAGGACATGGGGTAGGAATGGAAAACAAACCTTTGTTATTTTAAGCCAATAGATTTTGGGATCACTTGTTACTGCAGCATAACCTGCCCTATCCTGACTGATAAACCACATTAAGTGACTGACATCAGTGGCTACCATTTGCACTTCTCTATCTGCATACCTTCAGGATAGATGTGGAGGACTTTCTGATGTCCTTTCCAGAGCTCACACCGTTGATCCTGCCATCAGACTATCATTCCACCTCTGGAATCCCAGACAAGAGGGGTTCCTCAAAGGCCCTGAATTGTCCAGGTGAAGCAAGCTGGGCTTTGGATGAGGGTGGTCAGCCAAGCTCTTGGGGCAGGGCTGTGGATACCCAGTTGCTGACCAGCCTGGGAAAGGCCACTGCAGGCAAAAACCTTCTCCAAGAATAGAAGGGCATGCTGTATGGTAGCTGCTTAATTGACTTCAAAGAAGTCACATCCAAAGAGAAGCCCATCGCTCACCGTCATCACCCGTGGGTCAGTGTGTGCACGCTTGCTCATGTATGAGTAGTGATTTAATGGGACTCCCAGCACGCATGCATCAGTTCTCCTTAGAGTCAGAGGCCCACTTCAGCTCTCTGAGAATGGAGACACTGGCTGTGACGGGGGGCTGGCTCTGCCCCCCCGGAAGCTCCAGCTGTTTAGAGGCATCTTGGAGGAACTGATGACGGCTTCCCCTGCTTGGGGTATTCTGAAGGTATAAAAGCCTTGAACTGTGATTCTTAGTGAGGGCAAGCTCTGTTAAGCTGCACGGCGTAGTAGAAAGCCATGGACTGAACTTCTTTTACATGTCTGTCTTCCCCAGGAGACTGAATTGTTAAGTGGTCTTACTAACTTCTAGATAACCTCACGAGTTAGAACATCTGGACCCTGAACAAATATTTGCTGAGTTAATAAATACATGAATGAATGAATGAATGGATTCGCTACGAAGACCTCCTGGACCCACAAGTGTATAAATCCTGTGAACAGCTCACCGACTGGTAATCTGAACTGGTCTGACAGATCAATCCCTTGATTTAGCAGAAGGGTCTCTCACTGCAGCCTTTCCTTCAATAGGACCTGTCCTCGGAGCTCTTGACTCTACATATAGTAAGCAGCTGACCCCGAGTGTCATATGGGGAGGTGCCGGCCAGATGCCAGGAGCCTGTGATTCCAGGGAGGAGCAGCCCTGGCCTCTGGTCTCCGAATGACATGTGTGTCACAAACTGCTTTGCTGTTTATTGTAATATGCAGAGACTCAGGGGCACGGAAGTGAGCTTTTTCTTGGGCTCTGGTTAATGTCAAGTTTAATTTGGCCAAGAGTCACTGGGGCTTCATCATGCATTTCATACTCAAGGCAGTTCTGTGACACTTCACCTCGGGAAAGCCTGGGACTGAGATGGGAGATCCCTTCATCTGGAATCTCTGAACCCAGAGGAGGTGATAAGCAGCTTGTCCAACTTCCCCGAGAGGCCTGGCTTCATGTAAGCCAGTGGCAATGGGGGACCATGTCAGGCTGTTTTGTCCTACAAGCTGAAGGGGACACAGGTGCAGGGCCCTGTATCGTTTTTGTTTCAAGATGGAATGGAAGTGTTTCCGTACACAAACTGCAGGCAGCGATATGCCTGACGTCCAGTGTTCCCCTGGAAACAAAGAGCCCATTTCTGGTGCTACTGCACCTGTCCGGTGTTTCCCGACAGCAGCTTTGCCCAGCTGTTGTCCGACGGCCCCTTACGCAGGATCCCATCATTGCTCATTGTGGAGCGACGTTGCAGGAGGAAGAAGCAGGTGGGCAGCGACCGGACCTCCACAAGTCACCTCTGGGGAGACACCCTTGCCTGGGTCACCGCACAACAACAAATGTCACAGAAGCAACGCCAGAACTCAAAGACACCAGGAAGCGCCCCAGGACTGACCCTGGTGAGCACAGAGGGCAGGCGAATATTGACTTAAGGGGAGCGTTTGGAATGGCGAAGGAGAGAGAGATTCTAGCGGGAAGAAACATGAACAAAGGCTTAGGGATGGGAATGAACTGGGAACGGGGACAGATGGGGTACCCTGGCCAAGAAGAGGCAGGACGGCAGGGAGAAATGGGCTATAAGGACGGATCAGCAGGATGGAGGTGGGTCCTCGGGGTTGTGGAGAGCCAGGCTAGAGCTAGGCATCCACACCTGGATGTTCCACAGGTCCAGTCATCATTGCCCCCTAAATCTGCCCTTGCCCCGAATTTGGTGGCCACTGTCTGGTGGCACTCTCGTCCAGTTAGATGCTCACATTAGAATCTTCTAAGATTCCTTCTTTTTCACTGCTGACAGCTAATCAGTGATTGACTCTTACCTCCTAAATCTGTCTTAAATTCATCCCTACCGCCACTCCCCCAGTTCAGAAATCATTCTCTCTTGCTTAGACTATGACGATAACATCTTAATTGGTCTCCCTGTTTCCATCCAGTCAATAAAGATTTGTAGAATGAAAAATGCATGAACGCTGGGGCTTAAAGTGTCATGGTGGCTCCCTGGCTGGGAAACCCCGCCAGCAACTTGTCGACTGTCCACTGAAAACACAGAGAAGCTTGTCTCCAGAACCTAAGGTGCCCCATGGGAGTCAGGAATTACAACCCAGGCTCTGCTTTAGAAGCGATCTGGCCTGCCTTTCCCTCATGGTTTGGAAAGCGCGTGGGGCCTGAGGAAGCCGACCCCAGAGCAGATGGGCATCTGTCTCACTCATTTGCTCCTGCCCTTCTTTCCTGAACTCTCCCTCTGCCGATTCAAGAGTCAGACTCCTAACCTGGAGGCAGGAGTGGCCCTGCCTGTCAGGCTCACTCAGGGTTCCCAGAAGTGAGATGGGAGGGTGGCACTGCCGGGAAGGTCACCAGAAAGACAGGCAGACCTCTCTTAACAAATGGTCGCTCCCAGCACCAGATAAGCTCGCATCTCAGGGGAAAGTGCTTTCCTGACTGAATTAACCTGCCTTCCTGCCACGCGAGGCTGGCAGCCCAGAAGCAATGAGCTATGTTAACAGCCAGATGCAATCTGGCTCTAAAGTTTCTTCGCTCAGAAAATCCTTCTCACTCTCCCTATCTCCTGGTCTCCCCCTCGCAACATTCAGAATCAAATCACCAGTGTGTGCCCTTGGGCCCATCTGATCTTTAACAAGCTGACTCCATCATCTCTTTCTAACCTGGAGGAGTTTAGGAAATGACCGTCACCCGCGGTGGCATGGGGTGGACTTGACTTATAATTCAGGTGTGTGGGGAGCGAAATGGGATATTCATTCAAAGTAAGCTGTCAGCGGAGCTGGCTTCTCCGCTCCCGGACTGAAGGAGAGAACCAGAGGCAGCTTTCTCAATGCTGCGGGCCCCTGAGAGCCATTTTTACAAGAGCAGTTTGGAATATGGAGGTCGTGGTGTTTTTCCGAATCTCCTGTATCATTCCGGAAAAACGTGCCTTCCCACATGCCCTCCTTGCCGGCCTGGTGACATGACAAATAGGACGCGGTGATACCCGAGCAGGGTGTATTTCACATTCAGTTCTCAAATTGTCACTTGGTCCTTTGGGCAAGAGCTGTGTGTGTGAAGGTGTGTGTGTGGGGGGGGCGCACACACGTATGTGCATGTGTGTGCATATTTGTGTATGCATGTGTGTACCTGTGTGTGCATGTGTGTGCATGAGTGTGCATGAGTGTGTGTGTCAACGTTGAGAGAGAAAAACTGCCCTGAAGAGAGTAGTGGAGGGGTCCCCAGGAGGGGATGCAGGCTACGCTGTGTGTTCGGGAGCCTCCTTTTCCTTTGGTGGGGATGGAGTTACCCCCAAGCGTAGGCCCCGTCTAAGAGGAAGCTCTTTCCTAAGCTGCCCACAGCCCAGCTGGAGAGTCAGTGTGAGGGCCTGAATATTCTTGGAGAGAACAGAAATGAAATATACGTGGTGGGGATGAAGGAGACCCATCAACCCGTGCACGGTGTGGTTTACCAAGCACATGGCACCATCCCCCCCGTATTGAGTATCTTATTCCACAGCTGACTTGAGCGGTTTACGTTCCAGCTCCAGAGGCCTGGCCCAGAGTCACAGACCCTGAGCCAAAGAGCCCTTCATTCCCACAGACCTACCTTCAAAGTCTGGCTCTGTCACTTTCTATCTGCATGACCTTGAACAAGTCATTTTTCCTCTCTGGGCCTCAAATTGTCCATCTTTAAAACTGGGTGAATAAGACCCTCCTCAGTGTAGTGGGGAACTTAGGGTAGGGCATGTGAAGATTCTAGGAGGGTGCACACAGCAGGTGCTCAATAAAGCTAAGCTTCCTTGTATAGAACCTCCAGCAGCCTGGCTCCTAGTTCCGGCCTGCTCTTTTCTTGGGGCGCCATCTTTCAGCCCGTGGACAGCAAGCCCTCTGTCCCCCACACTTGGACTTTCCAGATCCCACCTCCACTCGCACCCTAGCTCTTCTTTTCCGACTTGGGCAGCCAGGCCTGGCTTCACCGGCATGTGACCTGAACAGTCACACGAGGCCCCCAGCTTGGTTTAATGCTTTGCTGTTGCTGCCTTAAAATTCTCAAGAATTTTGGAAAAGGGTCCTGCACTTCCATTTGCACTAAGCCCTCAAGTTCCATAGCTGGTCCTGCGGGAGGAGACCCACCTCTCCCCAAGTGGCTGACACCACCCTTCACACTGGCCCCTGGGCAGGCACCTCTCTGTAAACCAACACAGTGGAAGGGATCCCTGTTCCTTCAGGCCCTGTGCTAGGTGCTCTTAAACACATGGTGTCGGGCTTCCCTGGTGGCGCAGTGGTTGAGAATCCGTCTGCCAATGCAGGGGATAAGGGTTTGAGCCCTGGGCCGGGAAGATCCCACATGCCGCGGAGCAACTAAGCCCGTGCGCCACAACTACTGAGACTGCGCTCTAGAGCTCGTGCTCTGCAACAAGAGAAGCTACCACAATGAGAAGCCAGCGCACTGCAACTAGAGAAAGCCCACGTGCAGCAACGAGGACCCAACACGGCCAAAAATAAATTAATTAATTAAAAAAACAACAACACATGAGGTCATGAATCCCTATTTTACTGATGAAGAATAGAGGCTTTGCCACATCACTTGCCCACAGCCACACAGTTGCTCCATGGTGGGATCTGATCAGGTGTGTCTGATGCCCAAACCTGTGCCCTCTGACCCTTTAACCATGATAAGTAAACACTATCCATCCAGAGGTTACACATACCAATGAAGTGGGGAGGGGTGATTCTTTCATAATATAATAACATATGCTTTGTATATATTGTTTAAAAAGATAATTAAAAACCAATCTCAACAGGGAAAAACCTACCACATAATTTCTGAAGGGATTTCTCAGAGTAGGTCTCGCGGTCACAGCCCTTCCCGATGTAGTTGGTCTGCAGCTCTGTGGTGATCTGGATGGAGGACACAGCCCCGTCGCACGTCTCCAGGTGGATGCTGGGGAACAGGGGCACGCTCCCTGAGCCAGGCTGGTACTCAATCCTCTTGGTCCAATCTGAGCAAACAAGGGAAGAATGACAGTAAGTCAGGTACAGACAGTTCCGCTATAACACGTGTTTTGAAAACGTGAATTTGTTCCACCACAATTGATATATTAGGAAACAATTTGAGGATAATGGGAATTTCACATTTACTTATGCAAGATTTCTTGCACGAGAAATATTAGGTGAATGCAGAAACCTGCACCCAGCTGAGCTGAGCCGAGCCATGTAGGAATGTACAAAACAGACACATGCACAGACCTCAGACATCTACCAGCGACTCCCCTCACCATGTGTGAAAAGCCACACCCGCCTGGACCACTGTTACAACTTTCCATTCCCATCAGAAAACCCTCTTCACAGTAACGTACCAGCTGCAACCTTTCCTGTGTCCACTTCCACAAGCAAACCTCAGGTCTCTTCAAGTACTATTATTGTTGTACTTATCTATTTCCTAACCACTTAACCTGTGTAAAAGTAACACCGTGCTAACGTTTTCCCTCTCTCTCTTTTTTATGTGTCACTGATGACATTTTCGAGTGTCAAGCCCCTCGCCCCGTTTTCCCCGTTTTGCCCAGCAAGGTGAGTTTTAGGAACGTATACCTCTGGTCACAAAATAAAGGCAAACAAGGTAATTCAGGATTACATGAGGCCACGAGGTGAGGTGCAAGGACTCTTTCCCGAACATTCAGGACTGTGACCCACTTAAGTAGGGCTGATGGCCTTATCCCTGCTTTTTAGTGGAAAAATAACTTGGAGGCAATAAAATGCTGGAGAGGAACAAAATCACAATCAAAATGGTACCACACAAAACAGAGCAATCAACAAAAATACACACCAAGCATGAGTGTACACAAGAATTGATTGAAACAACCATAGCAGCCACTGAAAGTCAGAGGCAAGTCGAGGCCACGCTCATGGTGACTGGCAACAGCGCTTACTGAGAGCGACGGCTGCCTGAGAGGTCTGCGCCAGCCTGAGCCACACTTGTGGGTAGAAGTCTGAATCATCAAGGAACATGAGTTGTGGATACTATTAGTTTATGAATCTCAAACATTTGTCACATTGCTAGATGGTATCCTTTTGCTAAGGTAGAAATGAAAATCTATGGACTGCCTGCCCTCACCCTTGAGAAACTCAAGAGAGTCCTGCATGTAGGGTCATTCATCAGCCACCAGGGGGTTCCCCACAAACACCCCATGGGCCACCGGCCGCCACCTTGAGGAAACCAGTGGAGTGGAAGGGCTAGGCTTAGGGACTGTCAGATGGCTTTGTTCGGTAAGAAAGCATTTATTTGTTTGGGGTTCTTATGTACCTGGCTCTGCTTGTAGCATCACGGATACAGCAGTGAAGGAGTCAGGAAGGGTCCCTGCCTTGTGGAGCTGGGAGAGAGAGGCACATAATGAATATGTCCATGCTGTCCTGTCAGGGAGGGTAAGTGCTATGAAAGGAAAAGTGGTGACAGAGAGTGACTCTTTAGATGGAGACAGTTCCTGTCTGAGCTGAGACCTGAACGTCAAGGATGAATGCCCATGGGAAGCCTCAGAGAAGTTCATTTGAAGTGGATACCGCAATGCTCTTGGCTTGACTCAATCAGGTCAGGAGTTTCTTGGGAAGGTTGGTGAAGGTCTCCTAGCCTCAGGCCCCTCATCAGTGAAGTAGGGACCACACTGGGGGCTGAGGGCCAGGTGCAACAATGCAGGCCTGACATGCAGTAGGGCCCCAGTCCATGTTATTCCTTCCCCAGCGAGCAAAGGAGATGTGCATCCCCCCTGCACTGCAACCCTGCCACATTCCAGCTAACCAGGTCATTTGGGTTTAGCTCTGAACCCCTGCATTAACCAGCCATACTTTAAGGGGTTTCTCTGAGCCATAAGCAAAGATTGCACACCATGTTGTGGGGTTCATCACCAGGGAACTTGCCATGGGAGGATATTTAAATGATGGCGACTACAAGTAAAAGAGAATACACCCAATTACATGTTTTTACTCAGAGCTCCGCGGAGCTGTGTCTTCTCCTGGAGGATGAGATCATGAAGCTGCTATAGCCCACGCTCTAGAGGTCAATCTAAAGGACCAATCACTGGTAGACAGGAGGGTTTTTTCTTAGATATATCTAAAAGTCACAGTGCTGTAAGCAGAGGTCCGCACATGACAAGTCTCGTCGTGTCCTAGGTACACAATGTTTCATACTATTGAGCATTCAATCATGCCATTTCTTCTGCGTGGAGTGCCCTTTCTATTCTCTTCTGTCTGTCACCGCCCCCATGTAACCTTTCAGGATTTCTCCAGTCTGGGTTGAAACCCTCCTCTGAGCTCTCACAGCATATTCACCATTAGACTACAGTATTAGACTCCAAGCTGACGGTTACCCTGAGTCCCCATCATTTTGCACAATGGCCGGCACAGAGCACATGCTCACTAGACAGTGGTAGGAAGTGTGAATGGATCCTGTAGGATATCATCTTGGAATTATCCATTCGTGTGTCTGCCTCTTCCTGTAACTAAGAACTCTTTAAAGGCAGGAATTGTGAGTTTATTTTTGATCCCTCCACACCTAGCTCTGAGCACAGGAAATGTTTGCCAGGTGGATCTGAGAAGCCTCAGAGACCTAACCTTGACTTCAGCCATGGCATCCCTTCTTGAGCCACAGATAGAAGCCACAGCCTGTTTGTAGCTTCTCTGGTACTGCCTCCGTCTGCCCCTACCCTCAGTCCTGCAGAACCATCCATCCCAACAGCAGCCCATCACATGTTTGCTTTTCTTTGTCCTCAGCAAGGCAAGTGGTCCAGAACTGATAATGGAGGAATCTCTTCCCAATAATTAAACATGGTGTCAAGGAAGGGGCCTCTTTCCTTCCCTTCCTCACTCTTCTCTCCCTGGATCTTCCTTTTCTTTAGAGATACAGATTTAAAAATAATCAGGGAAATGGTTTTGTGCAGGGGGACCTTGGTATGGCCTTACATCAGTATCGATTCCCTTTATTCTGTGGGGACTGTGGGTGTCTCTTTGTCATCTAGATATTTTTGTGGTTATCTCTGACGAGAAATTCCACATCGAGTCCTTTTCTGAAGGAGTGTAAATAAAGAAGCAAATAAATAACAAAGGAAAAGTCAGTGGAGGCACAGTCCTAGCAAAGTTTTAATTCCTTTTGCCGCCCCTGGGTAGAAGGGACAAGTCCTTCTCTGGAGAGAAATCAGGCACAGAAGAGCTTTAGGATCATCACACCTGCCAGTTGCTTTGGTGACCTCATGAGGCTTGTTTTTGAGGGTTTATGAAGCGTAGGCAAAATTGCAACCATATAGTAAAAGAAATCAATGAAGCTTTCTGAGTGTAGCGTCCTGGAGACAGTGGGAAGCTCACACAAACATCTTTCATTTTCCAAGAAGGAGTTGGGGTGGGGATTAAGAGAGCAAAATGCAAGTCATCAAATTCAGCCTTTGTCACATGAAATATCTATTCATCTTCATTTTCCAGAGGGAAGGATGGCAGGATGGCTAAAAGTATGACCTTTAAATTCAGGGTGTCTGTGTTCAAATTCCAGGCCTCCCACTTCCTGTGTGAACCCTGGGCAAACTACTTACCCACCTTGAGTCTCAATAAAAGTCACACCTACCACCCAGGATCTGGGGGGATTAAATGCAGTCGTTTCAGCCTCAAACACAAGGGACATATTCAACAGTTATTATTGTTAAGTGATTATTTATGCAATAACATTTATTGCAGGAAATAAGAAGACATACAATTATTAGCACCTACAAGGTGCTAAGGGCTTTTAGGTCTCTTCTTTCATTTAATCCTCCCAGCAACCCAGTGAGTGAGTGCTACTATCTTTTCTTTTTTTAAAATAAATATATTTATTTATTAATTTTTGGGCTGTGTTGGGTCTTCATTGCTGTGCGTGGGCTTTCTCTAGTTGTGGCAAGCAGGGACTACTCTTCGTTGCGGCGTGCGGGCTCCTCATTGCGGTGGCTTCTCTTGTTGCGGAGCACGGGCTCTAGGTGCACGGGCTTCAGTAGTTGTGGCACACGGGCTCAGTAGTTGTGGCACACGGGCTTAGAGGCTCCGCGGCATATGGGATGTTCCCGGACCAGGGCTTGAACACGTGTCTCCTGTATTGGCAGGCAGATTCTTAACCACTGTGCCACCAGGAAAGTCCATGAGTGCTACTATCTTAATTGTGCAGATGGAAAACTGTGGCTGAGCGTTGGTGTGACTTGCCCACAGTCACAGGGCTCTTTTACAATAGCTCCTCCATGATTCTGAGCATTTGCTGGAACTGAGAATGGTGAGTTTTACAGATTCATTTTTGTTTTTCAAGATTTTAAATTTTATTTATTTGTTCAGCTGCGTTGGGCCTTTTTTGCTGCGCGTGGGCTTTCTCTAGTTGTGGCGAGTGGGGGCTACTCTTCGTTGCGGTGCGCGGGCTTCTCCTTGTGGTGGCTTCTCTCGTTATGGAGCACAGGCTTCAGCAGTTGCGGCACGCAGGCTCATTAGTTGTGATGCACGGGCTTATTTGCTCCGCGGCACGCGGGATCTTTCCGGACCAGGGCTCGAACCCGTGTCCCCTGCATTGGCAGGCGGATTCTTATCCCCTGTGCCACCAGGGAAGTCCCCAGATTCATTTCTGAACCTTCAATTTGCACTGATATATCAAAAAAAAAGATGATAATCTCTGATGCTCGTAAAGGATCAAGGAGTGTTGTCAGTTTTATCACTGCTTGACCTTGGGGGCAGTTTGTGTGGGTTGCTTTGACACTGAAGACTGGAGAGATCTAGGCTTGAATCTCATCTCCTCCGAATGCGGGTCATGTGACTTTTGCAAAACAGTTGTCATCTCTGGGCCTCCGTGGCCTCATCTGTAGATTCGGGATAGTTACATCTCCTCGTGGGCTCATTGTGAGCGTTGAAGGCTAAGGGCCCAACACAGCAACCTTCCTGCTGAAGCCTCATGATAGAAACATCCCACTCCTTGGTTCACAAGCTTCCCAAACTTCTCTGAGCTGTCCTGCTTGGAAACAAAATCTTTTCAATTTATAAAGGACCTAGAGATTAGTTAATGAATTGTGGTTCCACTGCTTTCTCAAATGAAGAGAAAGGAAGTAGACCACCTGTTGTTTTAATAATCAAGCTCGATGACATCATAAGTATTCCTGAAAAGGTTAGCACTGGAATGCCTTCAGGAACTAAATTCCTTCTCGGTGCATTAAGGATCCAGAAACAGGATGATTGCATTATAACTCCTGCTGAATTGGGGGAACATATATTTTCTCATCTGGAGAATATTAGCCACTTGGAACTCTCTTATTAGATGCCTGTGGGTGGAGCAAAGTTAATCTGAGACTTCTGGAAAGCACAGGCTTTGAGGGCTCTTGTAATCCAAGACACTCAGGTCCATTGTTCCAATTCTGAACTCAGAAGTGACGCAGAAGGATGAAAGGGACAGACACAGGTGTGTCCGAACATTCCTTTTTCCTTTATTGTTCATGTTCAAAGGGCCTCCAGCTCTTCCTGGTCTCACCTTCTAGCAGAGGAAGAAGCATCGGGTTTTCTAGGATTCATGCAAGGTAAGTGGCTGGATGTGGGGATGCTGGGAGTGGGAGGGATAGGAAAGGGGTTTTCGCTCCTGATCAGGGATTGTTCAGGCAGCTGACACTCTAACCAGTCCCTGCAGGCATCAACCACCTAGCATCTTTCAAGACTTTCTCTTAGAAATAAGTGGCTTTGATTTGGCACCAAGGGACTTCCTTTCCCACAGGGCAGAGCCGGGGAGGTACCTATGCTTAATAGGGAGCATCTTTATCTCCACTGGCCATCCAGTGCCTCTGAGTTGGGGGTGAGTAAAGAGGTAGAGATGGGCTGGAAAGATAAGTGGAGATCAGATGACAGATGCTGGCTAAGAGGTTTGGGTTTCATCTTAGGGCCAGTGAAGAGCCATAAATGGGTTCTTAGTGAGGCCATGAAGAATCTAGACTGCTTTGAAAAGATCACTCGGCAGCTGGCTTAGGGCTGGTGCTCATTTTCAGAACACTAGAACATTCCTGATTGCCACCTCTCAATCAACCCACACAGAGAATCACCTCTGACAGTGTCACATGATGTGGAATTAACTTCAATTCAATTTAACTAAATTCAAGAGTGTTAACTCTGTAGCTGGACAGACTCAGGTCTGAACCATGGCTCTGCCACTTCTTGGCTGTGTGGCCTTAGGTAAATCAGTGAACATCCCTGAGCTTCATTTTCTCATCTGTAGAATGATGACAACACAAATGTACCTTGCAGAGCTGCTTTGGGAATTGGAGAAAAGGTATGCAAAGCACCAGGAACAGAGAGCTACTGCCACCACTACTATCATCAGTCTTGTATCATTCTTATCTTTATTCTAGATGACATGTATTTACTGAGCATCTACTATGTGCCAGGCAGAGCCCCAGGCATGGGAGGCAGAGATGTGTGACTCATAACCCTTAACTGGATGGTGCTGACGGTCAGGGCAGTGGCAGCCACATGGCCAGCTTTCAGGCAGACAGAGGGACAGAGGGACAAAAAGCGGGTCCCAGAGAAAAAAGAGGAAGAGATAAGTTATCCCGACCAGGGTGATAAGAGGCAGCTTCCTGGGGGAAGTAACCTGGGCTTTGTTTTAATATAGGTGGTATTATTATTTAAGTGTGATAAGGCCAACAGATCAGGATATTATTGTCATTGATAAGAGAATTTGTTATACTCACAAGTCCCAAGGAGAGGGGGCCCACACCACTGGGGGCACATGGAGAAGCACAGGGTCAGTCAGGAGGCAGAGGGAGAGGAGAAAACCATGGGCAAGAGGCTGTACTGTGGTTTGCATGGGAAGGAAGAGGCGAGGCAGGGTAAGCAGCCTTAGGATCGCCTAGTTCGTATAATTTCAGTGGCCTCTGGGGCGTAGGGGCTGTCCCTCGAGGTCTGGTACCTGGCCCTGGGGTGAGTAGGGCAGGTGAATGTTGGCTGGAGTGTGAGAGCCTGATAAAAGAGGTGGATGGGGATGTGGGTTCTGGGTTCGTTGGTTAGTGTTTGAAAAGCAAAAGGGTAAGTCGTTTGCTCTCGCTAGGAACCTAATTGAGAGGGGCAGCCCCTCCAGGCCCAGCAAGTCCCCAGTTGCCAAGCATCAGGATGCAGACAGCAGAAGGCATGGTTAACACAGCACTGTAGAATGAAGGGCATTCGGGGGGCAGAGAGAATTCTAGGGTGTCACCACCATGGCCTTGGGGCTGTACAATGCCAACGGGTGCCATTTAGATGGAAAACGACATGAATGGTGCCCCCTGGTCAGCAGCCTGGCAGGACTCAGAAAGCGTAGACAAATGTAAGGCCAGGGGTGGGCCTCTAGGAGGCCTGGTGTGAGATGGGCCAGAAAGGAACTTTGGGGCCAGATTACAAGGGACTTAAGTGCTGGGCCAGGGAGTGGGCCTTGTTGTAAATGGGAGTGACAAGGGCTGGCTTCTGAGTCTCGCCTTCTCTCTCCTCTCCCTACAGGGCTCCTGGGGTGAATTCCTCAGTATCCCAGCCTGACTTTGGGTGGGGCCATGGTGACACTTAGACAACAGAGTATAGAGATGAGGGGTGAGGAGTCAGATGCCTGCCCTCTCTGCTTACCAGCTAGTGCTCCTGGGGCAAGACACTCTCTGCCTCAGTTTCCTCATCTGTAAAATGGGGAGAAATTACAACTACATCTCAGGGAGCTGGTGTGAAAATTAGATAAGACCATACATGTGTTAGAGCCAGGACTTGTGCCAGGCCTGCATGACTCCAAAACCCAACCCCAAAAAGGATCCCTTGCTTTTCTGAGTTCATTTTCATTTAACATTTCCTTTTCTGCTATTGTGGGTTTATAACCGTGAGATGGGACATTCAGCCAGAAGGAGGCAGGAGGTGGTGAGGAGCCCAGTCCAGGTTCCAAGACCAGCTTCATGTGCAGAAGGGCCCCATACTTGGTGTAACATTCTGCTGTCACTTTCTTGAAGATCTTAGTAATTTTAAAGCAAAAGGCTTTTCATTCTCATTTTGAACTGGGACCCACGAATTACATAGCTTCCTTTCCAGCTGAATAACCTTGGGCATGCTTCTTAATGGTTCTGAGCCTCAGTTTCTTCATCTGTAGAATGGGAATATTAATTACCCCAAAGGGAAGAGCCCAGGCTTTGGGGTTAGACCCAGGTGTGAGTCCCAGCTCTGCCACTTGGTACCACGGACAGGGGGGCCAGTCAGTTCCTTCCCTGCCTGAGTTTACTCACGCAAACGCTGGTGATGTTATCACCTATTTCAGAGCTGCTGATTGGGTTTATATCAGATGACAACGCAAACCACTTACCCTGGGCCCAACACATAAGAGGCACGTCTACTTTTGAGCATTAAATTATATGGCTTTCCCTTCCCCAATTAAAAACAATTACATGCAGGCACAATTTAAAAAGAAAGAAAACACAAACTCTCTGAACTAATTACAAATATAAGGAATCCTTGCCCTTCCTTTATTACTAACCCCTTGGCATTTACTATACTTAATCTCCACAAGAGGATTTTATTACCTTTTAGTTCTTACTAAAAAGGGAGATCTTAATTAACTACAAAGGAGAAGAAGGGAGAGAAAAAATACCCACAGTTCAGATCAGGGAGTACAACTCAGGTCAGCCCTCTGCCTCATGATCAGTCCCTGGCCCCTCTGTGGCTGGTCCTTCTCTTCCTCCTGAGAATTATTTACTCTTTGTTTATCACCCATTCATGCTCTGGAGCATAACTTATACATCACTGTGCAGGGCCTGGCACACAATAGGTGCTCAATAAATATCTGTGAAATGAGTGAGTGATTAGATGTATGAAAATCTACACACACACACACACACACACACACACACACACACACACACTCTCCAATTTCGTCAAAGGCCAAGAAGACAGTCATCTGGAATTCAGAGATTCTGGACTGCCACGCATTAAAATGAAAAGGATCCAAGACGTGGCGTGTGTGTGTGTGTGTGTGTGTGTGTGTGTGTGTGTGTGTGTGTGTATACACACATATGTACACACCTCCGCCTGAGTTTGAGTGTCTGTGGACAAGTGTGTATGATGATGAAATTGCACTTACATATGACTCCAATTTTGGAAAACTTCATGTATTTGCAATTTTTCTAATCCCCTGAGATGTCTCAATAAATGTCAAATGAAACAACTAGTAATTTGTCCTCAAATTTTGTCCTGCCTGTGAAGTTCTCTCTAGTTTCCTGATGACAGAGGGAGTCTAATTCTGTCCCAAATCATCACCATGATTACCGACTCCTTGGCCTGATAATACCCTCACATCGTCACCTGGGTGATTTCAGAGTCAGGCATGTAGGTGGACAATTTCAGGCCTTATTCTGGGAGCACCTGGGAAACTTCAGACAGCTTCCTGCCCGATAGCTTCTCGATGAAGCCCGAGGCTTCTATCGTACCATCTTTCTTGGCCTGCCATTGTCAACCAGGAGAACCAGTGCTGAGAGGTAAGGACCATGTAAAGATGGCTTGTGTTCGGACCAAGTTGGAAACGTAATCCAAGTTTAAATCATTTCTGATTTTGTGGAGGGCAAGGGCAAGGGCAAGGGCAGATTCTGGGGCAATGCTGCTCACTGTGGTCTATAGACCGGTGTGGCCTTGGAAGTGCTTGTTATAGTCCTGCCACAGAAATCCAGGGTAGCATTTAGAAATTTTATAGCAATTTGACAGAGTAATTTTACATTTGTTGAATCTAATTATACTTAAAAAATTGGCTTATATTTTGAATGCCTTTGCTATTTATTTCATTCTTCTAGAAATCTGTCTCTATTATATTTTTGCAAAATCATGCTCCATGATGATTGGGAAAAAAAACTGGTCCTTCCCCATAGATGATTTGAAGTGCAATAGGGAAGAACAAATCTGTTTCTTTTACTTTAACCTTTGTATTCTGTTGTTTTTGCTTCCAGTTAAGAATGTTGCCTATAGCCTGAAATATACAGGATAGCCCATTCTCAAGGCTCTGACCTTTAAGGGTATAACGCTTTTCCATTTGTATGGAGATAAAAAGTTGCAGAACAGAGAATAACATTTGTCTTGTTGGAGGTTTGACTTGACCTGCCTGGACAGCTGCAAGAACGAAGGATTCCAGCACCAAGAAGTTTGCAACAACTAACCATGCCCCCCTCACCATGCCCTTAAAAGTGCTTTGCTGAAACCCTTGGAGGAGTTCGGGGGTTTTTTGGGCACGAACCACCTGTCTCCTGGCATGGCCCTGCCATAAACATTTCTCTGCTCCAAATTCTGACGTTTCAGTTTGGTTGGTCTCACTGTGTTTCAGGCATTTGTAGCCTATCAGACATAGAGTGTACATATGCTTTAATGATTAAAAAAGAGGGCACATCGACCAGAAGTAAACAACGTTCATGTTAAAAGTAAAGATTAAATGCCCCTCTTCTTGGGACGCCAATGCTGATACTCCTTTGATGATAAGACTCCCATCCCAGGTGCCGAGGCCATACTGACTCACTGTGTATGTGCCGATCTGTTCTTTTTTTTGAAAACCTGAAGAAGTATAACCCTGACTTGTTTAATATTCTTTGGTCTGACAAGATATAAAACTGTGCTGAAAACGCTGTTTCTCCAGAGCAGTTTCTCAGAGTCATCTGGGAAGATGGCTTCCGGGTTAGTCTTCAGTCTGGCTCAAATAAAACTCTTTTCTATTCTTACTATTGATTGTTTATTGACTATTTTCGTTGACACCCTCCTCCGCTGGAAGGAGTACACATCCCTGGCCTGGCGATTTTTGGCTTGGCGATATGACTGGCTTTGACCAGTAGCCTAAACGATTCATTTATTTCTGTGATTGTTTTCCATCTGAAACTCTCACCCCCTACCCCATTCCCATCTACCATCACAAGTTCCACAAGAGCAGGGACTGTGTCTCTTTTGGTTAGATTGTAAATCTCCAGTGCTTGGTGCAGTTCCTGGAACATGGCAGGTTCTCAATAAATATCTGAAGAATGAATGACAAGGATGCTTCACGGAAGGTGTTTCTGCCCAGGTTCTGGGCTTCGGGGACAGACTTTCTTCCTGTTGCCTTCCTTCTGGATTTTCCTGCTCATTCCAGTCTCTCTGAATTGAAGATACTGCCGCTGTTCTGCAAGGCTGGGTTTGGGGTCCTTTCTGTGTGCTGCTTCTCCAGGTCCACTGGATCTGCACATAGCCCTTGTGTGAGTCTGTTCTGCCTCCATGCCTGGCACAGGCCCCCGGGACACTGCAACCCAGTCTGGTTGGCCCCTGGCTGTCCATGTGCTGTGAGGGGATCCATTCACTTCGGCATGGTTCTCTGATGTCCATGTGATCACCTTAGTTTTCCAACAAGCCTCTGAGCCTGCTGGCCCTCCCCTTTCACCCTGGCTCCACGCTGTCTGGGCTGTCAGGGCAACCACCGATGCTGCCGTCCAAGGGAACCGTATGGTGTTCAGAAAGCAGGGTCCCCACCTAAAGCTTGGTTGCTGCTTTCTCCCCAACCTTTTCATCCCCAAAGATCCTCATCTCACATGCTTCTCAGCTCCCAAACAGAAACACATCCAGCAGAATGGATGCTGGAAAGGTGCAGAAACCAGGCAATTTAAGAACAGCCATTCCGGAAAACAATTCTCCCAAGGGGGAAATCATTAACTCAACCAACCAGGGTACTTTCTCTTGGATTTATAGAAACTCTTCTCTCTTATGTCCAAAAAACATGAGCATTTTCCGGGCAATTTTCTTATCTTGGGACAAATGCATTATTGGTGCAAGACGGAGTAGCTACTCTTCAAGAATCTTTATGTTTATAGCCCTGAAAAGCATTTACAATGCTAGAGTATGGGTTTTCCTGCACACACTTTCAGTCTTTTTGTAAAGATGGCTTATGTAAACTTTTCACACTCCAGTCACGTAACTCTCTTTAATCAATAGATCTGTTGCACACGGCTGCAGAATTTATTTATTTTTTTAGATAAAAGGACCACGACTCCCCGTGATATTAGAGGACTGCAGGACTTTTCATTTCACTGAGCGACTTTCTAAAACTAGAACCAAATTATCATCTCTTCAGAAAAGATGGCACAAATCTGCAGAGTCCATGAAATACACTGGCAAGCCGAGAGTCCAAGTGCACAGGGGTGGAGGGAGGTGTCCCTCACATGGCCGGGGGCAGCGGAAGTCATGGCAGACAGTTAGGAAGATGCTCGGCCAAACTTATCTCAGGCCTCAAAATGCCCAAGCACTTTGCTCCAGGTAATACACGCCTGAGAAAGTAATCCAAAATGCAAAGACTTTTGCACAGATACACACTGATACCCAGAAAAGTGGAACCAAGCTAAAGCCAGACAATCACACTGCGCTAGCTGACTTCAAGGACCCCGTCAAGCATGTTTGACCTTCTTGGAGAGAACGTCACGCGGCTGCTGAGAGCGTGGTGAGGTTTCATGACGTGGGACAATACATGTGGCACAAAGTTAAGTGGAAAAAAACCAAAGTTCAAATAACTATGTATGAAGGGAGAAAGGTATACTATAATACTGATAACACTGCATTCAGTGGATCATGGGGAATTTTTTTTTTTTTTATTTTGCGGTACGCGTGCCTCTCACTGTTGTGGCCTCTCCCGTTGCGGAGCACAGTCTCCCGACGCGCAGGCTCAGCGGCCATGGCTCACGGGCGCAGCCGCTCCGCGGCATGTGCGATCTTCCCGGACCGGGGCACGAACCCGTGTCCCCTGCATCGGCAGGCGGACTCCCAACCACTGCACCACCAGGGAAGCCCGGGAATTTTTATTGTAATTATTTTCCTTTAAAAATTATTTTTAAATGAGCATGAAATACTCTATAATTTAAAATATGTTTACATTAAAAAGTTGCAGTGGCTTAGTTCCTGCTTATTACACAGAACCGGCAAATGTTGCCTGAAAACCATCCTTCTCCCTTGCCCACCGGGGCCGACAGACAACCTGCCTCTTCTCTTTGCCACAGAGGGCTCCTGTTGGCATGTCTGAGTGCCGCCCACAGACTGGGTATGGGGTGCTTTGTTTTGCATTCAGTAATGAGGGATGTTATAAATCCACGGAGCTGAGAGCCTGAAGAGCAAAAGCCTTGGAGGCTGGGAGGAGGTGACATGCTGTCATTATTTGCTTCTGGGCCTGGAGCCTGGAAAAAGGTGGGAGGGTCTGCCCAAGGGAGGGTGCCATTCGCCAAACCTCCGCGGGTGGACAGGCCCCAGCTCCTCGCTGACAGGTGCTGCCTGTGTGTCGCTGGCCGCCATCACCCAGGGATGCAGAGTCTCGGGCCAGAGACAGACACTGGTGGTGGGAGACGCAGAGGGGCTTCCGGTCTCCAGCTAAAGCCTCATTGCTGAAACAAGGCAAAACAAACAACCCACTTGTCTTAACCTGGCTGAAAATGTGGTCACGTTTTACTCTAAATACTAACTTCCCCCAGTCAGGTTACAGAAATTCGTCATCCTCAGAGTGTACTAGTTTCTAGAGGCCCCAGACAGGTTCCCCACATTGGCCCATGATCTGATAGGCAGCTCCAGGCCCCCCAGGCCCCCTGAGCTTCCACTTTGCCCTGGGCCCACGTGCCCGTGCCTACTGCCCCCGTGGGGGGCCTTGCCCTGTCCTCCTGACTAGGGAAACCAGCCTCCTGGCTGAGGGTACCAACTGGGGATGCTCTGAAGGCACCCAGACCTCAGCAGCTGAGGTTGGCTGGGCTCCATGGAAAGGGAGGGAGGAGGGACCCTCCCTGCTGAGGCCCACCATGCTCCTCTGGGCCAGGTGAACTCTGGCTGTTACGCCCACAGCCTTACAGGAGCTCTCTGGAAAGTTCTGTCTACTTCATTCACTGTCTGCATTGGAAATCATGCCACATCTGTCATGGAGACAAACAAGGAAACACACACTGGTTCATCCACCTCTGCAGAATTTTCTCCATACCCTTCCCTGCAACGCAAACTCTGGTCCCCCATCAGTTAAAGAGCAAGAGATGCTGAGCGGGACGCGGGTGGAAACCGATTGCTGGAAGGTGCAGCATTTAAGCACCAAGCTCTCTGGGGGGTACTCCTCCCTGCCCGTTCCCAGCACGGCTTCCATCCCCACCCCCTCAGTGCACCTGGTGAATGGTACTGCCCCCCCCCCCTCGATGCAGCTTCAGTGCCATCTCATCTGGGAAGACTTTCCAAAGGCTCAGGCGCGCCTGTTCTCTGCTCTCCCAGCCCCTGGGTCCCCAGTCACTGCTCTGACCTCCCTGGATCAGAATCATCTATTCAGGATCAGGTCACCTGCTTGCCCTCACCCTCCAGCTCCAGCTCACAGCCCCAGGACTCCCCGCCCACCTGGCTCAGGGTAGGCCCTGGGGGGAAGTTCCCTGAGTTGAACGGAAGCTTTGAGAGCCTCTCTTTTGTGCTGGGACCATGGCCGTCCCCCTGCGTGGTTAGAGTGGGGTCAGTTCTCCAGGCCCCTGTCTTGGCATTTCCAGGGTCATGACACGCTCCGCAGTGTGAGTCCAGGGCTGACTCACAGCTCTCCAGCCTGTTGCTCAATCCACCAAGAGCCATGCGATGAGGGTGCAGAGAGGAGGGGGCACGATTCTGCCCACTTTAGAGATGAGGACAAGTGTGGCAAAGAGAGGCGGGTGGCTTGCTGTGGTCACATGCATATCACGGAAACCAAGTGTGTTTGACGTGCTGATGACGATATCAGTGTCTAAGCTAATGCCACCCAGTAACGTCTTGGCTGGGCCTCTTATATGTGTTATCAGTCTGCCTGGCATCCATCTGAAGAAGGAGGGCCATTTCACCGATGGGACAACTGAGCCTGAGATGTGAAATGACCTGCCTAAGGTTACACCCCCAGCAAATGGCACCAACAGCCTGGTCTGACTCCTAAAACCACTTTAGAGGCCTCTGTTTCTTCATCTCCCTTGTGGGTCTAATGGAGGTGCTCCTGTGTGCCGGGCACAGTTCTGCCTCGGGACAACCCTCTGAGACAGGTACTGTTATTAGTCTCACTTTGCAGATACCACATCCGAAGGCTCAGAGAGGTAAGTGACTTGCTTAGTGTCCCTGAGCTGAGGCATGATGAAACCTGGATTTGAGCCCAGATCTTTCTGGCTTTGGAGCCAGCCTTCCTAAAGCCATACCCTCTCCTGACTCCCCGCAGGGAGAAGATTCAAGTACCTGCAAATATTAAAAGAACTGTCAGCGGAAGAGGAAGTAGGCTGAATGTGTGTGGCTCTGGGGGAGAACCAGGTCCATGGAGAGATAGGGTGGAGTGTGGAGTTCTGAGTCAGAAGACCTATACCCGCCGTGGTTCCACCTCTCAGCATTTGGGTGTCCTTGGGCAAGCCCGTCCCCTTCTCAGAATCCAAGGGGTCATCTAAGAAGGCTGAGAGATGCCTTCCTATCCTGAACAAAGGCAGGCACCAGCGACAGGCTTGTGTGGCAGGAGTGATATCTCTCCCCACTGCTACCCTGAAAGCCACTGTCCTCTCTCACGGTGCCCTGCTGTCCAATGACACATCTTCTTTATAGCACGGGGGAAGGGTTCTGGCTGCAGGATTCTCTGCAAGACAGCTTTGCTCCAATGGTCTCCCAAGGAGGCCAGTGTTCTCCTTTCCTCTGAGACGCTGCATCCGACTGGGCAGGAGCCCTGTGTGTGCAGGCAGAAGGGACTGGGGTTGCAGGCTGCTCCTGTCTATTACCAGCTGGGTGGCAAGACTCTCAACCTCCAAGTCCCCACCTGCAAAATGGGAAACGAACAGCTTTCAGGGTGTGGTGAGGCATGAGTACGTGAGTACCTGCATCACCCTCACACAGAGCACAGCACACAGGAAGTGTGCTGGCAGTGGTGAATATTATTGTGGCTGAGTGTCGTTTGGGGTGAGTGCAGTCCACCCACACCCCTCCCTCGCCGGGCTGAGGTTATGCACCCAGAAACCTTGGGGTTCATTTCCGCCCCCGGCTCACATGGAGCCACGGGGAGCCAGGCTTGCGCGTGGGTGCATTTATCCAGCAGGTCTTTTTTTTTTTTTTGCGGTACGCGGGACTCTCACTGTTGTGGCCTCTCCCCTACGGAGTACAGGCTCCGGACGCGCAGGCTCAGCGGCCATGGCTCATGGGCCCAGCCGCTCCACGGCATGTGGGATCTTCCCGGACCGGGGCACGAACCCGCGTCTCCTGCATCGGCAGGCGGACTCTCAACCACTGCGCCACCAGGGAAGCCCTATCCAGCAAGTGTTTAAGTGCATTAAAACGCCACCGAGTAAGAAAATTAGCATCCTTGTCAGAGCCATTTGTTGCACCTTAAGGATCTACTGTGTCAGTGCTGTCAAAACAGATCATTATTCACGGAGGAGGAGAGCCCCACGAAGCCTCTCCCGGGGCGCGGATGCTCACCTGGCAGATTGGAGCTAACTCAAGGACCGTGGTCCTGGGGTCACGCCCACCAGAGTTAGTGGAATTCCAATTACTGGGTTTGGGGGCAAAATGTTCCATCGTGATTTAAAGAATTGAAATAAAGGGAACTAGAAAGAGCTGTTCTTCACTGAGCCCCACCATGTGTGGTTCTGAGGGTGGTGCTGTACCCGCAGACTTTCATCCCATCCTCATTAGAAGGCATTGTTGTCCCCTTTGCACCTGGGGAAGCTGAACCAGGCAGGAGTGACTTTCTCGAGGATGCAGATCGCACTGGAGCTGAGCTGGGACTGACGCCTGGGTTCTCAGCCCCCGAGACTGTGCTCTTCCCTCCCCACCCCACTGTCTCCCTTCGGTTCCAGTCTTCAGCTCCGCAATCAAGGCCATGATGCTCAAGCCACACAGACGTACCCAACTCTATGGATTTCAGGGTGTGTGTATGTGCGTGTGCTCATCTGTGTGATAGTATCTATTGTATCAGTTTTGATCCTAACATTATTTGCACGGTGGTTTAAATTTTGCAAAGCATTTCCACACATAGAGCCTCTTGTGGTCTTCTTAACAATCTCACGAAATAAATGGGCCAAGGATCATGATTCTTAATTTACAGTTGAGGAAACCGAAGCTCAGCCAGGGAAGAGGTTTCAGCAAAGCCTGCGGACCAAGATGGAGCTAAATGCTGATGGAGCCCTTCTTATCCCCATCCAGCTCTGTCTTCTCTGGTTTGTTCCTGATTCCTGCAGCCCTGCGCCCCCATCACCTCCCTGACTCCTGCATCCCTGCACCCCCATCACCTTCCCCCAGTGTTGGGTTCAGGGCTACACTTGGGAAAGGTGGGTGGAGGAATCAGAGGAAGAATGGAAGGAATAAAAGGGGAGGAGAGGAAGGTGGAGAATGGGGAGACGGGGTCGGGTAGAGAATTCTGATAAAGAAGAGAGTCAGGAGGACAGGAGGAGAATACACAGAGGGTGTGTGGGACAAAGGAGCTGAGCCCCTGGGATGAACCTCAAATAAAGCCAGGTTCTGTCCTGATGAATGGAAGAGTAGATGGTGGGTAATTGTCATGCTCATGTCTCTTATAGGAGAAAAGTGTCTTCCTACTCTGGTGTGAAGAGCTGAGCTTGGGCCTGACGTCTTTGCATTTGAAGCTTAACACCCAGGTCTCAGGCTCAAGTGGGGTTTCTCTGGCCGGTGAGATCACCAGAGGCAACTTTAGGTTCAGACAAATAGTCTGAAAGCAAGAGATGGACAATCTGCAAGTTTATTTTCAAATGAGCTGTAATCTCAAGGGGACAGTGTGATGGACCAGGCTCAATGAAGGAAATGTGAGTTGGGTGAGTCAGGGAGAGGGGAGAGAAAGAATATTGGGCACCTTTTAGATGGAACCTATATATTGCTTCACTGAACTCTAGCTGCCCTTTCAAGGTAAGTCTCCTCACCATTTTGGAGATAAGATGAGAGGTTAAATACGTTCCCTAAGGACACACCAGTTGTGTCTTTTCTGAACAGTTTTCTGAGATGCCCTTTTATAAAGCTGGTTACATGCCCCTTTGGAAATTCCCAACCTCCTTGTTCTATCCTCCTCCTTCCTCCTCATACCTCAGTCCCTCTGGGATAGACTGACATGAATGTGAATTCCATCTCTGCCATTTACCAGCTGTGAGGTTTTGGGCAAGTCACTCAATCTCTCTTGGCCTAAGTTTTCCTCATCTGTAAAATGGGCTAGAATTGCTTGTCTGTCCTCTGTGCAGTGAACCTTGCTTTGGACTTTTGTAATTCTTTGCCTCTGTCTAAATGTGTCCATTTATTGTTCCATTTTTTTCTAGGCTGTCCTAGGTACTCCAATAAACAACTTCCCACTAAGGAGTCAATGGACAATAGTAGCTTGGTGCAAGTGTCAACAAACATTTTCTGGAATGGACCATAGTAAATATTCAGGCTTCGAGGGCCATCTGGTCCCCATGTAACTACTCAGCTCTGCTGTTGTAGTGCAAAGGCTGCCATGAGATAATATGTAAATGAATGAGTGTAGTGTATGCCAAACAACTTTATTTACAGGCACTAAAATTTGAATTTCATGTAATTTTCATGTGCCACAAAATATTATTCATCTTTTGATTTTTTTTCAAGCATTTAAGATGTACAAACCATTTTGTAGCTCACGGTTTCACTGAAACAGGTTGAGTAGATTTGGCTTGTGGGCTATACTTTGCTGAACCCTGGCTTAGTAATGACATTTGGCATTTGCAATTTAAGTGGGGATTATCCTGTTAAAGAAGAAAACCACAGGCCACAAATGGCATTGCTTGTGATAAGCCCATGATATCAAACCTAGATTTAATACCTGACCTAATTGCAGTTTCAACCTTCTCAAGAAACGTAATCTTAATCGGCCAGTCTGGAATTTTATTCTCAGCACCAACAAGGTAATCTGTCACGTGCTCCCTCTCTATCCCCCAAAGGAAGAAGAGGCAATCAGCATGAGAGACCCTTGCCCTTTACCCCAAAGAAGGTGACCTGGTCTGAAGCAACTCTTTCTTTGTTCTTTAGCTTTTTCTTTCTTTCTTTCTTTTTTTTTTTTGCTAATAGCCTCCTTGCCCACGCTCCTTCTATAAAAACCCTCCATTTTGTACAACTCCTTGGAGCACCTATTTACTAGATGAGATGCTGCCTGATTCATGAATTATTGAATAAAGCCAATTAGATCTTCACATTTACTTGGCTGAATTCTGTTTTTTACCAGATTTGGTGGCAGCAGTGGGATTGAAGCAAACTTCCAATGGCATTTGGGGACAACAGGGAACACAGGCATGGTGCCCCATGAATACTTTTCAGTTCACAGTCCTTCTCACCATTTCTGAGGGCCATTGGCAAATTCCTCTCAGTTTGAGCTCCATTCACTTTGCTTTCAAGCTCCCAGTATAATTGGCTTCCTTTATAGGGCAGGTCAGCTTGAGCTGGTAAATGATTCTGCCTGCAGCCAATTGAGCTGACAGATGATTCTGCCTGGAGCCAAGCCCTTAGCCTTTCAGAATGCAATTTCCAGATTTTTGAGTGGAAAACCCCAGCCATTGATTCTGTTCCCAGATTCCACACTGGGAACTGATGAAGGTTTAGTGTGCAATTCCTCATGTGCTTGGAATCCTTCCCCAGATTCCATGTTGGGGACTGTTTGTGGCAGCTGCAGTTCTCCATTTTGTTTGGAATCAGTCCTCAGTTCCTCAATCCTTGGGGTTTGCTGGTTCAGTCCTTTCCCCAAGGTTCCATGGGAATTGTTGGTGGTGCACACAGGGCCTTCTTTTCGCCAGGACACAGAAACATCTCTTGGTTACTGCCTAAATGTTAATGTGCACGTGTTTGTCTTCTTTTGTGTAGATAAAGGCTAATTGCTAATGAGATCCTTTATATCCAAAACTTGAGTGTACCACCTCCGGCATACCTTCTTATTTTATGTCTGAGCACTGTGATTCCAGAAGCTGTAGGTATTTACAAAAATGGCAAAATCTTGCTAAGCTTTTTTTGTGTCCTGAGAGCTGGGCTTGGTAGCCACCAGCTTGAGGGTTCCAAAACATGGCTAAATAGAAATATGAGTTATACCCCATTTATGGCTGGGCACAGCTGGATAGAAATATGGGTCAAGCTCCATTTGTAGCCAGGGACCTACCAAACTGCTGTCAGCCCTTAGAGGAATTTCAATGGCCATTATGAGGAATAGATAGATCATTTAAAAAACATACGTAAAAGCAAGGGCTCCCAAATCATACAAACAGAATGGGATACCTATTTTAATAGGTATGCAGAAGTCTACAATAGTTTTTGAAATTCCAAAATAGCTACATTGAAAGACTTACTGCAAAAGCCTAATGAAGAAATTGAAGACATAAAAGGTATCTAAAACAAAAGCTACA
Organism: Monodon monoceros; assembly: GCF_005190385.1. Lineage (NCBI taxonomy): Eukaryota > Metazoa > Chordata > Mammalia > Artiodactyla > Monodontidae > Monodon > Monodon monoceros. The sequence goes on from NW_021703767.1 coordinate 122,142,353, forward strand.
ACCCAATCCTTTGGGGAATTGGAAACAACTGTCTTTGTCTTGAAAATCTCTGCAGGGTCAAAGGTGTGGCTCTCTAGAAGTTCAAAGTTCACCTGCCTTACAGGGAACTATCTTCAATATCCTGTAATAAACCATAATGGAAAAGTATATGAAAGAGAATATATATTTGAATCACTTTGCTGTATACCAGAAACTAACACAACATTATAAATCAACTATACTTCAATTAAAAATAATAAAGCAAGCAAACAAAACCCACAAAGTTCACCTGCCTTTTTTTTTCTTTTTTGCCAATCCCCAAACCTCACCTATTCCTCTCAAAATGCTTACAAAAATCAGGACATTGGAAACAGAATCGTACTGCGCTTAATCTGTGCCTTTGTGATATAAATTTCCTATTCCTGTCTTCTTTAGGACCAAAGAGCCATTCTTTGAGATGCAATCTTAATAGGGAAGTTTCTCACCAGAAGAAAAAGAAAAAAAGAGTGAGGAGGTATTTGGAAACTGGGCTAACTAGAAATCTTACAAATCTTTTCCACCAATATTAGTAACTATAAGCTCTCTGCGTGCAGCAGTATGTTTCTTTGTCTATATATGTAGATAAGTTTTTCTACCTTCGGATGGTATTGCCAAAATTAATTTGTAAAAGAGCTCTAGTTGGTTTCATTTGCTTCAGAAATATAACAGAAACTAACTCAGGTATTTTTCAAGTTCACGTGATTTAGGATAATCTTTAGTAAATAAAAGCTAATTAAAACAGACATATCTTTTAAGGTTATTGACATTGAACATAATGCAGATAAACCACTTTTATTCTGCTCAGTTTTATTAGTCAGATTCATGTTTCTCTGTTGCAAAATTTGTCAGCAAAAAATAAAATAACTTAGAATGATGACTGATTTTGTCTAGTGTCCCATGAAGCTTTTGTGAGTAACTTAAACATGACTGATGGCAGCACATGTTTTAGATAGATGTAAATAGGATAAGAATTTATATATAAACTTTTCAGCAACAATTATATTTTATGGTATAGGTACTTAAAAATAGCCTTTGAAATCTCTTTTGGTAACTTGAAACTTTTGAGTTTTCTAAAGTTAAATGGTAGAAATGTATTAAATATCTAGGTCTTTTATAAATAAGAAAATTGTGAAACATTAATTACTGAACATAGGTTTATCTACTTTTGGCTTCCTATTGCAAAGAAACTCAAGATAAATTTGGTTCTATTAGTGATAGGGATAGAGCAGGATAATTACACAGGTAGTTGTAGAAGTCCCAGCAGGGGATTATAGAGAGGGAAACCTAGGGAACTTTGGGAGACCACTGTAAGTTGATGATAGCTCAAGAAAGCTATCAGAATGTCGTGAAATGAAGCAGGCTTGCTTAACTATAAGGTCATAAATAAAAGCATGAGATATGCCTGAGGTCACTAAGTGAAAGAAAAAAAAATGAGGCCTGCATGCTGCCGGTTGAGTTCATCAAGATAATGAACCTTAGGACCAAGGACAGGAATTTAAGGGAAAGGTGACATTCCTAAGTAGGAGACCCTCATATGGAAACCTGAGATGATTCAACATATTTTAGTATATGTTACCACCCTTCTGCTGATTTGAATAAGTGCTACGACAGTCCTAGTTTGACCTCATAGGGTCGAACACTCTCCTGCTTGATACAAAGGAGGAGGTAGTGATGTAAGCCTGACATCTACTTGAAGAATGAGGAAGAAGGTGGTCTTCTCGCCTCCTCCACTTTCCTTTGATTATAAAAATGTAGCCTGCTTAATCTGTGGGGCAGAGCCCCCTCGCCTGCCCACTTGCTTCCCTCACAAGTGTCCTATGTTAATAAATCTACTTCTTGCCTATCACTCTGCCTCTCACTAAATTCCTTCTGTGCTGAGACACAAAGAACCTGAGCCTCAGTAAGTCCAGTCACCAGGTGAGTGATTCTAATTAAAAGACCATGGGTTCAAGTTCCAATCAGAGGTGCACAGTTTCATTAGTAAACATGTTTTGTGTCACGCTGAAAGACTGTCCTGTGAAGAAACACATGTTTCTAGAAATTATGAAATGCATTCATAAATTTGTCAATCTAAAACAATGCTCGTCTGACACGTGGTTCAAAATTGCTTACTTCTGAGTTTTCACTAGAAATTAAGGTTTCTAAGAGTTAAGAATTCTAATTCATATACGTAATTAAAGCTATTCGTAATAATAAGGGACACAACTTTATATGCAAGGAAAGTGGGATGTGTTTCTTGGTTAAGAAAAGATATGAGGTATGGAAATGCATTCCTATTAAGGGAAATGAGAGTAATTTTGCCTAAACTAGAACTTCTGGTTATGAAGGACAAACTAAATTGTGTACAGAAAGTTGATGAGAGCGAGAAAAAGATGGAATTTTACCTTGTATAATCCATCAAACTGGTTAAAATTGAATCGATATTATAAGGGTGTTAAAATATGCTTTACTATCAGTATATGGTCAGGCCACTCAAGATGGCTGTTCTTTTGCTCTCTGTACATCCCCTGCCAGACCAGTGCCTGCTTCACCTACCTTCACATCCTACATGCATGACTACATACTTACCCCAGGCCCCAGCTAGTGACAACATATCAAAGGGGTGGTGAGGGGTGTGCCCCTATGCTGGTTTCCCCGGTAACTAATGAGCCAACCTGATGTCAAGTTCCCGTATAACTGGCAATCTCCCCTTCCCCTGGGGAGTGAAGACGGCCACCCTGTCCTGCCCACCATCCACTGCTGCACACGGTGGTGGGGTGTCGCTGCAGGACCTTGCTTCAGACGTGTAAGCTCCCCCATCCATTAAACCACTGACGTCTCTGTTGCTGATTCCGGGCTCTTTCTTTGGTCTTGAAGCTGGGCAAGCACAGGCCTTAGAGGCCTGCGGGGTGCAGCCCAACAATCAGTAATATACTTACGTGAAACTAAAACTTGGTTTTCTTTCATCTGCTAAAATGACAAAGGAGATTCTCTTTCCACATGCACTGACTGACCCCTGGATTGAGCAGGTAAATGTGAAGCAGGAGGGAAGGAGCCAGGGCACAGCCTTTGAAAGAATGACATAGCCTGAGGACATGACATAAACTGATTAGAACCAAATGGGTCCAAGATGGCAGACAAGTTGACTTCCACTAGACCTTGAGCCTCAGTATACGCTCATATCAGCAAGCTAAATGACACACCCACAGGCGCCATGACAGTTCCAAGACCATAACCGATCAAAAAGTGGGCAGTGGCCCAATTCCTGGAAATCCCCGCCCCTTCCTAAAATAGCTGGAATACTCCTTCCACTCATTAGCTTATGAAATTATCCACTCCTATAAAAACGGACAACCCCATACCCTGGTGCCTCTCTCACCTTCCGAGATGGCCCACACTCTGTGGAGTGTGTTTCTAAATAAATCCACTTCTTACCTATCACTTTGTCTCTCACTGAATTCTTTCTGCGATAAGACATCAAGAACCTGAGCTTCATTAAGTCCTGAAACCAGGTGTGTGATATCATTTGGAAGACCGTGGGTTTTGGCTGGGCTCCAGTCCCATCCACGTGGGTTTGTGTCCCAGTCTGGGTTTTGGCCGGGTTCGAGTCCCAGCCATGTGGGTTCAAGTCCCAACCTGAGATGCACAGTTTCAAATGCAGGGAGTAAATCCATCTTCTGGTTAGGAGTAAATACAAGTGAGATATGATCAGAAATCTCTCCTTAACACTTGGAGATGTTACAAATTCTGTTGCAAAAGCACTAGCTGTGCAGCAAAGGTCTTTATACTCTCTGGTCAAGGTTTTTCTTGATAATAGAATAGCCTTTGATTACCTTTTAGCTGAACAAGGTGTCTGTGCCGAACCCAACACCACCTGCTATACCTGAGTTGACACTTTAGGGAAGTTGAAACTCAGTTACGTAGGATTACTGAACAAGCCACTTGGCTTAAGAGGGTGACTGCTTCAGTGGGGTCTTTCTTTGATTGGTTTGGGTCTTGGGGACCATGGCTCTGAAGTGCACTCCAAACATTGAGAATTATCGTGCTTATTATAATCATAATAATAACCCCGGTGTGTTGTATTCTCTCAAAACCCTTTAAATGCATGTTTGCAGTTGCTAACTACCAAGCAAATGATCTCCCTAAGACTGGAACATCAGAAAAAAAATGAAGAGAATGATCACCTTAAGCATTATGAGCCTGGAACTGTGACCTGTGAATGTCACAGGGATTAAGCAAAGACACTGTGACCTATAGATACCACGCCAAGGATCAACAAAGCTGTGAGAACTACAGAGCAATAGGTGAGAGTGGTGTTATTGCCTTAACTTTTGATCATATCTCTCAGTTAGGCTGAGAGTTTGACCAAAAGGGGGGAACTGTTAAAGAAAACCACAGGCCCAAAAAGGCACTACCTGTGCTAAAGCCCGTGATACCAAACATAGATTTAATACCTAACCTGACTACGGTTTTGACCGTCCCCAGGCATGTAATCCTTTCTTTCTTTCTGTTTCTTTTCTTTCCTTCCTTCACTTCCTTCCTTTCCTTCCTTCCTTCCGTCCTTTCCTTTCCTTTCTTTAACCTCCCTCCCCACTTCCTTCCTTCCTTCCTTTCTTTCTTTCTTTCTTTCTTTCTTTCTTTCTTTCTTTCTTTCTTTCTTCTTCCTTCCTTCCTTCCTTCCTTCTGAAGTATAGTTAATTTACAATATTATATTAGTTTCCAGTGTATAAGATAGTCTAGGGATATAATCTTAATTGGACAGTCTGGAATTTTCTGGTCAATGGAGACCCTTTACATCCCACAAAGGAAGAAGAGGTAATATGAATAATAGACCCTTGCCCTTCTCCCAAAAGAAGGTGACCTGGCCAGAAAAAATTCTTTCTTTTCTTTTGCTAGTAACTTTCTCACCCTTCCCTCCTTCAATAAAAACCCTCCATTTTTACAACCCCTCTGAACACTGGGCGCTGCCCAATTCATGAATTGTTGAATAAAGCCAATCAGATCTTCACATTTACTACACTGAATTTTGTTTTTTAACAATCCTTTAGAACACAATGTTGGTACCCTAAAGGTAGTATCTTGGACTCCCTGGCAGGACAGTGAAGGAGGGAACGGAGGGCAAGGAGCCACCCTTTGCTCTGTCTTTCAGCCTGCAACAAGGGTGACATCACCAAAGTCCTCCAATGGACACATCGCCACCTTCTGAGCCTGCCTGTTTCTGTTTAAGCAAATCTGGGTACCTACATGGGCTTATCACCCTGTGATCCAAAGTGAATGCCTCTAAAGTAGTCAAACCTAAGTCAGCCCTTTGTGGTACTTGATCAATAATTGATCTGACTTTTGCAAGGGGCAGGGTGAAGCCGACTGACCCCTGGGGCCCGGGCATTTCTCTCCTTGGCAGGGTGGCAGGCAAGTGGGCAGCTGCAGAAGGGACAGAATATATACTTGACAAGGTTTAGCAGTGGTTTGCTCTGCCCAAGGCATGCTGGCTGCGTCTTGTCCCCTAGCCTATCGGGTCTCATGGGATTTGCCTGAAAATCTAGCCTCCTTTGCCGCTCAGTAATTGGAATTGGTTTTGGAATAAATACATGACTTTAGAAACTTTTCCAGAAGTGCTCTGTTTAGTGCGCTCAGGAAAATCATCCTTTTCAGCTGGCGTCCCTGCCCCAATTTCTGCATCCCAGCCACCATCTATGTGGTTGGCCAGAAAGTCCTTCTTCTCCAAGATCACCCCTCATCACGTCAGGGCATGAAAGCCTCTGGGCTCCCCACTGCCCTTGGGGTAACACAGGAGGTCTCCCTCTTGATCTGGCCCCCACTGGCCTGTCCAATGCTGTCCCCCATGACCTGGCCACATCATGCTCCCTCCCAGCTTCCTGACATCTGCTCCCTAACCTGGAACACTCCTCTTCGCTGTGCTAAAACTATTATCCTTCAAGATTGATCCCAGGTGCCTCAGCCCCAGGGGCCCTGCAAGGCTAAATGCCTCTCCCTTGTGTCCCCAATGCTCCCTCCAGCAGAGCTTGTGTCCCCCATATTGCCTTCTATACTATGAGTCCTGGTAGGCCTTTTTTCCTCTGTATTCTTGGCCTTTCAGCACACAGTGGGCCTTCAGTAAAGGGTAAATGAATTCACGTCAGAGTATCTCCTACTGCGTCGTGTGTGTCAGTTTCAGTTATCTCACAGTGCGAGTAACTAAGGGAAAATTAATCTCAACCAGCAGCTTTCAGGCTGCTGTCTTTTCAACACAAAAATCTTAGACATACTCTAGGTGTTTAGAAGTATTTTCTGCATGACCTTCTCACTCCAAATGAAGGCCATGGACCAGGAACATGCAGATCGACCCCAGACTTACTAAGTCAGAATCTGGATTTTACCCAGCCTCCCAGGTGCTCATGTGCACATTCAGATTTGAGAAGCATTCCTCTCAAAGACACCCTTCTCCTTCCTAATGAAGGCCTGGTTTGTGGAATGGTAGAAACGCCGAGACAGTTTGACGCACCTGGAGAATTATTCAAGCCCAAAAGAACAGAGAAGAAATGGTTCATTATGTGGCTGCATCTCCTTTTCTTTCTATATGAAATAAGACACATTACTGTGAAGGTAAAAGGGGCAGGAACTGGGCCCGAGGGAGAAGCTCTAGGAACCTGCAGCGTTGGGTGAACTGATGCTGGGTGAGGTGTAATTGGCTCCCGTGGGATGAAGTTGGAAAATGAAGATGGGATTTTGCGGGGGCTGGAGTCTGGAAAGCTGATTTGATGTGGGAACTTCAGATCCAGAATGGCAGGATGTCTGGTCAGCAACATGCCTGGGAAAGAAACGGTGAAGGGCCAGGGAGAGAGTCTATAGTGGTTCTCTTCAGAGGGGAGCTGTTTTGCATAAAGGGGACAGTGACAGACTGAACTTTGGGTCTTGGGTGGTAGGAGCAGGTAATAATAAATACAAAATCTGACTTGCAACAATAAAAGGGAAAATGTCCTAAGTAAGTGTTGTGCAGACAATGTTTTCAGCTTGAAACAGAGAAAGAGATGGGCCAGGGGATTATAGAGAACAATAAAGGAAGGGAAAAAGAAGGGATGTGCTTCTCAGTATGATACTACATAACATAATGTAAACACTAAACAAACAAAACCCTCAAACCAGCAACTGAATTGCAAATGCTCCTCTAGGACACAGTCTGTGGCCCCTATAAGCAGGGGTCAGCAGTGCCATCTCTGGCTGTGTCCATTGCTATTACTGCCCCCATCCCCCTGAGAGCCTCTGAGGGCACTGCATCCTCTGTGGTGCTCTGACCCATGGATGGATGCAGATTCTTCCCGAAGTCCTCAGGCGTGGGTACCTATAACCGCTTGGCAGAAGGGAAGCAGACACTAAGAAGACTGCAAGTCCAGATGCCTGGCATGAAAAGCACAAGCTCATCTTTAGCATGTGTGCTGCAGGCACACCTTTTTTCTGGTTCCTGTTAGAATCATCCATCTCCATGAGTAAGAGCTGCTATAGGGATACTGCGTGTTCTCAGAGCTCAGGACAAAACACAGAGGTTTAGTTCTCCCTTTCACCCACATGATGCTTTGAGGATGCTCTTCTGCCCTGGGCAGCTGAGAATGGGAGTGACATTTCCTTAGGTAAATCTCCACCTACCCCTGCAGAGAAAGCTGACCCTTACCAACTACTCAGAATTACACTCTCAGAATACAGCCGAGAAGACAAAACTCACGTAAGAGCAAGGCGCATATACCTGGTACGCTGGGGTCATTTTATGGATGCAAAGCCTTCCTCCCTTTGCTGCCAGCTGAGCCTCTGATAAGCCCTGCTCTGCCATTGGTGAGCGATGGTGGTAAGCAAGCTTTTAGGTGATGGACAGAAAGTTCGGGGAGTGCCAGGGACCGTGAGGAATGTGGTTGTGCCCTCAGGGAGCCCATATCATTTCTGGGAAGACAATATTCACCCACAGAAAAAAGACAGAGAATGGAATACCATAGCCCGAGCAGATGGTGCTTAGCCAAGGTCTGAAAGGCAGGTGGCAGCAGAGCCAGGGGGTGGGATGTCCTTCGTGTACAGCTGGGTAAGACCAGCATCGCCTTGGGAAAGTGGCAGCCCTACATTCCTGGAAGGGGTTATTGTGATGGAAAAGAAGGCCTGGGGCATCACTGGAGTCTGGAAGGAAGGGAGGGCTCTAGCTGTGAGCAGGTCCCTTGCTCCTCCAGCATAGCTAGCTCCCTGGGACAAGCTGAGCACAGAAAGGGCTTGTGATGGCACTGACTGGAAGCGAGTGGTCCGGGGGAGACAGAAGGCTCTGAGCATGATGGATTGCTTTCACTATGCTGCAGTCCCCTCCTGCCTGGAGGGGAATGACTTAGAACAGGTACAAGAATTTGAACTGCCGAACTGCGATTGCTTGGTGACTGTCATTGCTTGAGAGAAGCCAGCTCAGGGAGGAGCCTCTGTTCTGGGCAGTTACGCCTGGCACACGTCCGCAGAGCCCGTACTCACAGCTGGGTCCCAGGGGCTTGGGGAGCATCGCGGCTCCTCACCCTGGCATCCGGAATCTTGGCTACCAACCCTCCCCTCCACCGACTGCTCCAAATTCGCTCCCCATTTTCTCCCCAGTCCACACCCCCTCCGCAAGCCAGACCGGCTTCCTGACATCGTTCACTGTGCCCTGAATGGCCTCCCGTCTCTTGGTTCCTCTCTTATTTTATACAGTGTAGCCTTCACCCAACACCTGCTTCAGGAAGAACCAGCCTTTCCCCTAGGAACCGGATGGGCTCTCCCAGTGAGGAACAGCCTGCTTCATCTGTGGTTAACAAAACAAAACAAAACGAAGCAGACAAACAAAAAGCAACCCAGTAAAACATGGCTCACTCCAGTTTGCTCCACAAAGCTGGGAGAAGGGGCTGGACACGAGACACATATCTGGGACCTGTGGTCATGCTCTTCCCTGGAGAAAGGAGCACTTTGAGCTCTGAGGCTGCAGCCCTGGCCAGGAGTAGAAGAGAGAACAGCCCCAAGATGGGCTGGTCAGAAATGGAGGTTGCCCCCAGTGGAGGAGTAAAGTGGACCAGTACGGTGGTAGGACGGAAGATTGCTCTCTAGGTCTGGGGCCTGGGATAGGAATGCCAGGAAAACACTGTGACCGTCACCACACATATCTGAGATCTTGGAGGACCTGTCTGTGATCTGAAAGCCTGCTGGGACAATGGCTGGGGAGACAGACCTAGTGGCTGTCTACAGTGGGTGAGCTAGAGGGAGGAGGGGGCCGATGCAGAATCCAGTGTCGGCTTCTCCCACCCAAGGCTGGCAGACTTAGGCAGGGAGCCACCATCAAGTAGTTGGTCCAGATGTTACACCTGCTTACATCGCTTTGCCTGGCACGGTGAGCAGGTTCAGGGAGGTGCTGCTTCCCTCTTGTCTTTGTTCCACACAAAGGCACATTTTTCACCATTCATTCATGCATTCAGCACTTGCCAATCACCTGCCTTGTGCCTGGCCCAGTGCTGGGGCTGCAGACACACCAGTAGATGGATAGCATCCCTGCCTCCTGGACCTCCCTGTCTAGAGCTGAAAATAGCCTCATGCCCCGAGGTAGGGGCCCCACGCATTCTTCACATGCAGAATGAAACATTATTAACACGTTTCACTTTGCATACATTTAACACTGAAACAAGTACAAACTCCATTAGGAAATTACATTTAAATATATTTCAATGTGATTCCAAATCTGTAGGTGTCTCATTTATCAAAGACAAAAAAGATTGGGTTCCTTCTCCAGATATGGCCTCGTGTTTTGCTTTCCTCACTTTAAATCCCATTGTGAGCTCGTTCCGAGCTTAGAAAGCTTTTATATTCTTTCCAGGCTTTCTTTTCAAAAGTGAGACTTTCACTGGGGCCAGTTGTTACACGTCAAAATAAAACAAGGTGAGTTCTTCTTCACTCAGATAGCTTTGCACTCATTCATTCATTCGTTCATTCATTCAATGACTGTTACTTGAGCACCTACCATTGGGGCCAGACATGTGCTAAACCTGAGAAATTCCACTGTGAACAAAAGAGACAGACTCCTGCCCTCAGGGTCCTCAGGGTCTAGTGAATTACACTCAACCAGAGTGCAGGCCCCCTGAGGTCAGGGACACACAGATTCCCACTCTGGCTTGTTCCTTTTTCTCTGTCTCTTGCTTGAAATAGACAGACACAGAGAAGACTCTCCTTTGTTCTTTACCTCTCACACGTCTTAGTTGTGTCTCTCCTACTCAGCATTTCACCTTGTCTACTTTGTTCAAAGGCAAGCGATTCCGGTTCTCTCCAGAGGTGGATTTAATTACCCCCTCCCATCTTTCTAGTTGCAAGATGCAGTAAGATAAAGTTGTGCAGGGGACGATCTGAGGGCAATGACCCAGTTGGGTCCTCAGGTGTCCTAGCTTTGCACCATGAGGTCCTGCCAGTCTGGCCTGCTGAATTGGATTAGGAATAAATGCCTGCCTAAAAGGCAGCCATTCAAGGTCTGACCAGTGACCTATATGTGGTCTGGCATCAGCCTGTCCCATAGGGACATGAACGACCAACACAGCTAATCGCACCCTCTCTTGGGGAGTTAAGAATGAAAGATACAGAGAGATAGAGATAGAGAAAGAGGTAGAATGTAACAGGGGCCCTGAAGCTTTTAAGACCTATGAAGGGAAGGCAGCAGACAGAGGCACAAAGTGGATGAAACCATGGCACGCCCTAAGTTATGTGTAAGCAGAACCCTGCGACAGCATCAACAACCAAAACGGTGGCACAGAGATAACTCCAGCATCCCTGCTCGGCCACCGGAACTATTGGTGCCACCACAAGAGCTCTTGTTATTCCATAAACCATCCAATGCTCTGCGAGCTCCATCTCTGCAGCTGGCCTTCCCATCCTTATTTGCCCTTAGTTCATTGCTACACCTGCATCCTCAAAGGGTAACCTGAACCTTCTGTCTTTGCATCCTAAAAGATCTAACCTAGCACAGATATCCACCTCCATCGAAGGCCATTGCTTCTCCATTACCAGAGCCAACACTTTAGAAACCCTCTAACACAGAGGCTGGATTCTGGATCTCCAGCCTCTTCCTGTACGCCCTCTGTGCAAGCCCAAGGAACACGCAACCTTCCCCAGGTGCTGAGCAATTATTAAAACTTGAAATGCACCAGCTGAACTCCGAACCCTTAGGTAAAGTGAATTGGCCCTTTCTCCTGAGCACTGTGGGACAATTCCTATTGATAGGAAGAGGTCATGAGACTTGAGAAAGGGCACACTGGACAAACTGGGCACACGAGTTGGATGAGTTGGCTTGGACATTCTCAGCTGTAAAATGGGGGTACTATATCGCCCAGGGGTTGTAAGAACAAACAGGCTACTCTATTTCTCACAGCAGAGTGCCTGTGCTTTACAAATTCCTCTAGTGATGCATTGTGATGATTGGAGGGCAAGTCCAGCACCTCCTATACACATGGCCAAGCTGCCTTCACCCAACAGTACTGACAAGAGCAGGCCCACCTTGCCAGCCAGGCTTGCAAACTGGCTTTACGTCCACCTGCACCAGGGTGTCCTGCGTTGCAGGCTTCTGTCCACAGTCGTAGGCGGTCACCAGGATCTCATACTGGCGTTGCTTGTCATAGCTCAGCTTTTCCGTGTTCCTGACGTTGCCTGAAGATACAGGGACATTGAAAATCATCTCAGATCAAGTTAACCACGTTGCAGTTCTTCAAAATCCCTTCTGCCCTCTTTCAACCTTCACCAGAATAAAATGTCCCCTTTCCCTATCTCTTTGTAAAGACTAGGGCAAGTAGGGACTTGGCTTCCACATGTGACCTGCTTGTGCCTTGGTGGCAGATTCTCAGGAACTGCTGGCTGGAGCCACCCCAGCTGTGGAACGGAACTGCCGGGTAATTCTGCCCACACATCTGGAATCCAACTGGTTGTGTTAAGTACGGGGTCGTCAGAAGACCACCCTAAACTGCACCCAACTAACCCTACATTAGGCTGTGTCCCTAATGTAGGGCAACGTATGCTCATCTGACATGAAATCTCTGGGAAAAAGATGGAATTCAGAAATGTCCCGACACGTATTTTTTAACATCCGGGCTCTTCGCCAGGAATGTTCATTGCCTCGTCTCACATTATTTTGCTACCAAATAGGAAGTAAAATCAATACGAGAAAACGTGTGACCTCTCTTCTGAAAGCTACACAGAATAACAGATTCCTTGCCCTGGTGGCAAAGACATTTTTCTCCTTCAAGGGAGACCAGACATTGTTTCTGAGCCATTTGTGTGTATTTGTTCCTGTGGGTTTGATATTATGGTTCAGAAATAAATCTTTGACAATTGATGAGCAAACTTTTAATTGATTATTTTTGCTGAAATACAATTTTGGTTTCAAAAAATGAATCAAGGCCTGATGTGCATTTAATACTTCTTAGTTTTTTTTTTTTTTTTTTTTTTGTGGTACGCGGGCCTCTCACTGTTGTGGCCTCTCCCGTTGCGGAGCACAGGCTCCGGACGCGCAGGCTCAGCGGCCATGGCTCACGGGCCCAGCCGCTCCGCGGCATGTGGGATCTTCCTGGACCGGGGCACGAACCCGCGTCCCCTGCATCGGCAGGCAGACTCTCAACCACTGCGCCACCAGGGAAGCCCTACTTTTTACTTTTTGATTCCCGGAGCTTAAAGTCTCCCTTTGTTGAGAATAATTTCATTCTGGCTTTTCTTTGTTTTTCAGTGGTGGAGCTGACAGCAAATTAGAATTCAAATGATATCATCATTCTTTGCCAGAAGCGAAATCAAGAGAGTGGCATGGACATATATACACTACTAAATGTAAAACCGATGATACCTAGTGGGAAGCAGCCGCACAGCACAGGGAGATCAGGTCGGTGCTTTGTGACCACATAGAGGGGTGGGATAGGGAGGGTGGGAGGGAGGGAGACGCAAGAGGGAAGAGATATGGGAACATATGTATATGTATAACTGATTCACTTTGTTATAAAGCAGAAACTAACACACCATTGTAAAGCAATTATACTCCAATAAAGATGTTAAAAAAACAAATAAACCAACAAGCAAATACACAAACATGGAATGGCTGACTCAGGTATATATATTTCATTTTTGTGCACCTTTGTTAAAATTTAAAAAAAAATTATTGAAGTATAGTTGATTTACAATGCTGTGTTAATTTCTGCTGTACAGCAAAGTGATTCATTTATACATAGATATAGATTCTTTTTCATATTCTTTTCCATTATGATTTATCACAGGATATTGAATATACTTCCCTGTGCTATATTGTAGGACCTTGTTCATCCATCCTATGTAATACTAGTTTGCATCTGCTAATCCCAAACAACCCCCTTGGCAACCACAAGTCTGCTCTCTATGTCTGTGTGACTCAGGTATATTTTTATGTTTCATCAAAACTAAGGGGAAACTTTTTAATGAATTTTCTTCCATTCCAACAGATGTATATTGTTCATGCAAATTGAGACAACAGGGACTGACCCAAGAAAGCTCGGAAAATTAGAAAAGCCACATCACGTGTTAAAGATAGGAAAAATTCATCCACCCATCACTCAATATTAGTAAGACAGTACTCAGCACAAGGTCATGAGCAGGTGCTACGAATGTGAGCATATGTCAGGGTGTGGAGGGTCAGGGGGTACGAAGTTGCCCAAGACATTGGACCAAGAATTGGAATTTCTTCTGCTATCTGCTCTGGACTGTTTCTAAAAATGCAACTGCGGCCAGTGACTGGAAGTCAAATTTCCTTTAACAAAGCCGGTCAAGAATCTCTGAATAAAAATGTGTTTGCTGTATCTTTGGCCTTGTGGCGGATGTTCAGAATCCCTTTCCTTTTTCTCCAAATATTTGTTTCGGTCTCAGCTCGGGGCCCCAAGCACATCTGCAACAGCTCACTGTGGGGTTGGTAACATTCCCTGTGGCTTCTGTTAATAAATTAGTTCGTGGTTAGAGCCATCACAGGGGAGGACTTCTGCCAGGTGGAAGCACTGCAATAGGACCACGAGAAGTATGTTTCAGCAACATCTAATTGAACAAAGGTTTTAACTTTCTTTAAAGTTAAATGGCTCTCAAAAGATACACTTCGTAGAAGAGGAAGGCTCAGGGTTTACTGTCCGTGTGGCATTCAGCAGACCAAACACTACTGATTGCGGTAGAAAAATAAATAAACACACGAGCCCGCAATCCTTGGCTCAATTTACGGCAGCTCCCCTTCTGTAAGAAGTCTTAATGAAACTGAGAAACTACTTTACTTTCTCCACCACCACCGACTTCACGCATGGGAGAATGGGTTTCAGAGCACAGGATTTGAAGCATCAGAGTATAATATGTTCACTGATGGTTGTAGAGGGAACGGTCGTGTTTGGCTAAGTCACACACTTAAAAACATTTTGAAAGATCAGAAACAGCCCTGCTTTTTGCTTCTGTGACAATTGTGTTATTTTCCCCACATGTGAATGATTTCTCCTAGAGGTGCCTTCTCAGGAGAACTGAGTCCACAGTTAACCCAGGTGAGTACTGATCTCTGGGCTTATTTCTCTGTTCCAGATGAACTGGGGAAGGTTAACTCTCAAAGAACTATCCGTACCTACCACGTGTCATAGTGAAGTTATTTTTTAAAACCTCAGGTGAAGTAGGGGTTGCAATGAGACAAGTGCACTTACCTGCACCCTCCTTCTGATGGAATTTAAATCGGAGTCGCCCTGTAGGAAACATATGCAGGCCAGTCACTTTGCAAGTGTTCGTACCTCTTGGCCATGCAATTCCACGTCTAACAACTGACTCCAGAAATAATGATAAAAATTGCAGACAGAGGTGCAAATACGTTGATCTAAGCATTATTTATTACATTGAAAAAGAGTAAAGAAACTGGATGCCCAATAGTAAGAGACAAGCTAAGCCTGATTCTCTGCTTAGACGGACTGCTGTTCGTGCTAATTACGAAGCATGTTTATGGATGGAAAAAATCCACACAATCGAACGTTAAGTGAAAAGGGGAAGATAAAGAAAAGCAAGGAAAGCGTGGCCTTATTTTGTTCAAGAACTTCATAGAAGAAGTGCTGGTAGAATGTCAGTAGTGGTTCTCTTGGGCGGGATTACAGGTGACTTGCTTCTTCTTATACTTTTCTATGCTTCCCTTGTTTTCCACAAAGGACGTGCGTTTCTCTTCTATTCAGGTGGAAGAGAAGTGTCTTCATGTACTTGGAGAACAAACAGACTTGAGGACACACTGTGCTCATAGGTATCCGATGCCTGTTACTCACCAGGACAGCCTGTGGAGGGCTCAGCAGAGGCTGCATGAGACCAACCACTGCTTGGAAGGTAGAAAAGTCTGCCAAGTGGAGACCGGGTGTCACCGAGAGCCCTGATGCTCCCTTAGCCATCATTGCCATCCCTGGCTGAGTGCAGTACTTAATTCCCATGTTACAATGAGGGTCTGAGGCCAGGTTTAAGTAGCTTGTCAAGGACCTCTCTCTCTCTCTCTCACACACACACATACACAGAGTGGTAGACGTAGGATTAAGACATCTTTGTATTTTTGAACTTAAATACCACTGCCATGTGTTCCTGTCAAATGTCACTGAAGACAGTGACAATATCACTGGTGAAAAGGCTTTGGGACCAACACTCAGGGGACCTGGCTCCAGTCCCCACTCTGCCACTGAGGTGACAGCTGCTATATGGCCAGCGCTTCATGCTTTAGGAATCAGTTTTTCCATCAGTTCAATGGAAGTGAGGAACGAGGCCCTCCCAATCCCCGAGAGACCAGCCAAATGCTAGAAGATGGGGGGCTGGAAGCCGTCTGAAATGGATCCAGAATTTCGCAAGAGGGAGGTAACGCCACCAACTCAGTTATTGGCTCATAATTTCAGTCTGTAAATCCATGGGGAATGAATACCCTTCATGTCCCAGTCACCCAGGTAAATATCTAATAATCATGGCCCCATGAATGGAACACTATATGCTAAGTACCTGTGAACATCATCCCCAGGCACTGCCTCTCCCTGAGGCCTCACTACCCCACAGTGGGGCAGGGACTGTTACTGCCATCATTTTTCAGGGGAGGAATTCAAGGGAAGGGAGGCCGAAGACTTCTGGTTGGAAGAGGTTGAGTCTTGCGTTAAAAGAAAAAGTCCTGGGGCCTGAATGAGTGGAGCCCAACTCAGCAGTGCTCTTCCTTTTTTTAAAAATTAATTTATTTTACTTTATTTATTTTATTTTTGGCTGCGTTGGGTCTTCGTTGCTGCGCGTGGGCTTTTTCTAGTTGCGGTGAGCGGGGGCTACTCTTTGTTGTGGTGCGCGGGCTTCTCATTGCGGTGGCTTCTCTTGCTGTGGAGCATGGGCTGTAGATGTGCGGGCTTCAGTAGTTGTGGCGCGTGGGCTCAGTAGTTGTGGTGCGCCGGGCTTAGTTGCTCTGCGGCATGTGGGATCTTCCCGGGCCAGGGCTGGAACCGTGTCGCCTGCATTGGCAGGAGGATTCTTAACCACTGCGTCACCAGGGAAGCCCAGCAGTACTTTTTTGAATGTGCATGCAAAGAACTTCTTCAAGGAGCTGGGAAGGTCACTGGGAGAAGTGATGGATAAGGGCCAACTGGGAAGCTCATTAGAATGGGAGCTGCTTCTGCATCTGCCCTTAGGTCCTGCCTTCATTACTTGAGAAATGCTTTTGTAAACCTCGCCATGGGTGGGGTGGGCGGGGAGGGGGGGCACGCTCCCGGAGTGCCGGCTCTCCTCTTCATCTCAGGCTGTAAACCAACGCTGGAGGCAAAGGCCTGGCAAAGGACCATTACTCACTTTTAATGAGACAGCTAGGTAAATAAATTGGCATGTGTTTGTTAGTGAAATGGCTCATCAAGGTGAGTAATTATCTTCATGACTGGGGCAGTTTACCCTCAGGTGAAGGAATTTGCATCTCCTCTCTCCCAGGTCCTGGCTCTCCAGAACTAAGCAGGAGGCCAAGGGCAGCTTGACCACTTGTTCCAGATACCCTCCCCCATGTCCAGTCTAGCTCTTCAGCAAGGACTTGTCACTCCCCAAGTTCCACAGCTCTTGTGGACATAGACAGCACAGCTGATCATAGGGGACCAGAAACATACAAAGCAGTTGTTTCATATTTTGTAGAGTGGCGTGTGTGTGTGTGTACGTGTGTGCGTGTGTCATGTATGTCCGTGTGGTGGGGACAGGCCAGCCACTTCATAGGGCCTGTAGGAAAAGCTATCAGGAGCAGTTCTTCTAATTGAAATTACCTGCTTCTTAGTCCTGAACCAAACTTTAAAGTCCAGGATTTTCTCCTTTGCTTTCTCATGCGTTGATCTTGTGTCCTACACACTTAGTATCTAGTGATGTCCAGGTGTATAACTGACACTGGCCACGTGTTTGAGCAACTTTTAAGGAAACTTCCTTATTACCATTTTGTCCGTTTGATGAATATTGGTTTCATCTTCTGAGACAGATCATAAACTCCAGGAGACCAAGGATGAGGGTGTCTCCTTGGCCTCCATGCCCTATGGAATCTGCTGCAATTCTCAGGGTGCAGAAGACTCTGTCACAGGGTAAGTTTCTCCCTGGTCTCAACATCAAGAAACACGGGAAGCACTGAAGATTTGCGAGTAGGCGACTGATGGTATTTCCCTCTAGGCATGGGCTACCAGGAGGCTGAGGGCTAATTCACTGCCTAACCCTGGTTCATGGCACGCTTTGTGCACCACCCTCACCCTTGACTCTGCCTGACTTTCTATTTTTGATTTGTTTTTTTGCTAGATGGTAAGCTCCATGTGGGCAGGTCCACTTCTGTTTTGACTTCCCCTCTATCTCTATTCCCAGCTCCCAGCACTGTACCTGGCACTTAATAAACATTTGTGGCGTGGATGAGCCTCAGGTTTTGCAACTTTGCCATCACTGAGCAGTTAAATCCTATTTGAAACAAAGTGAGGATAATGTACATACACCCACACACTCATGCTAATAATGAGACAATATACTTGATTACTATCAAGTTATTGAGAATTACAGTTAAAGTGGGCTGAGTTGATTGGGTCTCTGGCTGTGGTGTTTACACTGCAATGAGTTTTTTAATAATGGTGATGGGGAAATACCCAAATGGCTTTCTAGGATTCTTTTCAGTTCAGTAAGCTTAGTTTGAGATTGGAGTGTGGTGGGAGGGGTCTTTCATTCCTCATTCTCACTGGGGTGGAAGTTCTCAAAAACCCTTGGCAAGAGCTTTAAAGATTCCTGAATGGATCTATAGCTTGGACGGTGTTTCCAAAATCTCCGCCTTCTCTTTTAGCTTCTCTCCGTCTGGGAGCAGATTGTCGTGGTGTGGCTAATGTTACACTTGTTATACAGGAAACTCAGATGTGGCTGAGTTGATGGCATGGCTCACATCTGGATGACGGCAGGAAAATTCTACCAGAAAACCAACCTGTCTTCAGTATCCAAATGCGTGGCATTGTGAGTTCTATAGACTATTCACTGAGGAGGTTTCTGGGGTGTTTTAGACCTGGCCGGGCTGCTGATTACATGTCATCCCTTCTAGTGCAGGGCTGAGTTCTGGGTTACAGAGCCTACATCAGGGATAGCAAGGGAGGCGTCACCTGCCAAGTGCATTCAAAGCCCTCACTTGGCCTTCAAAGGGGTGGGGGGTGGAGCTGTTTCCCTGCTTCCATTCACCGGGGTCCTCTCAGGACACTCACCGTTTCTGTCGATGGCAAAAGGCACATCAGTTGTGACGATTTCATAGTTGCAAATCTGGCTGTACTGCGGGGAGCAGTCCTCATCGACAGCCTCCACCTGCAGGATGTTGTCGTAGATCTTGCCCTCTGTCACGACAGCCTTGTAGGCCGGCTCTTTGAAGGTGGGAGCAAACTCATTGACGTCCTTTACCTGGATATGGACCACGGCCCTAGGACCACACACAGGAAGGAAGAGATGGTGGTAAAGAAAGAATCACACCATCCTCCCACACCTCCCACAGGTACTGACTCAGGTCCCAAGGTCAGGAGAGTAGAGAGACCACAAGACAGTCGGGGTGGCTGTTGTCTGGGTGTTCTGTCCTCCCTCTCATTGAGACCCCTTTACCTGTCCTTGCCCCGATCCTCTGAGATGAATCCACCCCAGAGAGGTGCCTCCCCTTCTCTGACCTTCCTAGTTACAGAGCTTTAGGCGACACATTTCCTCTATCTCCCCATTCCCTCCGCTATTCATTCACTCCAACCAGTAAGAATTGAACCACTCTTACTCTGGGTTAGGGGCTGAGCTAAACTCTGTTTGAGAGTTACAACCCCAGATGAAAAGTGCTGTGATGGAGAGAAGCACATGGCCTGGGGGAAATCCAGGGAAATGTCCTGACGAGGTCTGCAGGGATGGGCTGGCTGACAGAAGGCTTCCCAGAGGAAGTGACATCTGAACTCAGTCCTGATGGTAAAATAGGAGTATCTTCATGGGGAGCAGAGGGGTGGAGTATTCTAGGGGTAGAAGGAGGCCCGCGCTGATGCCTGTAGGGGCCTGGGGACCTGGCCAGCAGTCAGGCAGGCCGGAGCAGCACGGTGTGACCACTGCACATGCATATCTGAAGAGCAGTGTGTGAATGGAGATGGGAGGGCAGGGGTGGGAGGGGTCCAGGGAGCTCCATCAGGTCACTCACTTGTGCGATTTCTTCCAGTCCGTCTCCTGGGGCCCCGTGCCACAGTCGTAGGCCTGGATGATGAACGTGTACTCCTTCTGCAGTTCACAGTCGATGGGACTTCTGGCGCGGAGCCGGCCCTCTCCCGACGTCTTGTTGAGCACCACAGCCTCGAAGGGCAGCTCCTGGCCATGGATCTTGAATGCACAGATTTCCCCTGCAGGAGGATGGAAGGCAGAGAGCGGGGATCCTGAGAACGGCCACACTGAACACAGAGCTTCGACTGGACCAGATTTGCAAACCCAAAACCAGACCATTTCCTCCACACAGATAATTGTCAATGCAGAAGCGGCCTTTGGGCTTCCCTGGTGGCACAGTGGTTGAGAGTCCGCCTGCCGATGCAGGGGACGTGGGTTCGTGCCCCGGTCCGGGAAGATCCCACGTGCCGCGGAGCGGCTGGGCCCGTGAGCCATGGCCGCTGAACCTGCGCGTCCGGAGCCTGTGCTCCGCAACGAGAGAGGCCGCAACGGTGAGAGGCCCGCGTACCGCAAAAAAAAAAAAAAAAAGAAGCGGCCTTTAGAGACTCAGACCAACACGTTCATGTCCTGGATGATAAAACTGAAATGTGCCCCATCCGGTGTACCCGGCAGAAAAAGTGGGGTGTGTGGGTGCTCATCAAGCAGGGAGCTGGCTGATATCTCACTTTGCCCCTTTTCCCAGGAGGTTTCTCGTTTGCCCTCTGCCCAGTATGAGATTAAGGAACTTGCCCGCAGTCGAAAGACAAATGACTGCAGAGGAAAGGAGAAAAAGGCCAAAGCTTTCAGTGTCTTTTGTTTTGTGACAACATCCTTGATTCTTCAAAGTGTGCTCTGTGAAGCAGCAGCCTGGGCATCCCTGGGGAGCTTGTTAGGAATACAGACTCCCAGGTCCCACCTGGACCTCCTGAGTCAGTATATGCATCTTTTTTTTTTCTGGTGTGTCCATGATGTCTTTTTTTTTTGAAGTATAGCTGATTTACAATATTGTGTTAATTTTTGCTGTACAGCAAAGTGATTCGATTATATATATATAATGGAAAGATATATATATACATATTCTTTTTTTTTTTTTTTTGCGGTACGCGGGCCTCTCACTGTTGTGGCCTCTTCCGTTGCAGAGCACAGGCTCCGGACGCGCAGGCTCAGCGGCCATGGCTCACGGGCCCAGCCGCTCCGCGGCATGTGGGATCTTCCCGGACCGGGGCACGAACCCGTGTCCCCTGCATCGGCAGGCGGTCTCTCAACCACTGCGCCACCAGGGAAGCCCTTATATTCTTTTCTATACAGTTTATCACAGGATATTGGATATAGTTCCCTGTGCTACATCGTAGGACCTTGTTGTTTACCCAGCCTATAGATAATAGTTTGCATCTGCTAACTTAATTAGGGTCCCCAGGTGATCTGTTTGCTCAGTAACTGTGAGCAGCATTGCTTGGCTCTGTCCTTTACTCTTGGTTTAAGCACCCCGCGTTGCTGTAGCCCCCTCCCCCTTCTCCCCCCCCCCCCTTCACGTCTCTCACCTACCACTTCCCTGCGGGGACAGGGACACCACTTGGAGTTGCCATGTTCTCTCCAAACAGTGGGGGTGAGTTTATGTGAGTTCCAGAATCCCTGTGGAGCCTGAAAAGCCAACTTCTTAAAGAGCTGACCATGTTGTGCAATGAATACATTTCTCTCCGTCAGCTGGGTTCATGTGTATTATAGCTATTTCTCAGCATTAAAACAAGACCGCGAAAATATCTTCTTTATCTCAGTTGATGGATGTTTGTTTCTTGAACCCTGACTGTAAGCCCTGTAGTAAGTGTCCTGGAAAGTAATGAAGATTTGAGACACGTTCTCTTCCTGTGTTGAGGGAGCTTACACGCTTGTTGGGGAGACAATGTGCAGATGTCCAGAAAGACCCTTCATAGTGCAAAGGGGTGTGTGAGTGTCACATGACACGGGCAGCAAGGTGTCCAGCTATAGGCTGCTGGGGAGTAAAACACAGGCTTGAGCCCAGGGGCCTGAGTCACGTTCCAGGTTCACTACTGACTTGTTGATTTAGTCAAATTATAGTGACTCTCTGGGTTTCAACTGTGTCACCTGTAAAAGGGCCCAGGAGATAATGTCGCAGGGAGAACATCTACCTGACATGCCCCAAGCCTGGTCTGACATTGCCCCAGCTGCACTGCTGTGACCAGGATGAGGTGCCTACAGTCTAGAGTTTAAGGGGGGCCTCAGGCTCAGGTGACCAGGCATCTGCCCACAAAGCACAGGCACCGTGAGGAGAAGGGGTTACGCGGCTGCATGGCTGCTGTGTGTCAGGCATCGAGCTTTGTACCTCCGCCCAGGTGATCTGGTTTAATCGTCACAACAACCCTGCAAGGCAGGTGTTTTATACCAATCTGTACAAATTAACAACAACAGCAAAAAGGATCAAAGGAGTTATTACTTGCTCAAGGTCACAGAGCGAAAGTTGGTGTAAACCCCAAGTATGGCTGAGTCGTAACTCCACGCCCTCTCTGCCCCACCGCGCCGTCTCCAAGCAGCCCCATTACTTCTAAGGGGACCGCCGAGGGAATTGCTTCCAGTAACATTCTACATTCCCACTCAAGGCTCACTCAGGAGAGGAAGTCCCCACCCCATTTTACATATAGGAAAGTGCCCCGATCTTTTACTGACTATGTTTTCTGAGATGGTCAGTCAATACTAGTTTTACCTTTAGGCTTTTGTTTTTTATTATTTCGTCGATCCTCAATTTCATTATGAACACTCCACTTTCACTACATTCCCTCCTGGCCATTTCTCAAACGTAGTTGTGGAATAATGGACAAGACAGACAGCTTGTGGGCCAGGCTCTAACAAGAAGGCTGGTTCCCATTCCATCGCTGTTGCTCAGGCCAGTTACTGCCTCTCGGACAAGGCTAGCTCTGCAGCCTTCAGGGCAGGAGAACAGGTTACATCGCATCCTCAAGTTTCATTTCTGCTCTGAATTGGCTGGGGTTGAAGGGATGGACTTCTGACATGCCTGCTTTGAGATTCTATCCCAAGATCAATGCCAATGTGGGAATATTAGCAGCGAATGAGCCCAGACTGGTTCTGGGGTGTTCTCTGGAGTGCCCAACTACAGCCATGATTCTAAGACCCATCAGACCAGACCATTTCTCTTTGAAGAGTCCAATTAAACTAAATATAAATGAGGGTCATTTTCTGTTGGAGATATTTGATCACACCTAAAGTAGTTCTCAAGGCTCAGAAATCCTGAACAAGAAGAAAGGAGAGGAAGGAAGAAAAGGCAAAGGAGGAGGGGGAAATGCAGACACAAGGGGAAGGTAAGAAAAAGTAAACCTCAGGGCAACGTATTTTCATCGAACTAAATTCAGCTCAATAGAACCAGAAGTTTTTGAGGATGGAGTAAGTAAGTGCAAGGCACCGTGCTGGGTCTGGAGACACATAAAAAATGACTTGTATACCTTAAGGGATAAAGATACCCGATCCTCAAGTCCTCATTACCTCCTAGAAGAGACAGTGAAGTTCACAAGGGCGGTGCCATGCTCACTTAGTTTGCACCAGCTCAGACTGAGATGGGACTTAGCCCCCTTTAAACAAAAACTAGAATTCATGCCACACTCATTTATCCCACCTCTTCATCTGACCTGTGTGTTCTGGTTGCAAAAACATTCATTCGTTTATTCATCCATTCACTCACCTCATATTTATTAGGGACCATGCACCAGCACTGGCAAAACTGTGATGAACAAAACCCTGGCCTATAAGCTGCTGGCCGTCATGTGTGGGAGGGAAATAAGGAATCATATAATCAGCTACCTTTATGAAGGATGGCGATGGTGATACATGCATTGAAGGAGGGCTTCCTGGTGCTAAGAGACTTCTGACCTGGGCAGGTCAGGCAGGGAGGTCTAAGCTAAGGATGTGATGGCTCAGCTGAGATCACAGGAAGAGAAACAGGGAGGCACCCAGGCCACGAGGGAGGGGACTGAGTTTCAGGCAGAGGGGGCAGCGCACTGTAGTACCCTTCAGAAGGAAGGGACACGGGACTGCAGAGACCCACGTGGCCAGAGTAGAGGCAATGGGGTAGGGCCAGTTTCGTGGGTGTGTGACCTGAGAGGCACATGAGGGCCCAGAGCTTGGCTGAAATCTCTGCTGTCACCATGTTGAAATTCTTAATAATTTTATCTTTGAACTTGGGTTTTGTAAAGGAAGGCTGATGGGACAATGCAGCGTGTTCTGAGCAGTGGAGATGGGTGTAATAGGCATGCCTCCCCGTTCCCGCTCTCTCTTCGTATCTCGTGTTCAGGGTGCACCACAAGCACAGCACTGTGGTGGACCCACGATGTGGGGACGGGGGAGTGGCATTCAGGGGGACTCAGAGACAGAGCAAGGGAAGCATATGACAGCTACGAGTGCATGGCCCACTAAGCAGGGAGCTGACAGCCCCGAGAGGCTACCCCTTCTGTTTGAACCAAAATTGTTTTGAACACAGAAAAAAGGCAAGCAACCGAAGAACATTGTCGTATCCTTTCTTACTATGTTACTTCCCTGTAGAGCCAATCACTTACGCTGAAAATGATGACACAGAAGAAAAGGAAAGAGAAAACAATCCATTATTCCTTTTCTTTTCACACCGTCCTTACTAGAGAATGTTGGTAGGATATGCGCATATCAAGAAGTGAAATGAAAACCATGGAGTACCATTTGTGTAGCCTTTACAATGCTCTGGTAAAGAATTAAATACATATGCATACCTGAGCTAGAACATGCAAATGGTGTAATTTTCAGAGATTCTGCACAGCAGTTAACTGCTCTTCTGTTTGCATTTGAAACAAATGGGCATTGCACAGTACGAAGATAAACTGTAAAATCTATGCTAATCACTTAAAAATTTTTCTTTACTTAGAATCACATCAAATAGCAAATTAAAAGCACAGCAAGTTGAGAGACTGTGGAAGGAATGTCCTGGGATAGAATCCTGAGGAGGAAGGATATTTAAAACTGCAGTTCCCAGTATCTGTGAATGACACATCGGGCTATCACGATCTTTTGTGGGGCCTGCCGCTAGAACTCGTTGTAACTAATAAAGCACTGTAGTGGGAGGGTGATGTACTTAAAAGATCAGACCTAATGGTTTCTATATAAAAAATATTGTAACAGGGAAGAACAAAATCTGACTCCATGTTGGATCTGTTTCTTTTACTTTAACCTTTGCTCTCTGTTGCTATTTGTTACTATGATCACTAAAACGATGTTGTCTATAGCTATTGGCATACGTAATGGCCTCCCTCGGGGAACATTGCCCCTCTGCCTAAATGTTAAACTAAAGTGCTTTAGTTCAGCTCACAGGGAAACATTCTGACCCTGCCTACCTGTGAATGGCTGCAAGAAAGAAGAAATTAACACATCCCCTCTCCTAGGCTGGCCAAACCAGGAGATGTTTTGCAAGACTTATGGCCTTTTTACTTTACTTCCTCACCTCCTCCCCATCTCTGTTCTATAAAAGAAACTAGCATCCAGACCCTGATGGTACTCTAGGACATTAGTTTGCCAACTTCTCAGACTCCCGGCTTTCTGAATAAAGTTGCTATTCTTTTCCTCAACACCTTGTCTCCTGATTTATTGGCCTGTCATGTGGTGAGCAGAGGGAGCTTGTACTCAGTAACAATATCACTCTTAAAATCTTGCTTTCCTAGAAAAATGGTACAAATGAACCGGTTTGCAGGGCAGAAATAGAGACACAGATGTCGAGAACAAACGTATGGACACCAACGGGGGAAGGCGGTGGTGGGAGGGGTGGTGGTGGGATGAATTGGGAGATTGGGATTGATATATATACACTAATATGTATAAAATGGATAACTAATAAGAACCTGCTGTATAAAAAAATAAAATACAATTCAAAAAAAATGTTAAAAAAAATCTTGCTTTCCAATCTGCTTTCTGAGGTAGGAGACTTAGTGTGCCAGGACCTGTGTATGGGAGTGCAACGCACAGATGCACACACACTTGGGACCAGCAAAGGGTTCTGTGGGGAAATGGGGCCAGCAGCATGGGGCTGTCTCGCAGTGGCTGTGGCCTAAGGTGGCTGAACTCAGCTTCACCAAGAGCCCCCTGGAGGGGCCAGACCAGAAGAGGAGCCCCTGCAGTGTCTGGGGCTGGGTGGTGGGGCTTCCATGGCTCCAGCCCCTTATCACCTACCTCTATCTCACAATTACCTTTTCCTCTGCAGTAACACGCCTCCTGACACACCAGCAGAAATTGGTGTAGTTGTCTCCTAATTCCTCCCCTAAGATTCTGGGGGAAATGAATGAATGAATGAAAGAAATTGATGAATGAATGAATGGAATTGATTTTTAGAATGTATTTTGTTCCTACTCTTGCATACCCTTGACCAACAGATTGGGTTGATTCTATTTTCCAGGTGAGGAAACTGAGTCTCAGAGAGATTACCTGGTTCATCCAAGGTCACTTTGATAGTAAGGAGTGGCTCAAGGACCGATGTCTAGACCCTTTGAATCTAACACTTGTGTCCTCTGTTCTTTCATGTGGGTGTGATGTTCCAGAAGAGGGGTTCTCAAAGTGTAATGTGTGGACCCCTTGGATTCCCAAGGCTCTTTCTGCTATGTCCACAAAGTCAAAATCATCATCGTATGAACACTAGGACATTATTTGACTTTGTCTCTGTGTTGATATTTGCATTGTTGGTATAAAACCAGTGGTGAATAAAAGTGCTGGTGCCTTAGTAGCACCTGACCTCATTCTATGTGACATACAGTCACTGCAAAAAGAAAGAAAGAAAGAAGGCCAATTTCACTTAAGAATGACTTTAATGATGTGGTAAAAATTACCCATTTTATTAAATCTCAATCCCTGAGTACATGTATTTTAACATCCTGTGTGACAAAATGGAAAGTACACATAAAACATCTTTGCAGAGCAAAGTACGCAGGTTTGTCTCTAGGAAAAGCATTCATGTGATTTAAGTTGAATGGGAGCTAAACTGGGAAGTTTTTGTAGGGGATGCTATTCTCACTTGAAAGAATGATTGACAGACAAACTATGTTTATTCAAACTTGAGTGTGTGGCAAACTTTCTTTTAAAGTAAGCCTGTCACTTCAAGGAAAAGAACTCATAGTAGTGGTTGCCAATGATAAATTTGAGACTTCAATTTTGGAAAATTTGTGCCTGCCATAGAGAGTGTGACAATTTACCAAAGCTTTAATACTTTTCTGATGAAGTGAGTAGTGCTATTAATGACTGCCTGATAATGTATAATGAAATATGTCAACTTTAGAAAGATCTACTTAACCATAAATCACTAACTTCTAAATGATCAATGCATACTGTTACACAGAATGTATGGGTAAAAGATTCATTCAAAGGGCAAAATAGACCAATAGATTTTAATGCAGCAGTGTATAATAAGTTCACTGATGTGATTCCAGGTACTTTATTGTATTGTAGCTAAACTTTAAGAAACCATTGCTTATGGAGTTCTGGTACAGTATCAGAGAAGAATAGCTACAGTTATCTGAAAAGATTAAAATGCTTCTCCCTTTTCCAACTATATTCTGGGTGAGGCCATATTTTTTTCTTCACATACTTTGACCTAAAAGGCAGATCACAACAGATTGAAGGCAGAGAAGACATGAGGATATTCAAGGCAGACATTGAAGAGATTGCAAAAATGTACACGATGCCACTCTTCACACTAAGTTTGTTTTGGAAAATGTATTTTTGATCAAATTATGTTATATATGTTAACCTGGAATGTGTTTATTACTGTACTTTTTAAATAAGTTAATAAATAAGCATTTGTAAGTTTCTTAATTTTAGTTTCTAAAACAGTAAATATCGATAGATTTAACCCACATACATACATAAAAGCTCTTCAGAGTCATTAGCAATGTTTAAGAGCATAAAGGGGTCATGAAACCCAAAAGCTTATAATTTATCGACCATAGTTTCCACCCAGATCATGATTCCATATCCTATTCCTGATACTTGAAACATGACCCACCACCTCTCAGAAAACACCAGTCTCAGAGGAACTCATTTTTCTCTGTATTGCATAGCTGGGGCATTTGCAGTGAGAGTAACCAGGCAGAGCTCGATGTCTACAGAGCTCCGAGGGTGGGGAACTTCATTTCCACATCCTCATCCAAGCATGGGTGGTAAACATCTGGCTCTGGAGCCAGAGAGGCTGGGCTCGAATCGTACCTCTATTAACTACCTGTGTGACCTTGGGCAAGTCACTTATCTCTCCGTGCCTGCTTTCTCATCTGTGAAATGGGACAATATTAGCAATAGTTACCTCATAGCGTTCTTGGTTGTTGGAAGGATTAAATGAGTTAATATATGCAAAGTGCTTAACAGTGACTGGCATGACGTACGTACCACCTAAGAGTTAGCTCTCCTCACTCTTATTATGTTGTAGAAAAGCCACATACTTCTGGCTAACTCCCTGTCCATGTTTGAGATCGGAAGAGGCTGAATGTGGAGCTCGTTTCACCGTCAGAAGTATTTTGAATGTGTGTCTCATGTGTCATTAAAAATCAGTCTGGCTCCTTGAAGTACCTTACACGTATCAG
The DNA here is from genome assembly GCF_005190385.1 of Monodon monoceros. NCBI lineage: Eukaryota > Metazoa > Chordata > Mammalia > Artiodactyla > Monodontidae > Monodon > Monodon monoceros. The sequence goes on from NW_021703767.1 coordinate 122,170,630, forward strand.
TCACAGCTTTCACATCTTTATTTTCCTGAATATCATTGGCTAATATCGTTGGCATCCTGTGAATTTGCAAAATCTCATCCAGGGCCAGTACTGCCTCATGGGGAAAGTTCATTGAGGGGGTGGGAGGTGTTGCACGTCTGATTTAGCTCATCACAGTGACTGGGGGCTGCTAATGGCCTTTATTGGTCAAGAGTCAAGGGTGCTAAATGTCCTGCCTTGAGCAGGCCGGTCTTATACCATCAAAAACCATCTCATCTGAAATGGCCATAGCATTCCCTTGAGAAACACTACAGCCCCAGCATGCAGCTAGCCTGTTGGAGCAAACATGGCCAGGTTCATGACACCAGCTTTAGGGAAAATGATAGGTCCTGCAAAGGCCTCACTTCCAGATTGGTGAGGCCCCTCCCGATGGAGGGTGGTACCATCTGCTCTCAGCTGCACGCTCTGTCCTCCCAGTACACACACTTGGCAGGCAGGGAACATTGACCACACCACCGGAGGGCTGGGCGGAAGGGTTTCTTAAAGCGTACTCTACACGGAGACATCTGTATTCGCTTTAGGTGTAATAAAATGGAAAGGACAAATGCTAATCACAACAAGAGGTACTCATGCCCAGAATATCAAATTAGGGCTGAACTGAGAAATCTACACTTTAAAAAAAAAGGTTGATTTTAAGCCCTCCCATTTCAGAGAAAAACTTGGAGAGTTAGGGAGTTTGGGATTGACATGCATGCACTGCTATATTTAAAATGGAGGGGAGGACCTTCAAGATGGTGGAGGAGTAAGACATGGAGATCATGTTCCTCCCCACAAATACATCAAAAATACATCTACATGTGGAACAATCCCTACAGAACACCTACTGAACGCTGGCAGAAGACCTCAGACCTCCCCAAAGGCAAGAAACTCCCCACGTACCTGGGTAGGGCAAAAGAAAAAAGAATAAACAGAGACAAAAGGATAGGGATGGGACCTGCACCAGTGGGAAGGGAGCCGTGAAGGAGGAAGGGTTTCCACACACTAGAAGCCCCTTCACTGGCAGAGACGGGGGGTGGGTTGGGGGGAAGCTTCTGAGCCGCAGAGGAGAGCGCAGCAACAGGGGTGCAGAGGGCAAAGCAGAGAGATTCCCGCACAGAGGATCGGTGCTGACCAGCACTCACCAGCCCGAGAGGCTTGTCTGCTCACCCGGCGGGGTGGGCGGGGGCTGGGAGCTGAGGTTCAGGCTTCGGAGGTCAGACCCCAGGGAGAGGACTGGGGTTGGCTGCATGGATACAGCCTGAAGGGGGCTAGTGCACCACAGCTAGCTGGGAGGGAGTCCAGGAAAAAGTCTTGAATTGCCTAAGAGGCAAGAGACCATTGTTTCTGGGTGCATGAGGAGAGGGGATTCCTTCCCTGTCTGCCCACAAAAGGCAGAGCACTGCCTAAATGAGCTCCAGAGATGGGCACGAGGCTCGGCTATGAGCTCAGATCCCAGAGACGGGCATGAAACGCTAAGGCTGCTGCTGCAACAACCAAGAAGCCTGTATGCAAGCACAGGTCACTATCCACACCCCCCTGGGAGCCTGTGTAGCCCGCCACTGCCAGGGTCCCATGATCCAGGGACAACTTCCCAGGGAGAACACATGGCGTGACTCAGGCTGTTGCAATGTCATGCCGGCCTCTGCCGCTGCAGGCTCGCCCCGCACTCCGTACCTCTCCCTGCCCCCAGCCTGAGTGAGCCGGAGCCCACTAACCAGCCGCTCCTTTAACTTCCTCCTGTCTGGGTAAAGAACAGACACCAGCGGGTGACCTACATACAGAGGCAGGGGAAATCCAAAGCTGAAACCCAGGCACTGTGCGAACAAAGAAGAGAAAGGGAAATCTCTCCCAGCAGCCTCAGGAGCAGTGGATTAAACCTCCACAATCAACTTGATGTAACTTTCATCTGTGGAATATCTGAAGAGACAGCGAATCACCCCAAAACTGAGGTGGCGGACTTTGGGAGCAACTGTAGACTTGGGTTTGCTTTCTGCGTCTAATATGTTTCTAGTTTTATATTTATCTTAGTTTAGTATTTACAGCTTATTATCGCTGGTAGATTATTTTAGTGATTTGGTTTGCTCTCTTCCTTTTATATATATATAATTTTTTCCTTTTTTTCTTTTTCTGAGTGTGCATGTGTATGCCTCTTTGTGTGATTTTGTCTATATAGGTTTGCTCTTACCATTTGTCCTAAGGTTCTGTCTGTCCGCATTTTTTAGTATAGTTTTTAGTGCTTGTTATCATTGGTGGATTTGTTTATTGGTTTGGTTGCTCTCTTCTTTTTTTAAATTACTTTTTTATTTTCATAATACTTATTTTTTTTAAATTTTCTATTTTAATAACTTTGTTTTATTTTCTTTCTTTCTTTTTTATTCCCTTTCTCCCTTTTCTTCTGAGTTATGTGGCTAACAGGGTCTTGGTGCTCTGGCCGGGTGTCAGGCCTGGGCCTCTGAGGTGGGAGAGCTGAGCTCAGGACATTGGTCCACCAGAGACCTCCTGGTCCCTTGTAATATCAATCAGGGATAGCTTTCCCAGAGATCTCCATCTCAATGCTAAGACCCAGCTCCACTCAACGACCAGCAAACTCCAGTGCTGGACACCCCATGCCAAACAACTAGCAAGAGAGGAACACAAACCCAGCCATTAGCACAGAGGCTGCCTAAAATCATAATAAGGTGACAGACACCCCGAAACACACCACTGGATGTGGTCCTACCCACCAGAAAGACAAGATCCAGCCTCATCCATCAGAAAACAGGCAACATTCCCCTCCACCAGGAAGCCTACACAACCCACTGAACCAACCTTAGCCAATGGGGGGAGACACCAAAAACCAATGGGAACTAGGAACCTGCAGCCAGCAAAAAGGAGACCCCCAAACACAGTTAGTTAAGCAAAATGAGAAGACAGAGAAATACACAGCAGATGAAGGAGCACAGTAAAAACCCACCAGACCAAACAAATGAAGAGGAAATAGGCAGTTTACCAGAAAAAGAATTCAGAGTAATGATACTAAAGATGATCCAAAATTTTGGAAATAGGATGGAGAAAATACAAGAAACGTTTAACAAGGGCCTAGAAGGACTAAAGGGCAAACAAACAACGATGAACAACACAATAAATGAAATTAAAAATTCTCTAGAGTAATCAATAGCAGAATAACTGAGGCAGAAGAATAGATAAGTGACCTGGAAGATAAAATAGTGGAAATAACTACCACAGAGCAGAAAAAAGATAAAAGAATGAAAAGAATTGAGGACAGTCTCAGAGACCTCTGGGACAACATTAAATGCACCAACATTCAAATTATAGGAGTCCCAGAAGAAGAAGAGAAAAAGAAAGGGATTGAGAAAATATTTGAAGAGATTATAGTTGAAAACTTCCCTAATATGGGAAAGGAAATAGTCAGTCAAGCCCAGGAAGAGCAGAGAGTCCCATATAGAATAAATCCAGGGAGAAGGATGTCAAGACACATATTAATCAAACTATCAGAAGTTAAATATAAAGAAAAAATATTGAAAGCAGCAAGGGAAAAACAACAAATAACATACAAGGGAATTGTCATGAGGTTAACAGCTGATCGTTCAGCAGAAACTCTGCAAGCCAGAAGGGAGTGGCAGGACATATTTAAAGTGATGAAAGGGGAAAACCTACAACCAAAATTACTCTACCCAGCAAGGACCTCATTCAGATTCGACAGAAAAATTAAAAACTTTACAGACAAGCAAAAACTAAGAGAATTCAGCACCATCAAACCAGCTTTACAACAAATACTAAAGGAACTTCTCTAGGCAGGAAACACAAGAGAAGGAAAAGATCTACGACAACAAACCCAAAACAATTAAGAAAATGGTAATAAGAACATACATATCGATAATTACCTTAAATGTAAATGGATTAAATGCTCCAATGAAAAGTCATAGACTGGCTGAATGGATACAAAAACAAGACCCATATATATGCTGTCTACAAGAGACCCATTTCAGACCTAGGGACACATACAGACTGAAAGTGAGGGGATGGAAAAAGATGTTCCATGAAAATGGAAATCAAAAGAAAACTGGAGTAGCAATTCTCATATCAGACAAAATAGACTTTAAAATAAAGGCTATTACAAAAGACAAAGAAGGACACTACATAATGATCAAGGGATTGATCCAAGAAGAAGATATAACAATTGTAAATATTTATGCACCCAACATAGGAGCACCTCAATATGTAGGGCAAATGCTAACAGCCATAAAACGTGAAATCGACAGTAACACAATCATAGTAGGGGATTTTAACACCCCACTTTCACCAACAGACAGATCATCCAAAATGAAAATAAATAAGGAAACACAAGCTTTAAATGACACATTAAACAAGATGGACTTAATTGATATTTATAGGGCATTCCATCCAAAAACAACAGAATACACTTCCTTCTGAAGTGCAAATGGAACATTCTCCAGGATAGATCATATCTTGGGTCACAAATCAAGCCTTGGCAAATTTAAGAAAATTGAAATCATATCAACTATCTTTTCCAACCATAATGCTATAAGACTAGATATCAATTATAGGAAGATAACTGTAAAAATCGCAAACACATGGAGGCTAAACAATACACTACTAAATAACCAAGAGATCACAGAAGAAATCAAAGAAGAAATTAAAAAAATACCTAGAAACAAATGACAATGAAAACACGATGACCCAAAACCTATGGGATGCAGCAAAAGCAGTTCTATCAGGGAAGTTTATAGCAATACAATCCTACCTCAAGAAACAAGAAACATCTCAAACAAACAACCTAACCTTATACCTAAAGCAATTAGAGAAAGAAGAACAAAAAAACCCCAAAGTTAGCAGAAGGAAAGAAATCATGAAGATCAGAGCAGAGATAAATGAAAAAGAAATGAGGGAAACAATAGCAAAGATCAATAAAACTAAAAGCTGGTTGTTTCAGAAGATAAAAAAATACTGATAAACCATTAGCCAGATTCATCAAGAAAAAAAGAGAGAAGACTCAAATCAATAGAATTAGAAATGAAAAAGGAGAAGTAACAACAAACACTGCAGAAATACAAAGGATCATGAGAGATTACTACAAGTAACTATATGCCAATAAAATGGACAACCTGGAAGAAATGGACAAATTCTTAGAAAAGCACAACCTTCCAAGACTGAACCAGGAAGAAATAGAAAATATAAACAGACAAATCACAAGCACTGAAATTGAAACTGTGATTAAAAATCTTCCAACAAACAAAAGCCGAGGACCAGAAAGCTTTACAGGCAAAGTCTATCAAACATTTAGGGAAGAGCTAACACCTATCCTTCTCAAACTCTTCCAAAATATAGCAGAGGGAGAAACACTCCCAAACTCATTCTACGAGGCCACCATCACCCTGATACCAAAATCAGACAAATATGTTACAAGAAAAGAAGACTACAGGCCAATATCACTGATGAACTTAGATGCAAAAATCCACAACAAAATTCTAGCAAACAGTTTTCAGCAGCACATTAAAAGGATCATACACCATGATCAAGTGGGGTTTATCCCAGGAATGGAAGGATTCTTCAATATACACAAATCAATCTGTGTGATATACCATGTTAACAAGCTGAAGGATAAAAACCATATGATCATCTCAATAGATGCAGAAAAAGCTTTCAACAAAATTCAACACCCATTTATGATAATAACTCTCCAGAAAGTAGGCATAGAGGGAACTTACCTCAACATAATAAATGTCATATATGACAAAACCACAGCCAACATCATTCTCAATGGTGAAAAACTGAAACCATTTCCACTAAGATGAGAAAGAAGACAAGGTTGCCCACTCTCACCACTATTATTCAACATAGTTTTGGAAATTTTAGCCACAGCAATCAGAGAAAAAAAACGAAATAAAAGGAATCAAAATCAGAAAAGAAGTAAAACTGTCACTGTTTGCAGATGACATGATACTATACATAGAGAATCCTAAAGATGCTACCAGAAAACTACTAGAGCTAATCAATGAATTCGGTAAAGTAGCAGGATACAAAATTAATGCACAGAAATCTCTTGCATTCTTATACACTAATGATGAAAAATCTGAAAGAGTAATTAAGGAAACACTCCTATTTACCACTGCAACAAAAAGAATAAAATACCTAGGAATAAACCTACCTAAGGAGACAAAAGACCTGTATGCAGAAAACTATAAGACACTGATGAAAGAAATTAAAGATGATACAAACTGTTGGAGATATACACCATGTTCTTGGATATGAAGAATCAACATTGTGAAAATGACTATACTACCCAAAGCAATCTACAGATTCAATGCAACCCCTATCAAACTACCAATGGCATTTTTCACAGAACTAGAATAAAAAATTTCACAATTTGTATGGAAACACAAAAGACCCCAAATAGCCAAAGCAATCTTGAGAAAGAAAAACGGAGCTGGAGGAATCAGGCTCGTGGACTTCAGACTATACTACAAAGCTACGGTAATCAACAGAGTATGGTACTGGCACAAAAACAGAAATATAGATCAATGGAACAGGATAGAAAGCCCAGAGATAAACCCACACACATACGGTCACCTTATCTTTGATAAAGGTGGCAAGAATATACAATGGAGAAAAGACAGCCTCCTCAATAAGTGGTGCTGGGAAAACTGGACAGCTACATGTAAAAGAATGAAATTAGAACATTCCCTAACACCATACACAAAAATAAAGTCAAAACGGATTAAAGACGTAAATGTAAGGCCAAACACTATAAAACTCTTAGAGGAAAACATAGGCAGAACACTCTATGACATAAATAACAGCAAGGTCCTTTTTGACCCACCTCCTAGAGAAAGGGAAATAAAAACCAAAATAAGCAAATGGAACCTAATGAAACTTATAAGCTTTTTCACAGCAAAGGAAACCATAAACAAGATGAAAAGACAATCTTCAGAATGGGAGAAAATATTTGCAAATGAAGCAACTGGTAAAAGATTAATCTCCAAAATATACAAGCAGGTCATGCAGCTCAATATCAAAAAAACAAACAACCCAATCGAAAAATGGGCAGAACACCTAAATAGACATTTCTGCAAAGAAGAGATACAGCTTGCCAACAAACAGATGAAAGGATGTTTTACGTCATTAATCATTAGAGAAATGCAAATCAAAACTACAATGAGGTATCACCTCACACCGGTCAGAATGGCCATAATCAAAAAGTCTACAAACAATAAATACTAGAGAGGGTGGGGAGAAAAGGGAACCCTTTTGCACTGTTGGTGGGAATGTAGATTGATACAGCCACTATGGAGAACAGTATGGAGGTTCCTTATAAAACTAAAAATAGAACTATCATACAGCCCAGCAATCCCACTACTGGGCATATACCCTGAGAAAACCATAATTCAAAAAGAGTCATGTACCACAATGTTCATTGCAGCTCTATTTACAACAGCCAGGACATGGAAACAACCTAAGCTCCAATGACAGATGAATGGATAAAGAAGATGTGGCACATATATACAATGGAATATTACTCAGCCATAAAAAGAAACGAAACTGAGTTATTTGTAGTGAGGTGGATGGACCTAGAGTCTGTCATACAGAGTGAAGTAAGTCCAAAGAGAAAAACAAATACTGTATGCTAACACATATATCTGGAATCAAAAAAAACAAAAAAGTTCTGATGAACCTAGGGGCAGGAGAGGTATAAGACGCAGAAGTAGAGAATGGACTTGAGGACACGGGGAGGGGGAAGGGGAAGGTGGGATGAAGTGAGACAGAGGCATGGACATATATATACTACCAAATATAAAATAGATAGCTAGTGGGAAGCAGCCGCATAGCACAGGGAGATCAGCTCGGTGCTTTGTGACCACCTAGAGGGGTGGGATAGGGAGGGTGGGAGGGAGACGCAAGAGGGAGGAGATATGGTGATATATGTATACATATAGCTGATTCACTTTGTAATAAAGCAGAAACTAACACACCACTGTAAAGCAATTATACTCCAATAAAGATGTTTAAAAAAATGTGTTTCACTCCAACAACAACAACAGAAAATAAAACGCAAAATGGATAACCAACAAGGACCTACTGTATAGCACAGGCAACTCTGCTCAATGTTATGTGGCAGCCTGGAAGAGAGGGGAGTTTGGGGGAGAATGGGTACATGTATACACATGGTTGAGTCGCTTTGCTCTGCACCTGAAACCGTCACAACCTTGTTAATCAGCCATACTCCAATACAAAATAAGAAGTTAAAAAAATTTGAAATTTCCCAAAGTAGAAAGCTTAAAGGGAAAGTTTCAGCGGAGTGTCTTTGAACTTGACTGCTCCCTCATGTGTGTGGCTGGCAGGGAGATCTCAGACAAGCCAACACAGGCAGATGGTCTTGGTCTGGGCCCCAGCTTGGCTCTTCTCAGCCGTATGACCTTGGGCGCTTCCCAAGTTCCTCTTCATCACAACTGAGGATATAGCCATGCCTAATCCTGAAAGTACGGTGAGGCTGCAATGACACCCTAAACATGAAAAAATTTTGGAAGTATAAAGGCCTATCTACTTTTTATTATTACAATTATAATAAATCCTGCCTGAAAGCCTGCAGTAGTTAGAAGCATATTGGCAACTTACTTTGTTTCTATTAGGAACCAAAGTGTATGGGGGGCAGGGAGGGGGAATGTCACCATTATAGCCCTCTGTGTACTTAGTACTGAGTAAAAATAAAACACTTTTTTATTTCAAAACTCATTCCACTTTCCTAAAGCTTTGTGCTGAGATCAAATCGCCCTCCTTTTGGAAGATTAACACAGCACAGTTATTTTGTTGCTGAAAAACCAATGAAGTTAATGCATTTTTCCTTCTTCGGCAATGTTGTTAAAAGAATAAATGATGTAGCAACTAACGTAGAGGCTGAGAGATTTGGAGAGGTCCCCAGGGCTCAGCTAGTCACCACTGGGTCAGGAAGAGCTTGAAGAGCTGTCGGGCTGCCATTTGGTCTGGCTGGTGCCCATGGTCTGGAGGTGAAGGACTCCAGGTACAGAAATGTGCTGTAGTCATCATTCAGTCAGCAAATCTTCCCTGGGTGTAAAAAATAAAGAAGGAAATGAACAGTAATAATTTATAAAGTTCACTCTAGCTCACATTTATCGGGCATTTACAGTGAGCCAGACATTTACTTAGGGTGACAGTGAAAACAAGTGGCTCGCTTCTCTCTATGTGCTGATCTGCCCAGCCAGGGGTGGGAGGTTTAGATGACCTGCGGAGCAGCTTTGTCTTCGCAGACAGGAGAAAGGAGAAGGAGGCGGATGCAAAAGGAGGTGAGTGAGATAAAGTACAGCTGAGGCTGCGGCAGGTGTCTGTTCTGGGTGTTGTGAGAACCAAAATGATGATGGATTAGTCAAATCTCTCCCTTAAAAGAAGCAGTTGTTGTGTAACCACCCCCGAGGAATTCTGTAGCTGCAAGAAGGAAATCGTCTCAGCCTAAATAACTCTGCTGAGATAAGACCCGGTTCTGGGAACACTGCTGTGTCTCTCTGTTTGCAATGGTGTTTCAGCGCTGCTTCTCCCAGCAGAAGGGTGCTATAGGCCAGTGCCTAAGGGTCAAACCCTGACTCTTCACTTGTCTCCTCTGAAACGGATAAAAAGTTAATCTTTCCCATACATTCATTTCCCCATTTGTGAAATGGGAATGCAGCCATCTCCCTCCTATGGCCACCATATTATAATCAGTATAGTACTTTTTTCTTTCTGAAGCTGAGAATTTATTATGGCCTCAACCGCATTGGGTGACTTGTGGAAAGTTATAGAATGGAACTCTCACCACAGCTGCATGAGGAAGTCGGCAGAAAGTGACGGCAGGCCGTATCACATGGGCTCTTTCCTAGTTCCACTGCTGTGATCTTACCAGTGTCAGTGACGCCCAGCCCTCCTGCTGACCTCACTGGTTGATCCTGAGGTGTCCACAATTTGGGTCAGGTGTGGACAGATGGCAGGAGGAGGGAGGGAACAAGAAAACCGCTCTGACCAGGACTGTGTTTACAGTGTCTAGGTTTTTAATATTTGACGAGAGTGTTTTAAACCCTGTGTCTCAAAAATGACGGCTCTGGATGCAATTACCAGATGGGAATAAATACCTTTCTGACTGCCAAGCAGGAATGGGGACTGTCAAATAAGGGTACAGAATCTTACTTAAAAATGAAGAGATCTTATTTGCCCACAGCTATTGGGTACAGGTGAGTAAGACCCACAACCATTACCTGGAATCTTATCTGAGAAGCTAACTTCTTGTCCCTTAGAGAAAAGAATGGATGTTGAAGCACCCCAGAGAGTGAAAAAGTCCCATACAGATACAATGGCCCTTTACTGCTGTCCAATTATCTCCATCGACACAATTTTGTAAGCATCTACTTCCTGCAGGGAGGGAATCTTACTAGATGCTGAGGTCTCCAGAAGGCTAAGACTCTGTCCTTACCCTCATGGGGCTCACAGTTGGGTTTCAGAAATAGAAGCTATATATTGGACCGAATAATTAAAGGTGTTTGGAGTTAATGAGTGCTAGTGAATTCTCAAGATATAGGGGCTGACTACCACAGCCTTCTCAATTAACCAGAGGAAGACCTAATATTCAAATAGAGTTGGTAGAATCATGCTGACAGCTAAACTCTTTGGAATCTCTTGCTGTTCCCTTTTTCTCAGTGTCCAGACAGGAGTCTTACATATGGTCTCAAGAGTGAACCAGTCAGAGGTTCAAGCCCATTTTTTTCAAATTTATTTATTTTTCCTCTATTCTGAGTTTTTCTCATCTACAGTGCCTTTTGGAACTTGGATAGACACAGGATGCAAGTTTCTCTTCAAAGAATGACTTGTTGAGTGCCCTACTCTACATTTTTCAGTGCAGAGGCCACTAGCCACAATGTGGCTCTCAAACACTTGAAATGTGGCTGGTGTGGCCAAGGAACTAGATTTTTATTTAATTTTTATCATTTTAAATGTAAATTTAAGGACAGATACTCAATAAAATTACTGGGAAACTTTTAAGTATGCTTGGATACGGATTTAAGAGTGCTTTTTAATGAAAAATAGAATGTAAAATTTCTCATTAATAATTTTCTATTTGATAACTTATAGAAATGATAATATATGATATTTTGGGTAAATTCATTTTCACCTGTTTCTTTTTACTTTTTTTAGTGAGGCTATTGGAAAAATGACATTGTATAAGGGGAACATTAGTTAGAATGTCTGTGAACTGGTCACAAACCATGGAAACTAGAAGACAGAGGAACAACGTCTTTAAAAAACGAAAGAAAAATACCTATCAGTCCATAATTCTATAGCAAGCAAAAATAGCCTTCAAGAAGGAAGGTGAAATGAAGACATTTTTAGTTCATCTCCACTAGACTGGGCCTACTAGAAATGCTGAAGGAATTCTTTTCTGGCAAAAGAGAAATGATATTGGGGGAAACATGAGTCTTCAGGGATGAAGGAAGATCAATAGGAATTGTAAGTATCTGAGTAAGTCTAAAAGACTATTTTTTCCTCTTAATTTGTTTAAAATACATATTTTAAACTATTGTTTAAAGTAAAATCATAACATCGTCTCTGGGGCTTATGTATACGTACAATACACTTGATCACTGTAGCATAAAGGATGGCAGGAGAGGCCTGGTAAATGAACCTATATGGTTGCAGGTTTTCTGCAATTTGCACAAAATTATAAAATATAATTCTAGGAAAACTGTGAAAATTCATAGATATATATAAAGAGCAAGTAACCACTACAAATTGAAAAAAAGATATAGCTAAGACCTCAATAGATAAACGGAAATTCTAAAGAACGTTAAAAAAATCCCAAAGAAGGCAGGAAAGGGGTAACAGAAAAACAAACATCAGAAGTTAAACAGAAGACAAATAATAAAATGGTAGATCTGACTCCAACCATATCAATAATTACATCAACCATTCCAGTAAAAGGTTATCAGAATGGATAAAAACGCAAGACCTAACTATAGGCATGCTGTATATAAGAGATGCACTCCAAATATGAAAACACAGATAGGTCAAAAGGGATGGGTGGGAAAGAATCTAATACAGATAGTCAGCATAGGAAGGTTGGAGCAGCTAAATTTGTATCAGATGAAACTGATGGCAAACAGAGATTATTGCTAAAGGAGGACGTTTTATAACTGTAAAGGAAGAGATAGTGATCATAGAAGCATATGCACCTAATTATAGATCCTCAAAACATATGAAGTAAAAATGGACAGAATTAAATGGAGAAATAGACAATTCCACAACCACAGTAGGAGAATTTTAGTAATTGATAGAACAACAAGATAAAAAACAATCAATAAAGTCATAGGTAGTCTAAACAACACGATCAACCACTTTGTCCCAGCTTATATTTATAGAACATTACATTCAGCTGCAGAAAACACATTCACTTCAACCTCACATGTCATGCCCACGAAGACCATATGCTGGGCTATCAAATGAACCAATCAACGAAAAAGGCTGAAATCCTAGAGTCCGTTCTCTGACCACAAAGGGATTAAAATGGAAACCATTAACATTTAACAATAAGAGATCTAGAGAAACCCCAGATATTTGGAAATTGAACAATACGCATTTAAATAGTACGTGAATCAAAGACGAAATTGAAAGGGATATTAGTAAATAATTGGAACTAAAGATAATATAAAAACAATATATAGGGCTTCCCTGGTGGCGCAGTGGTTGAGAGTCCGCCTGCCGATGCAGGGGACACGGGTTTGTGCCCCGGTCCGGGAAGATCCCACATGCCGCGGAGCGGCTGGGCCCGTGAGCCATGGCCGCTGAGCCTGCGCGTCCGGAGCCTGTGCTCCGCAACGGGAGACGCCACAACAGTGAGAGGCCTGCATACCGCAAACAAAACAAAACAAACCAATATATCGAAATGTGTGGGGATGTAGATAAATCTGTGCTCAGAGAGAAGTCTATAGCTTTAAGTGCATATATTATTAAAAAAAATCTAATATCAAGAAGCTAGGAAAGAAAAGTTAGGTAAATCCAAAGTATATTTTAAAAACCCTCTTGATTATCATATATAAATCATATGTTAAATAATTTGTAATTTTTATAAAAATATCTTCCCGCAAAGAAAACTCCAGGCCTGGATTGTTTCATTAATAATTTTATCATATATCCAAAAAAGAATAACACTAATTATAAATATTTTTTTTTTAGAAAATAGAGGAGGAGGCAACACTTTCTCTTTTTAAGAGGCTGATGTTACCCCAATACCAAAACCTGACACAGACATTAACAGACACTGTAAGTGAGGAAAATGACAGACCTCTATCTGTCATGAACATAGACACAAAAATCCTTAACAATATACTAGCAAATTTCATACAACTCTAAAAAAGGATATGACTAAGCAGAACTTCTCCTAGAAATGCAAGATTCTGTCAATGTGATTCACCGTATTAACAGGATAAAGGAGAAAAACCACATGGTAATTTCAATAGATGTGAAAAAGAATTTGCCAAAATTCAACACCCATAGGTAATACAATCTCCCAGTAAACTAGAAATAGAGGAAACTTGTTCAAACTGATAAAGGGCATCTATGATAAACCTGCAGTTATCATCATACTAATTAATGGTAAAATAACAAATCCTTTCTTCCTAAAATCAGGAACAAGGTAGGAGGCCTGCTCTCGCTACTCAGTAGTTCTTGAGTGCTTATTTTGTGCCACGTACTGTGCCAGTCACTTTAGAGTAACTCTTTGTGCAAGTAGAAATAAGAAGCCTGGAGCACAGAGAGGTTAAGAAACTTCTCCAACATCACAGAGTAATCATAAGCCAACATTTACATTCAGATCCACCCGATCTCAGAGTTCACCTCTGATCACAACTGTCTTCTTAGTAGTATAATAATAATTATTATTATAGAGTCTAGAGGTGGGGGAAAGCCCCTGTGTCTGGCTTCTTCACGCTTTCCCCTCCCACAGGCCCACAGGCAAAAATAACTGCTAACACTTGCAGATGCCGGCTAAAAGGTACATGGTTTCCAGGAGATGCTCGAGAGAGCTGCCGCCTGATTAAAACCTCTCCATCAAAGACGCCATGCTATCCATCAACAGTAATATTCATATTGCAGTGGTATTTTGCTACTCAAAGTCAGTCTAATTTGCTCATTTTCATTATTTAGAGGCAGTTAATTAAAAACCCAGCCGATGTTTATTTTGCTCCCCTCACATCACCAGTGATTTCTTGCTGCCGTGCTTTCGCTGCATTATAGTTTAATGACTTGACACGGCCGGCGGTGGGTTTCTTGTGGTTGTGTCTCCCATTATTTTAATTTCAAGCAAGACATTAAACTGCTGTAAGAATTCAGCCATTGCTGGTGAAGCGTGAGGAACAACCATGGTGCTCATCTGAATGAAAGAGCAGGCACTACTGGGTTATACACCAGGCAATGGACCCTCGTCCCTTCTACAAAGAGAATGGAGGGGTTCGGCTTTGGGGCAAGCAAAGGACTGACTGCAAGTGTTATACTGGCCGGAAACTGACAAGCTTAATCCAGGTCCCACTCAGCTATTTCATCGTCACCTAATGATGGAGAAGGCATTGCTATGCCAAAAAGTAGCCCATGTCAACTGTGATGTCTCTAACAAAGCTAATGTTTTATTTCCCGAGAGTCATGCTAATTTTCAATTCACTCTATAAATTATCTAAATGTCCTTAACTATGAAATTAATGTTGTGTATCCTTGCCTCTTTGAGTAGAATTGATATTCTGAGAAAATGTGTCATGCTTATCTGGCAATTCCAAACCTGCTTGGCGAGGGCCACTTCAGGTAGAGAGAAGCTCTGCTCTGAAATTGCTGGTTAAAGGTTAGAATATCAGAAAGCCAAACAGCAACTAATGCACAAGCTTTTTCATCTGGAAATCAAGAAGGAGCAAAAACCGCCTTAACAAGCAGGCTTTTGCAGATTATCTGCAAACGGGAACCTGTGGAAACAGAAAGGCTTTTGCAGGCTTAGCATTTGAGAGGTCACTAAGCAGCTGGCATTACCATCAGCAGCCTTTGTTCCCAAGAAAATGGGGCATCCTAGCTGCTCTTTGTCAACTAATAAAGAATTCTCCCTTATACGTATCTACTGGGAGAACTCCTACACAAGCTCCAAAACCCAGTTTTAAGCATTACCTTGTTTGGGAGCCTGGCTTCTCAAGCTGAGATGGGCACCACCTCCTTGGAGCTCCCCCATGCCCCATGCTTCCCGGCCTCCCTGCACTTTTCTTCCTGCATTGTCAATTGTTTCCACACATCTTTTTTTTTCCCTTTGGAGCTTCTGGAGGCAAGAATCTATACTTATCCCCTGACTTTACTGCCTAGCTTAAGGCCTAACTTAATACAGGTGCTCAGGGGAGGTTTATTGGCTGTCAAAGTCTCAATCAATTTAAAGGAAAAATGGTATGATGGTTAAGACCAGAGTCTTTGGAATCAGGATGACTTGGCTTCAAGTAGTAGCTCCAACATTCCTAACTCTGTGAACATGGCCAAAATGCCTGAAATTCTCTAAAGCTCAGTCTTCTCATCCATACAATGGGAATAATAACAGAACCTACTATATTGCGCTATTGTGAAGTGTAAATCAACAAGGCAAAGTGAAGAAAGCACTTTGCAAGATGCTAGCATGGAGAATGTGCACGGTAGGTGTTGGCAATTGCTCACACCAGTGGTGGCACATTTGTACTGAAGCCGAAACTCATTTGCTTCTGATTTTGACCTCGCAGGAGAGAAAAAGCCTCAGAGAAGGTCACCATCTGGTGTCAGAAAGATCCCAGCAAGGCCATCACTAGGACCCCGCCTCCAGGTTTCCCTTTGCCAGTTGTCAAGCCCCTTCCTCCTTCACTGGGTCATTACTAGGTCTGTTTAGCCCCTGCTTCAGACCCCAGTTTGCTTCTGGGGCTCTGTCCCGGGAACCATCTTTGGTGGGCTGTCATTCCAGGTGCCAGGGCTCATCTAATGCCTGATGCTGTCCCTAAGCTTACCCTGTGGCTGGCTTCTTCTGAACTGGATACACTGTTACATCCTTCCCAGATTCACCACCGGGCATGGGGCACTCTGCCTGCAGGGACTCTCACCCTAGCAACAAGCCCACTGCCAGCAGGTATTCACCCCATTTGACAGATGAGTCAACTAAGGCACAGAGCAACTGAATGACTTATTCAAGGTCACTATGGGATCTGACCCCACGTTTTCCTGGCTCTGGTGCTCAGACTCCAAACCAAGCTGGCTCCTTGTATGGCAAGGCCTCTGAAATTGACAAACGACTGCAGGTATAAAATACCTCATATTTTCACTTCTTGACAAGTTCTGCCCATAATCCATATCTTGTACTGAAGTTCCCAAATGTTTGGGTGGGGAACCCTAAAGGGGCAGAGGCATATTTTAAATGTTTAATTCAAGTTAAGGCAAGTGTCAGGAAAATCCATATTTTTAGCTGCAGAAGAAAGAGAAATGGCAGCCCCATCGATATTACAGAAGTATATGGACTATTTTACTGTGCTATCAATTCTTGGAGCTAATAAGTCAGCATCTCAGGGGACACCTTCATAGTTTAAAACCAAAGTTCAGAGGCTGCTGCCTGTCAGGCATGACTCCAGCTTTCATTCTGATCAAGGAGAGTGGGAGATGAAGGACCTTCTTACACAACGACCAGACGAGCACCTCTCATCAGGACCAGGGCTGCTCAGCTGGTAACAAGCACCTCCTATGTGGCTGGCTAATTCTTCATTTCCTTGTCATCAGTAGTGCCTGCAAAGCCCACACAGAAGGCAGGCAGATTAAAATGTTAAACTCAGAAGAGAAATTTGAAAATCAATTTGAGGTTCCTGAAGAAAAGGCCAGGGAAGATAATTAAGACTCGTAACTCCCAGCTTCAGCTGCTTCATTTTCTAATTCTGGGACAAAATAAAACCATCATTTTCCAAGGAATCAGAGTGAGCAGGAATGCAATGGTAGGTCTGAGCATGCTCCCCAGGCCGAGAGCCACCATGGCCAAGGCATTCCAAGTTCATGGACAGGACATGCACCCCAATGAGCCAGCCTTACTGGCAAACTGACTCAAAACAACTCTCTCATTTTCTTTTCATGTACCTTTTTGTTTTTCTGGCCACAGAAAGCCAATGCAAATGGGAAAGGTTGGCTGCTTCCAAGTTTACAGTAAATAACTTGAAAGAGCTGTAGATTGCCCAGGACCTGGGTGTCAGGAGCTAATGCATTCTAAATGTAACCCATTTCCAGCAGAGCCAAACTCCGCTTTGACATTTTCCTTTGCTGCACACGAATATTTGTATTTTCGATGCTTTGCTCTGTCTCTGATTTGCCTATTGTGATTCACGCGGACCAGCAATGCTAATAGGATGCTTCATTTCCCCCTGGGGCCAACACAAGATAAATTACAGCTTCGTGATCCATCTCGCTGTACAGTAAATACCCCTGTGCTTCTTCGTACTTTCCATGCAAAACATATGTGGATGCAGTTCACTTTTTAAGCTACCGAGAAATGGAAGGAGAGATGGAATTCCTCCTTCTCTGGGTAGCGGGTATTTGTAGAAGACCCAGAAGAATTTAATTCCCTGGCTCCCAGCAGTGAAGTTCACATAATTATACTATCTCCAGTGAGATCCAAAATTCTGCATACCCCAGTAAAATAAAATTGACGGAAGGAGTCATTTCTGCAGCTACTCAGAATTGCCTATTTTTTATCGATTAGGAAGTCTGCATTGCACATTTCTGCACAAAATTATCAGCCCTAGTTTTTCATCCTACTCCTGTTCAACGAATGGCATTTGGCCTGGAACTTCTGTGGTCAGCTTAGAGTTCAACTATTTATACCTTTTGTCACTTGTTACTCTCCCAGCCAATCACACTCATGCATGGGATATTAGGGGTAGTTAATGAGCACCTGTTATTTCCAGACACTGCAGAGGAGGCAAAAGAAATAGATCACCAAGCTGAGATCTTCTTAGGAAAAGGAGCTGGATGCACATAGCAACGTGACATTTTAGACCAAAGAGAGATTCAGAGCTTTTCTTCTAACGTTTCTCAACCTCAGTTTTCCAAGGATCGCCTTCATGATTTTGGCAAGAATCCACAAAGACTTATAATATTTTTACTTCACAATTTTAACTAGATTTGCTTGATTTTACTTAAATTTATTTATAGAGAAGACTTTAATTTTTTTCATTTGTAACACTTTTATTGTTTTAATTTTTTAAAATTTTATTTTAAAAATAATTTTATTGGAGTATAGTTGATTTACAATGTTGTGTTAGTTTCAGGTGTACAGCAAAGTGAATCAGTTATACATATACATATCTCCATTCTTTTAAAATATAATTTGAAAAACAACACAATCATTGACAAAGTGAAGGCACTATTTAGGTACAATTTCCAGTCTGACATTGTTACCCTCATAGTGAGGAAACAGATATGTGTCCACCTATTTAACATGGAGTCTGATAAGTACAACAGAGACAAGTGAGGAGGGAGCAGTTAGCCAACTGTAAGGGTAGAGGAAGGCTTCCTGGAGGAGGGGACATCTAAGTTGGGCTAGAAGGATGATTAGGAGCTCATCAGGAAGACAAGAAAACCTTCGATATTCCCTTGCGGTCTTCCTTGTGTCTCTGGCACCAGCCAAGATGTCTTGGCATTAATTTACCTGCTGTCCTCTCTGGAATCATGCAGAGACAGTCAATTACTGACTATTTAACATGGACATCAAAATTGATTTGCACCAGCACCTTTCAAATTGTTTAGGTAGTTGCTGTGACATGATCTGATTATTTCTTTCATGAAACAACTCTAAAATGTTGTCTGTTCCCACGCTCAGCATCTCTCATTTGTTTAGATTGTTATGATTTATTTTAAAGGCCACATTGTCAGCTACTCCCACTTTCTCCAGGTTCTGATGCTCTGCTAGGGTCAGAAGCCCAATCTCTCTAGCTTGACACAAATGTCCCGGCTTTCAAAGTGCACGAAGTTTAATGATGCCTGGTTGTGGTGACCTCCCTCCCTGAGCTGAAGAATCCATTTCCTGGCCACCTGATTGTCATATAGCGGAAAACCCCCAAAACCTTTTAGTTGGATTTCCTTAATTTCTTCTCCTTAGGGCATAGAATCATCTCATTTCTCACAGAGCCTATGTGAAGCATGCTTCAAGTTTATGCAAAGGATAACAGCCTCTGATACTTCCTCTTTTTTTGATATCACTTCTCTATGGCAGGGAGGTTTTTAGCAGGGTTATCGCAGCAAACTGAGCCCCAAAAAGAATGAGGTACAGCACAGCCCACAGATACAAACAAAGATGGCTGCAAGGGTGCTTGCCACCTTCCATGAAAATGAACAGACGTCCTTGGAAAATCACATTGATTAAATACCACTCATTTGAAAGTAGAGACTACGAATCACTCATCTTCCCTGGATGATCAGCCTCCCTTGGTGTTACGGGGCCACGCGCTATCTGGAGGAAAGAGTGACGGTTTCCGTCTATCAGAGACCCACAAAACAGTCTCCAGCACCCACTGTGGGTGAGACCCGAGTAAGGTGTTAGGCAGCCCATGGAGAATAAACCTGGCAGCGACCCTGCAATCTGGGATCTGGCCTAATGGTGAAACTGAGTTCCCTTGAAACCGAGTTTCTCTGCTAAATTTATGATTAACCTCCCTGCCCAAAACTTTATTTCCTCTTTTCTTGTCCCCCACCTGTTTCCCTCAGGAATGAGGAGCATCAAATCAAAGTGGGGACTGAAACCCAGCAGGGCCCTGGAGGGCCTTCCCAGGGACAGACCCCCGGCCCCACTGCCATGTTCCCCATCTCTTGTTGGTAGAAAAGCTTTAGTCTCCCAGGGCTCCCCTGAGTCTCAAGAGACTGGCTCGGGTGTTAGTGATTGGAAGCATGTGAACATGTCGTAACAAAAGAGAGCAGTTGCGCCAGGAGAGCTGGCAACAATTTAAACAATAGATCAGCCATATTGCAGAGTCACAGAATCTTTATTTCCTCCCTGAAGGACACAGATAACAGTGTCTGACATACATTCCTGAGTTGTTTTTTGCAGAAATCAGACTCCCACCAGATGGAAACTGCTGACCACAAGCACGTAGACCTCAGACCAGCTGCAAACAGAAGGTTGATGATGTTGACTCTTGAAATACCACCTTGTTACCACACCACGCACTAATCAGAGAACCGTGTACCAGCTAATCACGCGGTCCAAGACCCCCTCCGTTTTCTCACGCTTGTCTTTAAAAACCTCACACCCCAGCCAGTCAGTAAGATGGATCTGAGACAAAATGAAGTCTCCCATCTTCTTGGCTGGCACCTTCTCGTTCAATAAACTTCTTTCTGCTTTGGTTTGTCTGGTCTTACTGTGTGTCATGCACATGAACTTGGTTCTTCAACAATTGGAAAGGCAGGTATCAAACAAATAAGTACAAGCCTGAAGATGTGGTTACACATTGGGTTTAATGTTAAGATGGGAATGAACAGGAAAATAACTGGGCACGGGGGGATGGTAGGTGAGAAGAGAAGAAATTCTCTTAAATTCTCATGAAAGAATGTGAAGAAATTAGTCAGACAAATTGGGAAACTGGGAACGAGGGTGGAGGGCAGATGCATAGTGCATTTGGGGTAGAAGAAACAAGCAGTGCAAAGGCCCTGAGGCAGGAGTGTGCAGGCCTCCTCTTACGGAACAGAAAGGGAGTCTGAATACAGTGAGGGTGGGGTCAGTGGCAGGAGAAGAGTCAGAGAGGTAGGTATGGACATATCATGTTTTCTAATTCAAGGCTTTCTGACCCCAAATTTATTCTTTAAAGACTTCTTGCTTTCTGGTATCCAGAAGGCCTTGTGGCAAAGGTGGCCTCTGTGAGTTTGCTCTAAAATGGCAAGCTCTGATTGTTCAGTTCAACAAGCTGTGGTACATCACCAGCCTTGTGTCTGGCTCTGTGCTCTTGCCTGGGACACTTAGCCGGTCAGCCTGGAGGCTGCTGCTGGTCTGCCACCCTTGGACCCCCCGCAGTGTGGAACTAGAGCAGCAGCATCAGCCCTGCTTCGCCGGGCCAGGACTCTCCCCTGTATGGAGGAACTGTGTGGCCAGTAAGTGCAGCTTGGTAACAGCAATGAGAAGTCCCACCCAGGATGAGCCAGGCATCACGCTGTGTGCTTTACACACAGAACTTCATTTAGACCTTGCAGTGATCTTGGCATTAGGTGCTTTTATACAGAGTAGAATGTGGTGGAGGTGAAAAAGGGTTGGGTGATTTCCAAGGCTACACACTTAGTGGGTGGCAGAGTCAGCCATAGAAACCATTGAGGCTTGAATTTTGTCCCCCCAAAAAAGCATGTTGAAGTCCCAACTGCAGAATGGGACCGTATTTGTAACTAGGGTCTTTCCAGAGGTAATCAAGTTAAAATGAGGTCATTAGGGTGGGCTCCAGTCCAATATGATGGTGTCCTTATAAAAATTTCAAGGGGAAATTTCAAGGCAGAGGCAGGCATACACAAAAGGAAGACGATGTGAACACACAGGGAGAAGACGGCCATGTGACTGGAGTGATGCATCCACAAGCTAAGGAATGCGAGGACCGCCAGCAAACACCAGCAGCTGGAAGAGACAAAGAAGGATCCTCCCCTGGAGCCTTCAGAGTGAGTGTGCCCTGCTGACACGCTTCCAGCACACAGAGCTGTGAGACAGTGTTTCTCTTGTTTTAAGCCACCCAGCTTGTAGCATTTTGCTATGGCAGCCCTTGGAAACTAATACAGAAATCAAACCTGAAGCTGATACCCTCCGCTTTCTGAGCTGCAAAGCCCGCCGAAACTCTTTTGCTCAGCTGCCCTTCAAGTCCACTTGGTCCTGTACCGGGGCCATGGGGATGCAGAAGGAGAGAAGGTCCTGGAAGGACACGCAGTCCAGCCACGGACTGTCCCGTTCAGCTACACAAGCCCCGTGTGAGCAGATGGGGATCCCGCACACAACGTGCTCAGGGTAAGCTTGTTAAATAAACGAGGACCTATGTGTCACAGTCAGCCACAGAGGCCCAGCCTGGGGGTGCACAGACAGGGGGGTGTTTTGGGGTGGGGAGGCAGGAGGCTGGGTCAGCAGGAGAGGCCCTCCAGGGTTGGCTGAAGGTGCTTAACTAGGATTTGTGCCTCTGACCAGATTTATCTCAAGAGGAAATGAAAATAATCCTTGCCCGTGTTTCCAAATTTTGGAGGAATTGCAGACTTAAAAAAAGAAATTATCAAGAACTTCAATAAAAGGGCTATAAATAAGACTTATTATCTCATTGTTATGTGCTGTCCCTCAAGGTGGCCAATCTGATAAGCATTCCAATTTATACCTGGCTGGACAAGGCTTAGAACTCACATGGACGTATCCTTTATTCTTCTCAAGAAATAGGGCCAGACCTCAGTAGGGGTCCTGCTTCCCCCTCCACAGGGGCTGATTCTTATGGAGTCTCCTGGCTCTATGACAGGCACACACTCCCAAGGGCACTTCACAAACATTTCTGGATGTTGTCAGAGCCCAGCATTGTCAGAGTGGGCTCAGTGGTCAGGCATATAGACTACTGTCAGGGCGGGGTCATTGAACAGACAAAAGGTAGCTCTCATTCCAACAAATATAGCTCTGCTGGTGCCTGAAATTCCACCAGCAGAGTCCATTTCCTTAGGCTGGTATCCCTTGGTTTTATTTTTGTTTCATTTTCAATTTTTATCTTTATGCTCTGTAGATAAAATTTAGAAATATAAAAAGGTAAAAAAAGAAGGGTACTCCTACTGTTGGGAAGCAATCAACAGTAATTTTTAGGCATATTGACTTTCAATCTTCTTTTGGTAAATTTTTTTGAAACAGTAGATCTCGTGCTTTATGTACAATTCTGTATCCTGTATCTTTGTTTCATATTATAAGGGCATTTTCCTAGCTTATTAAAGACTCCCTGCAGGCATTCATTTTAATGGTTGCATAATGGTCCATTGTATGGATAATGGCAAACATTTTTAACCTACTTTCAAATGGTTGAAATGTAGGTCGTTTCCAATTTCTTACAACCTTAAGTAGTACTGGGATAAACAGTTTAATGTGTTTTTAAAATAATGTTGGCAAAATGATGATGAATTCTAGGAAGTGGAAATACTGAGTCAAAGGGCATGAATATTTTAAAAGTTCCTGCTATGTTTCACTATTTTACTTAGAAATGCAGCCTTCCATTTCCCCTTCCCCAGTGAGAGAATGTATTTTCCTTTTGCGGTACACGGGCCTCTCACTGCTGTGGCCTCTCCCGTCGCGGAGCACAGGCTCCGGACGCGCAGGCTCAGAGGCCACGGCTCACGGGCCCAGCCGCTCTGCGGCATGTGGGATCTTCCTGGACCGGGACACGAACCCATATCCCCTGCATCGGCAGGCGGACTCTCAACCACTGCGCCACCAGGGAAGCCCAAGAGAATGCATTTTGTCACCAACATTCCACTATGCTAACATGAGTCTCCTAGGAAATGGAACCAACCTTCCCATTTGTGGGGTGGACACTGGCTGAATGACTGTGTTATGACCCCCAGCAAGACTCAGCCAATGAGCTGCTCTGAAGAGCCACTCTCCTCCTCTTCCCTGGGACCGGTCCCCTTGGGTATTCTGGGAGCACATTCCTCTCAGTATGGTCTGGAGATTGGAGATCACCTGCGTGGGTTTTGGCCTGGCTGGTACCCGAGACTATCAGCAAGAGACAGCAGGCTCCTGCCTGTTAAATGAGATGGTCTCAGCTCCTGCCAGCAGACACCCAGCCGCAACTCAAGGGGAAGGTGACTCATTGCCTCTCCATTCCCCTGGAATGTGCGGTCCTTTGGGGATTTTCAACTAGCATCTCTCCCTCCAGACAGTAGGGTGGGAATTGAGTGGAAGGGAGCAGATTGTAGCTGTTGCAGGGGAAGCCCAGCTGCTAAACTAGTGCTGACAGCAAAGACTGCTGAAGACTTCAAGCCCAAGTGTATTTCAGTGGGTAGCAGGCAGGCGTGGGCTGATTTAAGTCACACCGATTGCGATAGGAAGGGGGTGGGGGGAAGGGTAACGCCATCTACAACATAAATGAGCAACTATTATACGTTAAACACTAGGTGTGACGTTTCATGCATATCAGCACACTTAATTCTGTCTAAACTCTTGAGAGTTATTTTACCAAATTTTAGAGAAAATGAAACCAGAGCTCAGAGAGGTCACACAGCCAGTGAGTGACTCTCAGGCTACAGACATAGTTTATCTGATTCCCACGCTCATGTGCCTTCTGGGTACCTAAAGAAGCCCTTCCTGGTGGAGTCTCAAGGTCTCCCTGCTGCCTTCCTCACAGCCAGATTCAAATGGGCGATAGGGTCCGATGCCAGTGAGAAAGTCTAGGTCTCATGTCTCAGGTCTCTTATAGCCCCAATGATAGATAAACAAATTACAGTCTCTCCTTCCTTCCTCCCTCCCTCCCTCCCTTCCCTCTGTTCTTTTCTTTTCTCTCTCTCTCTTTCTTTCTTTTTCTTTCTTTCTTTCTCCTTCTTTTCTTTCGTCTTTCTCTTTCTTCCTTCCTTCCTTTCTTTCTTCCTTCCTTTCTTTCTCTCTCTCTTTCCTTCCTTCCTTCTTTTCTTTCTTTATTTCTCTTTCTTTCTTTCCTTCCTTCCTTCCTCTCTCTCTTTCCTTCCTTCCTCCCTCCCTTCCATCTTTTCTTTTTTCTTTCTTTCTCCTTCCTTTCTTTCTTTTGTCTTTCTTTCCTTTCTTTCTTCTTTCCTTTCTTTCTCTCTCTCTTTCCTTCCTTCCTTTTCTTTCTTTCTTTCCTTCCTTCCTTTCTCTCTCTCTTTCCTTCCTTCCTCCCTCCCTTCCCTCTTTTCTTTTCTTTTTTCTTTCTTTCTCCTTCCTTTCTTTTCTTTCTCTTTCTTTCCTTTCTTTCTTTCTTCTTTCTTCCTTTCTCTCTCTCTCTTTCCTTCCTTTTCTTTCTTTCTCTATTTCTTTCTTTCTTTTTTCTTTCTTCCTTTCTTTCTCTCTCTTTCCTTCCTTCCTTCTTTTCTTTCTTTCTTTCATCTTTCTTTCTTTCCTTCTTTCCTTCCTTCCTTTCTCTCTCTCTCTTTCCTTCCTTCCTTCCCTTCCTCCCTTTTTCTTTCTTTCCCTTTCTTTCTTTCTTTCTTTCAAGTGAAACAAGTAAAGTGTTTATTAGGAGGAGAAAGGGTACATGTGGATGGACACATTGGTGGGCTCAGAGAAAGAGTTGCACAATTGCAGTAGTTTGAATCACTTTTATGGGGCATTTCTTCTGGGTTTCCTCTGGCAATTCATCTTGCTTTGCCTGGTTCTGAGTTTTATTTTGTTTATCTCAGGGTCCTCCCTTGTGTGTGTGCCCATCTCTTAGCCAAGATGGATTCTAGCGAAGAGGCCTATGGTAGGTTGACATCACCTACTATGGGGTGGCGCCCCCTCCGTTTTTGGACCCTGAGGAGCCTGCCTGTGCATGTGTAATTGGCAAGGTCTCCTTGACCTTTAGAATGAGAAATATGTGGCCTCTTTGTCTCTTACCTGGGCAGGGCTCAGCTTCTCCTCCCTCCTCCTATTGTCTTCATCTTGGAGTGTCTGTCCACAGGGGACCAACTCCCGCTGCTCAGCCTGGGGCCCATCTATCTCTTGCCTCAAATCCCCCTAAGAGATGTAGACCCCAAGAAATCTTTACTGGGAAGATGAAGGACAAAGGTCTGTCTTCTGTAGCTTCTTCAGGCTGGTAAGGGCCTCATAGACCCTACCTAGTTGGGGCAGTCATTGCATTTCAAGCTTCACCTTTCCTAGCTCCAGCAGAGAACTCTTAGTCTTTGGAAAGACTCCATGAAGACAGGAAGGTTGTAGGTACTAGCCTTGTACAGGCTAAGTGTGTACAGTGCCTGGAACATAATAGATAATTGATGTGTACTGATATTAGCTTCCTTTCTCCATTGGGGTCAAGTGGATTTGCAGTTCATTCATCACATATTTACTGAGCATCTACTATTTGCCATCCAGAGTAATTCCTGCGAGGATCTGCTGCCAGGAGAAAGGAGTATGGGAGCACTCACAGCAAGACGTGGTCTTTCCCTATAGTGTACCTGGAAGGAAGATGGTTATTGTCAAGCTTTAAGACCTCACCAAGAAATGCTGATAGAAGAATGATCCGAAACCCAACTCATGTACCTTTCATGATGCTTCCTTCCTTGGAGACTTAGGAGAAGAAGCCTACAAACAACATGATGGCTTACTTCAATTAAACTGAGACACTGCTCTCCTGTTGGCAAATCTTGCCAAATTTCCTGGGATTGTACAGTCAGACAAGACCCTGGATTTACAGCACAATTCTGCACAGGGACTTTTACAATGACACGAAAGAACAACTTTTTTCCAGCATTTACAAACAAAATACATGAAAGCTTTACCTCTACGGAGGGGGATTTGGAATTTTGGCCAGTTGCTTACTGGATTATTCAACTAAGTACTTTGAAAGTATTTGGTTGAATACTTAGTTGAATAAAGAAGAGATAGAGGGTTGATGCAGATGGAGGGGGATCTTTGCAGGGAGGTTGTGATATTTCAGTGGGATCATGTGGAAGGAGAAAAGCATCCAGCCTCTCTCCCTTCCCTGTCCATCACTGCCCTTGGCTAGGGAACCTGCCTGCTGCAGCCTAGAAAGTACAGCCTTGAGTATTACTTGCCACCATCCTGATGGCTAAGCAGGTGGAGATAAGGCAAGAGATGGAAGTTGAAAACTGAGCCAAACTGAGCTGCCCAACCAGAGCCTCTCTTCCCAGTATTTGGAATTGATTGACAGTGACCGAGTCAGTTCGATGGTAGTAGATCCTGGACTACATGGCATGCAGATTTGAGCTGGGTTCTTGGGCTGGGCCTTGGGAAAGCAGATCTCAACTGCTTGAAGAGGGCACATGGAACAGAGGAGCAGAGAGGGAGAAACAAGGAACCCCAGTGTGAGAGACATATGGAAAAGATAATTGATGATAATTTTCCATTTCTAATGAGGCTTGAATATCCTTACTGCACTTTATTTCTCTGCCATTTGCCCGTATCCTCTCAATAAGCCTTCATTGTATGGAGATAGCATGGGTGGCTTGCTGTTTCTGGCCACTCAAGATGTCCTTTCTGAGACACAGGACAACTCTCACAACTGGTTGCTTCACGACTTTGCCTCAAACTTGCCATTTGGTAATTAAAGAGCATACAAGACAATAAAGTAACAGTAGGCTATCAACAAAAAGATGAAACAAGGCAACGGCCATTTAAAACAGCATGAAAGGCAAATAATAAGGCTAAAAAAGCCCCAAATAAAAGTTGAATATGATGAGAGAATTAGCAGATAAAATAGAAGCCAGGGATAAAAGTACAAAGGAGATAGAAGAAAGCCATTAAATCCTACATCAGTTGAGAACAATTAAAATACAAGAAATGAAAGAGCAAAGTGAAGACAAAGAATATAACCTACAAACTATAAAGCTAGGTTAATCAGGCAATAAAACAAAATGGATAAGAAGATAGAGAATCACTGTTGTGCACCAGGAACTAACATAGTGTTGTAGGTCAATTATACTTCAATTAAAAAAAAACAAGATTCAGAACTGCCACCCTGCCCCTAAGTGGGCAAAGGAAGCTGGAAGGCTAAAGGCCTCGTCTGTCCGAAATTCTGAGAAATGCACAAAAGCTTTGGGTTGGGCTGGTGTGGCCAGAGGAAATCATCAGAGCAAAGAGTTGTCTATGAGCAGCTGGCCTCCTTCTCCCAACCCTCTCCAGGGTACTGAGAAGCGTGGGACGGCCAACCTCAGTGCAGTGATACTAAGGTATATTCTGATGCTATCAAGAAGTTATCAGGGAGCACCCAGCACAGTCAAAGGGAACAGCCATCTGACTATGAAAATTATTGGTTCCATTTATTTGAGTTATAAGATCATTTAGGTTTTCCATTTCTTCTTTCATCAATTTGAAAAGCTGTATTAAAATTTTGTTTATGTCAGTTACATTTTCAAATGTATTGTCATAGTCATTTTTAATACCATTTGATTGTCATTTAACATCTGTTCTCCTCTCTTTTCATTCTTGCTCTAGGTTATGTCTTCTTTCTTTTTAACCTGATCATCCTTAGCAGAGGTTTATCAATTGTATCAGTGTTTTCAAAGAAAGAGCAAATCCAAAGAATAGAAATTAATGAAATAGCAAACAAACTTACAATAGAGAGGTCCATTCGGGCAAAAAAGGATAGCTATAAAACACAGCTAACAACACGGAGAGAAAAGCTAACGCTACAAGAGGGTTTAGTCGTGGGTCCTATCAGAGATCACTCTGAAGACACATCAGGCAGGCTGTGGAACTTCAGGAGGACTGTGAAGAATGACAGCATTTGCACAGTCTGAGAAGAGCAGGGGGAGGAAGGGGTGGGGGGAAGGCCTCAGCAAAGGCGTAGAACAGACAGGTTGACGGACTTGGTTTCTCTCCTGGGATTTAAGGTCACAGAGTTACACAGCAACTAAGGGCCAGATCACAAAGGGCTGTGACGCGAAAGCCAGTGGGCGAGAGTTTGTGGCCCATCCTGAAGTTAGTGGGCACTGACAGTGTCTGCCGGATGAAGGATGTAGCCCTGTAGGAGGATCTCTCTGCAGAGGAGCAGAGGGGAAAGCAGTTGGACAGGGAGACTGCTGGCAGGCTGTGGAGGCCATCCAGGCCTAGTGATGGGGTCCAGCAGCGGGAAGCCTGCGGAGAAGATGGAGAGAAGGGTCTAGAGCCCAAGCAATTGGGAAGGGAAAAGAGGCGAGGGCACATGAGATGTCCGGTCCTTGAATGAGGGCTCCAGAAACTTCCGGCAGGGATGAGTGACCCATTGTAGTGCTCCAGTGATGACAGGGAGCCTCAGCCTCTTTGCTCTGACCCTTTCCCTCCAGCAGACTGGGAAGACAGACCCCACCTCGATCTTCAAAGAAACGATTACACCTCCCTGACCTTCCCACTCTTAAGAGCCTCACTCGTGGCAGTGTATGTAGGTCAGAGCAATTGCTCCTGTGCCCTTAAATAGAGTTCTCTCCCTCCTGAGCCAACAGTCCTGATTGCCAGCTCCCTGTGCACTTAGAGAGCTCTTTCTGCTAAAGACAGTTGCACACCCTGGCTGCGCAGCCCGATGGCTCAAAACAAAAAAGGCTGGAGAGATTCCTTCTGAGCTGTTGGTCTCTGATTCTACTGCTCAATGTGACAGACAGCACATAACAGAGCAGACGTCAGGATGGACCTTCTGTGGGAGTTCAGCACAGCAGAAAGATGATCATTTTCTATTTGAAAATGTAGTTTTCACATGCTTTTATGCCTGGTGCTCACTCAAGGAGAAGTCGGGGGGAAGAGGTCATATTTCCCTGATGGCTGAGCTGAACTTCTCCCAAGAATAAGAAACAACAGTCCTCAAAGTTTCAATGAGATTCTCTCTCATATTACCAATGTTAACGTAGTAGTACGATCATGTGTGCTAGAGTATACTCTGCCATTTTTAATGGATATTATACACACTCATAGTTCCTTTTATGGCTATGACCTATGTTTGGAAATTGCTGAGTTAGAACAGGTTTCTTAACTGCAAGGCTTCTTCGAGACTTTGATATGCTAATTTGTATTGAGGATTTCCAAGAGAACCAGCGTTCCCAAGATTATGCATTCTTGGAATCAATTTTTTGTAGAGCATCTCCTGCAACTAGATCTTCACAAGGTACCTTTAGGGAAGATTGGATTTCATCCTGGAGACCATGAAAGCATTATGGCCTGGGACAAAGGCATGTGTGTTTAAGTGTGGAATTCCCGACAGAACAGTAGTAAACTGAGTTCCTGTCACTCCCTCCCCCCTTTGGATTTCCCAGGCTGGGGACAGCCCCACCTGCTGCATACCTTTCTCCAGATTCGTCCTATGCCTTTGCAGTTATTCCTGCTCCATCCAGACCCCCAATTACAAACCCTCTTGCCATGCAGCTGTTACTGGCTTAGTCTCTCTGGCCACCCAAGGCCCATCGTGAAGCATCAACGTATTACAACAGCTCCAGGAAGGGTGAGGTGGACATCTTGGGTGTCCCTCTAGGGTTAGGGCTGGATGAGGAGAGCATGCCCACTTACTGGCAGTGCCACTGTTTAATATAAATCTCCCTGACCACAGATTTGCTGATCATGCGCTACTCAGCAATTGTACCATAACTGGTTTGATGGAGAAACCCTGAAATTAATGAATATGTGGCCCTAGGTGAGTCCCATAATCTCCCCGAGTTGCAGTTACTCAGCTTAAAGTAAAGATACAATTTCCTTCTCTGGCATTCTTTAAGAAGGATTATATTGGATGATGGACGCTGAGGCTCTAGTCTGAGTTTAGACTGGACTCAATATGCCTGGACATAGGTTGTTGGAGGGCAGACATTGGGATGATTTGCAGGAAGGTTCCAGGGAAGGCCAGTGTTGGCGAGTGTATTCATTTGTTCATGTTGTTCTACAAACTGGGTGACTTAAACAACAGAAATTTATTGTCTCGCAAATCTGGAAGCTAGAAGTCTGAGAGCAAGGTGTTGGCAGAGTTGGCTTTTTCTGAGGGTTGTGAAGAAGAATCTGTCCACGCCTCTCTCTGAGCTTTTGATGATTTGCTGGCATCACCCCAATCTCTGCCTTCATCTTTACATGGTGTTTTCCCTGTGTGCATGTTCACGTCCAAATTTCCCATTTTTATAAGGACACCAACCACATTGGACTAGGGGCCCACCCACTCCAGGATGATCTCATCTTAACTAATCATATCGGCAAAGACCCTATTCCCACATAAGGTCACATTCTGAGGTACTAGGGCTTAGGACTTCAGTGAAAGAATTTTGAAGGGACACAATTCAATCCATAACAGGGAGGAATGTGGGATAACCCAGGAAGTTCATACAAGACCTGGGAACTGCAGAACTCTGCATGGTCTGCAGCCTGCATCGTGCCAGTGTCATGAACAGCCTGAATGTTGGGATCATGTATGTTGACAGTATGTTACTAGTTACTGGTGTGGAGGTCCCATTTGCACCAAAGACTGGTGAGGCCTGGGGAAAGTAGCTTGTGTACAAAATGCTTGGCGTGTGTCTGGTCCTTAGTCTATGACAGCTCCTTGTCACCCACCCCCTAACTCCCTGTGTTCCAGCTGAGCACGTTCTCTCCTTCATCCTCTGTAGATTTTGTTTTTTGCAACCGCCTTCCAGGGCCATTTCTTCCAGATTCAGCCAACCCTGTTTTCAAAGATCAACCTACACGCTTCCTGTGGCTGAAGCCCTCTGCTTCCCAAAGCCCTGTCAGATCCCTGCCTCTAGAGGTACCTCTCGGGACTCATAGGAGGCATGCTGTATCTGACCCCCTTTATCTTTTAGCAGCCTTGGTGCCAGGGGAATTGCCGGGTGAAATATGTCACCTCTGAGAAGTGAGAAAATTCCTTAACAGCAAAAGGTGTTGTTTTCACTTAGCATGTGTTTAAATTTTTACACAATGCACAAACTTGTGGAAATCACAGACTCTCAGATGGGTGTTTGATATCCAGAGTCACCATGTTTTCCTCGCCAAGTCACTGAAGGTGGCGTGGTGTGTGTGTTTGGTTGGGGTGGGGTGGTACTAGGGTTCTGATGGAAGGAATATCGTGTGCTCACAGGTCCAGCATGGCCCCTGCCGGGATCTGGGCATCAGAGAAAGTCAGCTCATCTTTGAAATGTGTATTTATTCATCTGTAAGCTTGAAGGATTCTCTTTTTTCAGCTATGTGTCCTTCCCATGTACGCTTGGCTCCAGACTGCCCAGGGCAAGGGCAGGCTGAGTAAGTACAGTTCTCTCGGGCTAGTGGAGTTATACTGGGGTCTCCTCCATCCTCCTTCAAACCTGACACAACAACCATGTTCTAGAACCACAAAATCAGGACCAAGCTCTGTCATAAGCTTTCCATGACAATGCCTTCTTTCCCTCTCTTTCTTCCTTCCTGGTGTAAGTATATATGGAGTATCTACCATATGCCAGGCACTGTGCTGGGTGAAGGATACAAGGTAAGCATCAAGCCATCTTGGGTTTCTGGTCTGGTGGGGCAGGCAGAGCCCCCAAACTTTCAATCCAGGACTGTCCTTCAGTCCCATGATTATTGACCGTAAGAAGGTGCTACCCATAGTGAGGTATGTGTATCCATCTCCAGCCTTGATCCGAGACAATCTGCAATTAGGGATTTCAACTCCTGGAGGTAATACAAGGCTAGGTGACAGAAGTGAGTGAAGCAGACTAGTTAAGGATGACAAGTGGGAGCTTGGCCATAGGAGAGCTGATGCCGGGTCCAAAGTGGCTGGGCTATTATTTAGCTCTGATTGTGGTCAAGCAGAAATTGAGGACCCACGCTGAAACCTTCGGATGCTTTTGCAGATTTTTATGAGACATCTCCTGATTTTTAAATATTAAAAGCCAATCATTTTAAAAAAAGAATATTAAAAACAAATGAGCAAAAAAACACATTGGGCAATGCAAGTCAGATATGTCAACTGATCAGATTCGATTTCCAGACCGAAAGGACGGCAAGTGCATTGACCAAGCAGGGCCCTACCCACGTACAGACTTTCCGTGATGAATCGTCACTGCTAGCTTCTGCTGGATCCCAGGTTTAACTGGTGACATCAGAGGCAGGAAAGCCCCATAGCGGGGGTCCCTCTGCTGCCTGCCGTGAAATGCAAGTATGAAGTTCATAAATATCCATGACATGAAAATCTCTCTTACCGACTCAGTATTGACTTAGAATGGCTGCTGACGAATTTTACACAAGACAGTTAAATAGGAAGATATAGCAACTGAAGTGCCTAGAATCCAATGGATGAATTTGTTAATTACTCTTCCTCATCTGAACGGCTGGTCTCAGGCATTGCTGGGTAACAGAGCAGCGACAATCTAGCCCCAAATTCATTCGTTTCCTTAAAAACTGCTACTGAGCCTCTACTTAAGGTGGGCATTGTGACCCCCAGTTGGGATGGCGAGTCCTTGCCCTAGGGGTCCACACTCTCCTAGAGGAGTAGAGTCAACCGTCAGTCAAAATGCCTGAATTGTGCACTGGCTGTGAGGGGGGCAGGCTAACCCTGGAAATCTATACAGTAAATTACGTTCTTTTGTGGGTGAAGAGGTCGCGTATGTGGCTTACGTTTCATTGGAAGTCAATGCTGGGTTTTCTGGATTCATCCCCCATGCCATAGAGATTTAATGGACAAAACAAGATCTGGTGGGAGAAATTTGCAACATTTTTGTTCTGAAGAAATACTGAATCTTAGTTAATTTGTTTTCTAGGAACTGTAATAAGCATGGAAAATTTAATATTTAAATGCCTTGAATGTATTTAAGACTGTCCAAGTGTTTAATAAATGTCATATTATATTTCACACAAAAAAAGGAGTCACTCGCCTTTCTTTCTAACTGCTTTCCAGATAGCTCTTTTCATTTAAAGCTCACACAGAACACTGTAAGATCATCAATGAATGCTGAAGCTATAAAAAATAACTCTTAAATTTCCACAACGAATGAATAGCAGGTGGTGGACACTCTGGAGAGAGAGGGCAAATTCTCTGCTCTCTGACTGTAGGCAAGACAGAGGCAGAGGGAGGGTGGAGGCGCAACTTAGAGACCTGGGTCTGTCTGGGTCCTGGCATCACTTTTTGACAGCGTCCATGGATCCTCCTGGGGGCCTTCAAGCATAGGTAGAGACAAGGACTGGTTAAGAATTAACGACAACTTGGAACCAGCAGGAAAGTTGAGACTCTGGCCCTGACCCATTGAGGAATGGGGCTCCATTCAGGCCGAAGACTGTATCCTCCAGTAGGGTCTGGATGGCTCTGGGTCCCATGTGTCCTTCCCCCAGCACTGTCTCCTCCAGCCAGAATGGCTTCTGTCCTTCTACTGGGTTAGTCCCACATTTGAGCCTCTTCTCATGGAATCATTGAACCAACCTCCTCCTCTGCACATACGCCAAAGTCGTCTACTTCTGAGGCCAGCTTTAGTCCTATGGAGCCTTCTCTTCCAGGAAGCCCTTCCTATTTACTTCAGCTCCCTTCTGGAAGCTCCTGAACACAAGCATTTATTGAGTGCCTACCACATACCTGGGGTTTTACCTATAAATTAGGTTCTTTCATTCTCGCCGCAACCCAGCATAGAAAGTCTCCTTCACAGATGAGAGCACAGTGGGTCAAAGAAGTTCCCCACGAGGTGTGGGGCCGCCCGGCTACTAAGTGGTAGGTGTGGAGTCTGACCTCGTGTTTTCCCTTTCTGGAGAGAAGTCACTCATTTTCTATATGGTGCTTCTTTCAGCCTTTCCTTCAGGAACGCCTTCTGTACCATGTACAGAAAAAAATTTCGATTCTTTTTTAAAGCATTTTTATGGATTCATGCGTTTTCTCTTAAAACTTCCTCTCTTTAATATCATGATAAATGGAATTACCATCTACCAAGTGTTTTGATCCAGAAATCCAGGAAGTTTCCTAGATTTTTCCCTTTCTTGTACTCCTCACACGTTACACGTAATTAATGCCTGAAATCCCACCTCCTCATTATCTCACCAATGTGCCTTTTTCTTGCCTTATAGTTTACCTGGACAATTGCCATAGCCTCCTAACTGGCTCCCCTCCAATCCAACTTCCATAAGGTGGACAGAAAGTTATTTCTATAAAGCTAAGCTGATCATGCTACCGCAGTGCTTAAAATCCTTTAGTGGTTAGCATTTACCTTCAAATAAACTCCAACCTCTTTAGCTTCTGCACCAAAGTCTCTCTATATGGGGCCCCGGTTTCTTCTCCCACATATCCACCCACCAGCCTCCCATGCAGAGGTCCTTGCAGGGCCCAAGGCCAGCTTTAGTCTTTTCACATGGGGTAGGTTTCTCTTTACCTCCCTCTTCATCTCACCTCTACCTGTAATAGTCACAGTCCCAGGAGGAAAGAGGAGAGGTGGGTAAACAGACTGCTGACCAGGGTGAGGTTCAGGTGTAGAGAAACCACAGGGACTGGGGCAGGGGCCAGGGACACAGACAGCACCCCAGAGCCTGGGTGGGGATGAGGAAGCAGTCTCAGAGATCTGAAGCCAGAGGCTGTGATGACCGGGCCACCTGACAGGACATCTGGCCCTTGGTCAAGGGCACATCCACCTGCAGTGGCCAAGCAAGGAGGGTGCCAGGGCAGTGAATAACCTGGCGTCACTCTCCTTCCTTCCGCTGAGTGCCTGCCTGGCCCCACTGGCTGAACCAGCTGGAAGCCAGAGGGCAGGGCACAGAGTAAGACAGGAGATGAGGGTTCTGGAGGGGAAGAGGCCCCTGTACCAAGTACACTACTCATCCCTTGAACTAGGCCAGGCCACCTTGTCTGGGAGGCCCTCTTGACCACTCCATCCCGGCTAACTCAGGGGTCCCTCCTCCGTGCTCCCAGTGCTTCATGACGGGCTGTTTGGGGGGTCAGAGAAGGTGCATTGAGAACGCGCATGGACGTATCTTTTTACATTTCCCTGGTGGCCCGTCTCCCCTCCATCGTGGGTAATGGGCTTCACATATTTACATTTTTCTACCTCAGGTAGGCTTTCTCTGATTTGTTTTGCCAAAAATAATTACCTGGAAGCGTCCAAAGCCCTCCATGGTTTAGATTTCAGGGTCTGGAGATTGTTAGATTCTGCAGGGTTTTAGATTTCACTGTGATTCCCTTCTTCACCCCAGTGATGACACATGTAAACACAGCAGCCTCTTCCTGTGCCCAGACGAGAGTAATGATAGCGCTGAGCACTCGCTACATCTAGGCCCTGTGCTCAGAACTTACAGGCTTACCTAAGTCATCAAAAGTCCTAGGAGGTAGTTACATAATTCCAGTTTGACAAATGAGGAAGTTAAGGTTCCTGACCATACAAGTGCCACACATTTACTAAGTGTAGAACCAGGACTGGGGTAAGAACTTTAGGAGCTTCATGAATTAAAAATGCTCTGCAGCGAGACCTTCAAGATGGCAGAGGAGTAAGACATGGAGATCGCCTTCCTCCACACAAATACATCAAAAATACATCTACACGTGGAACAACTCCTACAGAACACCTACTGAACGCTGGCAGAAGACCTCAGACTTCCCAAAAGGCAAGAAAATCCCCACGTACCTGGGTAGGGCAACAGAAAAAAGAATAAACAGAGACAAAAGAATAGGGACGGAACCTGCACCTCTGGGAGGGAGCTGTGAAGGAGGAAGCGTTTCCACACACTAGAAGCCCCTTCGCGGGCGGACACTGCGGGTGGCGGAGCGGGGAAGCTTCGGAGCCGCGGAGGAGAGCGCAGCAACAGGGGTGCGGAGGGCAAAGCTGAGAGATTCCCGCACAGAGGATCGGTGCAGATCGGCACTCACCAGCCCGAGAAGCTTGTCTGCTCACCCGCCGGGGCGGGCGGGGGCTGGGAGCTGAGGCTCGGGCTTCGGAGGTCGGATCCCAGGGAGAGGACTGGGGTTGGCTGCGTGCACACAGCCTGAAGGGGGCTAGTGCGCCCCAGCTAGCCGGAAGGGAGTCCGGGAAAAAGTCTGGACCTGCCTAAGAGGCAAGAGACCACTGTTTCGGGTGCGCGAGGAGAGTGGATTCACAGCACCACCTAAATGAGCTCCAGAGACGGGCGCGAGCCGCGGCTAAAAGCACGGACCCCAGAGACGGGCATGAGACGCTAAGGCTGCTGCTGCCGCCACCAAGAAGCCTGTGTGCGAGCACAGGTCACTATCCACACCTCCCCTCCCAGGAGCCTGTGCAGCCCGCCACTGCCAGGGTCCCGTGATCCAGGGACAACTCCCCCGGGAGAACGCACAGCGCGCCTCAGGCTGCTGCAACATCGTGCCGGCCTCTGCCGCCACAGGCTCGCCCCGCATCCGTACCCCTCCCTCACCCCGGCCTGACTGAGCCAGAGCCCCCGAATCAGCGGCTACTTTAGCCCCGTCCTGTCTGAGCGAAGAACAGACGCCCTCAGGCGACCTACACGCAGAGGCGGGGCCAAATCCAAAGCTGAGCCCCTGGGAGCTGTGTGAACAAAGAAGAGAAAGGGAAATCTCTCCCAGCAGCCTCAGAAGCAGCGGATTAAATCTCCACAATCAACTTGATGTACCCTGCATCTGTGGAATACCTGAATATACAACGAATCATCCCAAACTGAGGAGGTGGACTTTGGGAGCAACTGTAGACTTGGGGTTTGCTTTTGGAATCTACTTTGTTTCTGGTTTTATGTTTATCGTAGTTTAGTATTTAGAGTTTATTATCATTGGTAGATTTGTTTATTGATTTGGTTTCTCTCTTCCTTTTTCTTAATATATATATTTTTCCTTTTTTTGTGAGTGTGTAAGTGTATGCTTTT
This sequence comes from Monodon monoceros, assembly GCF_005190385.1. Classification (NCBI taxonomy): domain Eukaryota; kingdom Metazoa; phylum Chordata; class Mammalia; order Artiodactyla; family Monodontidae; genus Monodon; species Monodon monoceros. Next base: position 122,208,089 of record NW_021703767.1, read on the forward strand.
TTGTGTGATTTTGTCTGTATAGCTTTGCTTTTACCATTTGTCCAGGGTTCTGTCTGTCTGTTTATTTTTTTAAGTATAGTTTTTAGCGCTTGTTATCATTGGTGGATTTGTTTTTTGATTGGGTTGCTCCCTTCCTTCATCTTCTTTTCTTTTTTCTTTTTAAAATTACTTTTTAATTTTTTAATAATATCTTTTTTATTTTAATAACTTTACATTATTATATTTTATTTTATTTTTTCTTTCTTTTTTTCTCCCTTTTCTTCTGAGCCACGTGGCTCACAGGGTCTTGGTGCTCCGGTCGGGTGACAGGCCTGTGCCTCTGAGGTGGGAGAGCTGAGCTCAGGACATTGGTCCACCAGAGACCTCCCGGCTCCACGTAATATCAAATGGCGAAAGCTCTCCCAGGGATCTTCATCTCAATGCTAAGACCCAGCTCCACTCAACGACCAGTAAGCTCCAGTGCTGGACCCCTATGCCCAACAACTAGCAAGACAGGAACACAACCCCAGCCATTAGCACAGAGGCTGCCTAAAATCATACTGAGGTCACAGACACCCCCAAACACACCACCAGATGTGGTCCTGCCCACCAGAAAAACAAGAGCCAACCTCATCCATCAGAAAACAGGCAACAGTCCCCTCCACCAGGAAGCCTACACAACCCACTACACCAGCCTTAGCCACGGGGGCAGACACCAAAACCAGTGTGAACTACGAACCTGCAGCCTGCGAAAAGGAGACCCCCAAACACAGTAAGTTAACCGAAATGAGAAGACAGAGAACTACACAGCAGATGAAGGAGCACAGTAAAACTCCACCAGACCAAACAAATGAAGGGGAAATAGGCAGTTTACTGGAAAAAGAATTCAGAGTAATGATAGTAAAGATATCCAAAATTTTGGAAGTAGAATGGAGAAAATACAAGAAATGTTTAGCAAGGACCTAGAAGAATTAAAGAGCAAACAAACAATGATGAACAACACAATAAATGAAATTAAAATTTCTCTAGAAGTAATCAATACCAGAATAATGGAGGCAGAAGAATGGATAAGTGACCTGGAAGATAAAATAGTGGAAATAACTACCACAGAGCAGAATACAGGAAAAAGAATGAAAAGAATTGAGGACAGTCTCAGAGACCTTGGGGACAACATTAAACACACCAACATTTGAATTATAGAGGTCCCATAAGAAGAAGAGAAAAAGAGAGGGACTGAGAAAATATTCGAAGAGATTATAGTTGAAAACTTCCCTAACATGGGAAAGGAAATAGTCAATCAAATCCAGGAAGGGCAGAGAGTCCCATACAGGATAAATCCAAGGAGAAACACCCAAAGACATATATTAATCAAACTATCAGAAATAAAATACAAAGAAAAAATATTGAAAGCAGCAAGGGAAAAGCAACAAATAACACACAAGGGAATCCCCATAAGGTTAACAGCTGATCGTTCAGCAGAAACTCTGCAAGCCAGAAGGGAGTGGCAGGACATATTTAAAGTGACGAAAGGGAAAAAACCCACAAACAAGATTACTCTACCCAGCAAGGATCACTTTCAGATTCAACAGAGAAATTAAAACCTTTACAGACACGCAAAAGCTAAGACAATTCAGCACCACCAAACCAGCTTTACAACAAATGCTAAAGGAAATTCTCTAGGCAGGAAACACAAGAGAAGGAAGAGACCTACGAAAACAAACCTGAAACAATTAAGAAAATGGTAAAGGGAACATATATATCGAGAAGTACCTTAAATGTAAATGGATTAAATGCTCCAACCATTGGATTAAATGCTCCAACCATACAAAAACAAGACCCATATAGATGCTGTCTACAAGAGACCCACTTCAGACCTAGGGACACATACAGACTGAAAGTGAGGGGATGGAAAAAGATATTCCATGCAAATGAAAGTGAAAAGAAAACTGGAGTAGCAATTTTCATATCAGACAAAATAGACTTTAAAATAAAGACTATTACAAAAGACAGAGAAGGACACTACATAGTGATCAAGGGATCAATCGAATAAGAAGACATAACAATTGTAAATATTTATGCACCCAACATAGAAGCACCTCTATACGTAAGGCAAATGCTAACAGCCATAAAAGGGGAAATCGACAGTAAAACAATCAAAGTAGGGGACTTTAACACCCCACTTTCACCAATGGGCAGATCATCCAAAATGAAAATAAATAAGGAAACACAAGCTTTAAATGACACATTAAAGAAGACGAACTTAATTGATATTTATAGGACATTCCATCCAAAAACAACAGAGTACACTTTCTTCTCAAGTGCTCATGGAACATTCTCCAGGATAGATCATATCTCGAGTCACAAATCAAGCCTTGGTAAATTTAAGAAAATTGAAATCACATGGAGTACCTCTTCCAATCACAATGCTATGAGACTAGATATCAATTACAGAAAAAATCTGTAAAAACTACAAACACATGGGGGCCAAACAATACACTACTAAGTAACCAAGAGATCACTGAGGAAATCAAAGAGGAAATAAAAAAAATACCTAGAAACAAATGACAATGAAAACATGATGACCCAAAACCTATGGGATGCAGCAAAAGCAGTTCTAAGGGGGAAGTTTATAGCAATAGAATCCTACCTCAAGAAACAAGAAACATCTCAAAAAAAACAACCTAAATTTACACCTAAAGCAATTAGAGAAAGAAGAACAAAAAAACCCCAAAGGTAGCAGAAAAGCAATCATAAAGATCAGATCAGAAATAAATGAAAAAGAAATTATAGCAAAGATAAATAAAACTAAAAGCTGTTTTTTGAGAAGATAAACAAAATTGATAAGTCATTAGACAGACTCATTAGAAGATAAACAAAATTGATAAGTCATTAGACAGACAGACCTGGGCAAGAAAAAAAGGGAGAAGACTCAAATCAATAGAATTAGAAATGAAAAAGGAGAGCTAACAAATGACACTGCAGAAATACAAAGGATCATGAGAGATTACTACAAGCAACTATATGCCAATAAAATGGACAACCTGGAAGAAATGGACTTATTCTTAGAAAAGCACAACCTTCTGAGACTGAACCAGGAAGAAAGAGAAAATATAAACAGACCAATCACAAGCACTGAAATTGTGACTGTGATTAAAAATCTTCCAAAAAACAAAAGCCCAGGACCAGATGGCTTCACAGGTGAATTCTAACAAAGATTTAGAGAAGCACTAACACCTATCCTTCTCAAATTATTTGAAAATAGAGCAGAGGGAGAAACACCCCCAAACTCATTCTACGAAGCCACCATCACCCTGATACCAAAACCAGACGAAGATGTCACAAAGAAAGAAAACTACAGGCCAATATCACTGATGAACATAGATGCAAAAATCTTCAACAAAATTCTAGCAAACAGAAGCCAACTGCACTTTATTTTTTTAACATCTTTATTGGTGTATAATTGCTTTACAATGGTGTGTTAGTTTCTGCTTTATAACAAAGTGAATCAGTTATACATATACATATGTTCCCATATCTCTTCCCTCTTGCGTCTCCCTCCCTCCCACCAAACAAAAAATCTACAAACAATAAATGCTGGAGAGGGTGTGGAGAAAAGGGAACCCTCTTGCACTGTTGGTGGGAATGTGAATTGGTACAGCCACTATGGAGAACAGTATGGAGTTTCCTTAAAAATCTAAAAATAGAACTACCATATGATCCAGCAATCCCAGTAGTGGGCGTATACCCTGGGAAAACCATAATTCAAAAAGAGTCATGTACCACAATGTTCATTGCAGCTCTCTTTGCAATAGTCAGGACATGGAAGCAACCTAAGTGTCCATCCACAGATGAATGGATAAAGAAGATGTAGCACATATATACAATGGAATATTACTCAGCCATAAAGGGAAACGAATTTGAGTTATTTGTAGTGAGGTGGATGGACCCAGAGCCTGTCATACAGTGAAGTAAGTCAGAAAGAGAAAAACAAATACCATATGCTAACACATATGTATGGAATCTGAAAAAAAAAAGAAAGGTTCTGAAGAACCTAGGGGCAGGACAGGAATAAAGACACAGATGTAGAGAATGGACTTGAGGACATGGGGAGTGGGATGGGTAAGGTGGGACAAAGTGAGAGAGTGGCATGGACATATACACACTACCAAATGTAAAATAGATAGCTAGTGGAAAGCAGCCACATAGCACAGGGAGATCAGCTCGGTGCTTTGTGACCACCTAGAGGGGTGGGATAGAAAGGGTGGGAGGGAGGGAGACGCAAGAGGGAAGAGATATGGGAACATATGTATATGTATAACTGATTCACTTTGTTATAAAGCAGAAACTAACACACCATTGTAAAGCAATTATACCCCAATAAAGATGTTAAAAAAAAATTTGTTCCTGGATATTTTATTATTTTTGATGCTATTTTGAATGGAATAATTTTCTTATTTTTGTATTGTTCACTGCTAGCATATAAAAATACAATTGATTTTTTAATATTGATCTTGTGTCTGTGACTTGCTAAACTCATTCATTAGTTCTAGTAGAATTTTATTGATTCTGTAGGATTTTCTACATCCAGATTCATGTTGTCTGTGAATAAGGACGATTTTTACTTCTTCCTTTCCAATCTGCAAGTCTTTAATATCTTTTTTGTTGTTGCTGTCTTATTTCACTGACTTAGAAACATCAGTTCAATGTAGAATAGAAGTGCTGAGGGTGGACATTCTTACCTTGTTCCCATTTTGTGGGGAAAGCTTCCAGTCTTTCATCATTAAATATAATATTAGCTGTAGTTCTTTTTTTTGGTAAATTCTCTTTATTAGGTTGAAGAAGTTTCTCTATTTTTAGTTTGAGTGGACGTTGAATTTTTTCACATGCTTTTTCTGCATCTACTGAGATGATCACATAGCTTTTGTCCTTGCCAATTTTTCCCATTCTAATAAGATGGTGTAGTATATTAATTGGTTTTTGGATGTTAATGCAGCCTTTGATTCTTGGGGAAAATTTCAGTTAGTCATGATGTATAATCCTTTTTATGTGTTGCTGGATTTGACTTGTCATATTATGAGAATTTTTGCATCTATGTTCATGAGAAATATTGGTCTGTGGTTTTCTTTTTTTAAAACTTTTTATTGGAGTATGTTTGTTTTACAGTGTTGTGTTAGTCTCCACTGCCCAACAAAATGAATCAGCCATACACATACAGATATCCCCTCCCTTTTGGACTTCCCTCCCCTTTAGGTTATGGTCTGTGGTTTTCTTATGATGTCTTTGCGTGACTTTGGTATAATACTGGCCCCATAAAATGAGGTGAGAAGTGCTTCCTCCTCCTTTAGTTCCTGAAGAGTTTGTGAAGAACTGGTGTTATCTTCTTTAAACATGTGCTAGGATTCACCAGTAAAATCATCTGGGCCTGGGCTTTTCTGTGGGAACATTTTTAATTACTAATTCAATATATTTGCTTGCCAGAGGTCTATTCAGACCTTATGTTTCTGTTTGAGTCAGTTTTAATTTAATTTGTGTCTTTTTAGAAATTTTTCCATCATTGAAGTTGTCTAATTTATTGACACAAACTTGTTCATAACATTCCCCCAGTTTTTTGCTTGCCTTTGGTCAATTTCCAGAGTCCAGAAATGGTTGTTATTTATAATTTTTTTTTAGTTTTATTGTCCTTAAAATTTTTTTATTATCATTTTTAGTTTTTAAATTAAAAATTTTTAAATTATTTATTATTATTAGTTATTATTGTCCTTTTCGAGGAGAGTATTTGCCAAGCTCATCACTCCACCCTCCTCTTCCGGCTCTGATACCATATCCTCATTTCTCAGTGAAGGACTTAGTGTGGATGAGTAGGTCAGACATTTGGGCTTCTATTCAAATGACAACTCCTCCGAGAGGCTTTTCTTGGTCATTCTCCTCTCAAAAGCCTCCTCACTTTCCCCTCCCCCCAAGGTACTTAGGATCACATCAGTCAGTTTTAATGTATCAAACTGCTAATTACTATCTGAATTTCTTTGGTCAGCTTCTCACTTATTTATTGTCTGTTTCTTGCTCCATGCCTCCCTCAAGCCTCCCTGCCAGGATATTAGTGCCATGAAGGTAGAGGCTGCCCTCAACTCTATCTAGAGCTGCTCACCTCAAGGGGCCTGATGAATGAGGGAATGAAGGAATAAAGAAAGGAAGGGTTATAGGAGGAGTAAGGCCTTGCTTTCCAGACCAGTGGTTTTCTTATCCTCTCTTCTTCCTTCCTAAATTATAAATGTGTTCCCAGGAGCACAATGAGGGAAAAACTAATATACGTGGAGCTTTACTGCCCAAGAGAGGTAGTAGACATTTACTGCACATTTGTAAGACTCCCTTGCAGTTAGGTTGGGGCCAAGTGACTAGTTCTGGCTGGTAGAATGTAACTGGAAGTGAGCATATTATGTCTTGACTGTCCTAACTCAGCAAGATAGATATTTAAAGATGAAGCTGCTGAGGGTCAGAGGTTAAGCAAGATGACCAACCTCACCCAACTGATAAAAGGTGAAGCCAGCCTTATTTCTAAACCTAGTTCAAAAGATTTGGGATCCTTCTGCATTTTCATTATTCCAGGCAACCCACACGGGAGTAATTAAGTCATTAAGTTATTATAAACAATTAACACCATAAATGGTTTATTGTGAGTTAGGCAGAGAATCAAAAGTTCCATTTCGTTTTCCTTCTGCTTCCTTAATATGAGCACATATAATGTTCAGCATCAGTGCAGCCCTGGCTAACTATCAAAATGATTTTTACGTTGACTTAATTAAAATTTAGGACAGAAGAGCTAGTTGAGTGTGGAAATGGTTCATTATATGATGCTCAAGGTTTAAATGTAAGCCTTGTGCTTGAGCACTTCAAATGCTTTTGTTCGTTCACTTAATCACTCATTCATTTACCCACCAAACATTTTTTTCTGGTTTGATTTCCTCTCACTCCCCTCTAGGGGAGGCAGAGATGAGGACACTCAGCCCCTGTCCTGAAGAGCCGAGTCCAGAGGGAGACAGGACAACAGGCTTCTTTACCCCCACAAACACCAGCAAATAAACCACCATCTCCTGCCTCTGCGCTAATTCCCAGGGCAGTGTTCCTGGAAGATATTGCCGGGGGGTCATGGGGTGACTGCAGACTTGGAGATGACATCTTTGATTGACAGGACCTTTGCTCTTGGCATAGATGCCTGCATGTCACAAGGTTTGGCTGCCATCCTGCCTGGGAGGGCCATTTGGCTGTGGTCTTTGTGCTATTTTTTTTGCCTCCTGATGACTGCCTCGGAGTGCGCCTGTGCGGGGAGCCCCACCGCCCCCGACCTCACTGCATCAGCACCTACAAAACCAAGAGCTGGACTAAACCAGCCTTTCCCTCCTCAGGTGCACATCATCTGTGGCATTTAAAAACCACCCATGCTGTTATCCCACCCCCAGACTAACAGGATCAAAATATGGAAGTTGGGGGATTGGAATGATGGGGTGGGAGATGGCAGTAGAGGATTGATACTTCTGAAAAAGCTCCCAGGGAACGGTCATGAGCTGCCAGGGTTGGGAACTAGAGTAATATTAATCTAGAATAATCTCTTGGGTCCCTTCCAGCTTTGTGCGGAGATTAGAATATGCAAGACATGATCGAAGAAAGGGTCACAGTCTCGAATCATTTCCATGGCTGAAAGGCATTCCTAATGCCTTGTTTTTCATATTGCCTTATGTTTTCCTAAGTGCTTTCATATTCATTAAGGGAATGATCTTTAAATACTAATACTACAGCAAGATAGGTCATTTTAGGCATTTTTTGGTGAAAAATTTTATAGATGAAAAATCCCCCTCAAAAGGAGAGTTCAGAGTCTCTCCCAAGGTCACCAACTATTTAGCCACAAACTGGGATCAGAATCCAGCCAGGCTGTGGACCCTCAGCCCAGAGCCCCTTCCAGGAGCTCTCACTGCTCCCTAAAGCCAGGAAGGTTCCGGGAAGTTTTTCCAAGGGGATGTGGAATGGGGTTGGCCATGTCTCCCTGACACTGCGAGAGACTGGGGAGACAGGCTTCACAGAATTCTCAGCGGAGGCGACCTATTGATGGGCCATCTCCTGACATACAGCGTGGGGAGCCCCAGCCTGCCCAGCTGGCACTCCGCCAGCCCTCGGTCTGATGGAGGATCAAAGACGTCTTAAGCCTGATGCGGACGCGGCGAGAGCAGCCGACGCGGCGAGAGCAGCCTCCCTCAGTGTCAGCCTGGCCAATGCTGTAACAGGAAGAGACATTCTCTCTAGGGCACTTCAGACTTAACCCCTTGCTATTGGATACTGGGCTGTCAGAATCTATAAAAAAGTCTGCATTTCTGCCATACAATCCAGAAATGCATCATACTTTCCTCAGTATTAAGTCTCCGCGGCTGGTCAGCTAGGCACTGCGTTAAATGGCTCAGATGGAGAAGTCTGAATCGCTGGAGCACCCTGGCGACCCTTGGCCAGGCTGGAAATGATGGCACCCAGATTCCCTCAAACCACAGTCCTCTGTGTCCTGCGTAAAATAATCAGAGTTCCAAATATCTCCTTCCCCGAATCTCGTTCTAAAGGCATGTGGAGAAAGCACAAAATGAGGTAGATCCAGAGTCTCCACTGAACTCTGACCCCTGTACGTAGCTGCCTCTTCTCTGCCCAGGCTCTGCGTCGCTGTCTGCCCTTGCCTCCCTCACATATAGGGACCATCTTGGGTCAAGGAGGCAAGTGCCGAGTGACAACAATAATAAAAATCTCTATGCTAGATGGGCACATACCTGAGGCACCCAGCCCAGAGTGAGACCTGGAAGGCTTCCTGGAGGAGATGTCCAAGCAGCAGGAGGAACACACGGTGCTCCGTGACCATGGGCGGGGATGGGACCATTGGCAGCTGCTTGGTACCCTCCTGGCAAAGCCTCGGCCTGCTCCATGAGGTGCCCATGGACCTTCCGTCCGTCTTTAGGAACTGCAGACGAACCATCTCGTATCACAGCCAGCATCTGGAGGGGGAGCACAGGCCAGGCCTGCGTGGGACCTGTGATTCTTATACTTGAGGGAGGTAGAGTGATTTGTGCATGAGGTCTTCTGGGCCACCCTCAGGACTGGGCTTCAGGAGTCTCTGGGGCTCTGGGCTCAGACCAGGTCTGCTCTTTTGTAGGCTCTTCAGGGTTTTTGCTGGAATCTGCTGAACGCTGAGATCATCCGGCTGTGTGTGGGAGGGCTGGCAAGGAACTTCCTGGCCGCATTCATTCTTCAGCCAAGGGCTGTCCTGACTGTAAGCAGCAGGCTCCCCTGGACGCTGCAGCCATGGTCACTGAGATGCTGGTCCACACGCTCCCAAGAGGGTTCCCTGGCTTTCCGTCTACAGCAGGACTCCTGGAAAGCTTCTCTGCTGGGGTGGGAGGAGAGGGGACCTCTCCAGATTTTGGCAGTCTCTCCCGGCAGGCCTCTGCGGTTCTGTCCTTACATCTGTGTGTCTGGATGTGAGAGTAACTGTGTCCATGGGAAAGGGTGTCTAGAGTATGTGCTCACGGAGGTGGCTCTGATGTTACTGGTCCAGGGCAGCATTCACACACGTGGGGTCAGTTCATCTTTCTGGTCCCTTCTGGCTGGGCAGCATTTAACTGTTTGATGTTAATATCCCTTCGAGGGTAACCACTGCTGTCACTTTAGAAGATTCATGCAACCGAGTAAATTTAATTGGCAACATCATTTCAAGCAATTTAACAAAAACTAAGATCTGCTAGACACCTACTATATTCCTGCCGCTCTGCTAGGAACTTTAACATAAAATATCTCGTTTCATCTCTACTTTCCAGATTGATGTGTAGGGAGTGACTTGCCCAGGACCGCAGAGAAATGAGCTATTACGTGGTTGATCTGAGCTCCAAGCCTGGATCTGCTTTGCCTCATACTGACCATGTGTCCTGGGGTGTGTTCCTCTGTAAGCCTGTTTCCTCGTGGATGACACCACATGTAACGTGGCTTACAGAGTAACTGGCGGTCAGTTCGTATTCATTCCCAGTTTCCTTTCCCCTTTTCATTGTGTGAAATGATAATGTAAACATTAGTGCAAAATGTTTTAAAAGTTTTCTTTTTTTTTTTTTTTTTTTTTTTTGTGGTACGCGGGCCTCTCACTGTTGCGGCCTCTCCCGTTGCGGGGCACAGTCTCAGCGGCCATGGCTCATGGGCCCAGCCACTCTGCGGCATGTGAGATCTTCCCGGACCAGGGCACGAACCCGTGTCCCCTGCATCGGCAGGCGGACTCTCAACCACTGTGCCACCAGGGAAGCCCCTAAAAGTTTTCTTTTTAATGGAGGACAATTGTTTTCCTAGGTATTACTTAGCTCAGGTCCATAGGGAAAAGCCCTTGATGTGGCCTTAGCTCATGGGGAGTTTTGTCAGTTGCAGGAGCTTTGGGTCCAGGATATCCTCAGGGACCCGCATTGTGGATCCACTCCTGAGCTGTCCATTGGGGGTGATCTCTCGCTCTGCCGACTCGCAGCTCACTTTCTGCTTTCCACTCCCTCTAATAAGGGTCTACGCCCGTATTTGTCTTCCCTTCAAATTCCCATGCTTTCCGAGCTGTGGGTCCAAGGCTCTTTGGGCTGCAGGCCACAGTCTCTTCTCTGGAGGAGCTCACAGTCAGTGGGAGAAACAAATGATCAGAATTCAGTGTGGCAAGTGCTGGAGGACCAGGGACTGACAAGGGTGGCAGGGGCCCTACCTCAGCTTGCAGGACACAGGAAGGCTTCTGAGAGGACACAAAGACGTCTGAGCTGTGTCTTCAGTGACATGCGTTTCATTAGATGCTCAAAAAACATTGATGGTCATCTTTTCATTCATTCTTATTCAAAGACAAAAGCTTACATTCCTTTACAATTTTAGAAGGCGACAAACAGATGTTCACCTACCAGGAAAGAAGTGCAGCCTTGAGTGGCATAAATTTCTCCTTGTCCTGGACCTGGTCCTCCATCTCCACTCCTCCTGGGAGTAGGAGGTGTAGTGAGTGGGAGACAGGAAGCAGGGCCACCTCAGCCTGCCTTCTGTCACTTGCGCCACGCTTGGGGCCGGCCAGGCTGCCTCTCATCCCCCCAACTCACAGGGTGCAGGCAACAACATCCTTCTCCAGGACACTTCCTGGGCTGCACCAACCCACACTGACTCTTCATCCCTGAAACTTGGAGGCACGTCATGGCCACCCCAGCGTTGTGTCTGATAAGCCCATATTGTTGACAGTTCTCTACCTACAGACGTATTCACTCAGCACCCTCTTTGTGCCAGATACCGCATTCAATGCTAAGGGCATTTTCTCGTTTTAGCCTCAAAACAATCCTCTGTGATTGATATTAATAATCCCATTTTACAGACCGAGAAAGAGAGGCTCAAAGAATCAAAACAAGCATGTGAAGTAGCAGACAAATTCCCTGAGTCAAACTATTTATTCAGGAGAGTGAAGGTTCATATTTAAGTTTAAAGAAAAAAAATGAGGTGCCACTTTAAAATTAAAAAATGCCATTCTAAGAAAGTAATTCTTATATCCACGCACAATTTAGTAGCAGAGCCCCTTCTTTCTGTAAAACACCTCAGACTTACACATTAGCTTATCTGCTCTTCTGATAACATAATGGAATCGGGGTGCGGCCTCTCCTTACTGATTAACTCTGAATCTTGCAAGGATCGGCTGAGATCAGTCCTGTGCGTCCTCAGACACTTTGTAGAGGGGGGACATAGGCTGGAGCACGTGATGGGGTCTAAAGAGACGTCCACCCTGAAGGGCATCTGCCAGTGAGCAGTACACCTGTGCCGTGGGCAGGGTCCCCCCTCCAGAAGTGCAGCCTAGCAAAGGTAAGTGTGAAGATGGTGAGGAAGACGTGCCAGGGGAAGCAGTGAGAAAGCAAAGTCTCTCTTCAAGTCTGTCTCGCAGAAGAAAGTGAAAAAGGGTGACTTTCTGTACTTGATTCCCAACAACCACAGGCCACTCCAGATTCACCCCTTCTGTGTTAAAACACGACACGCCTGTAGTCACAACGCAGGCTGGGGCTGCATGCTTTGGAAGTGGACCTTCACGGTGTCTCCGGAGATGCCTGAGGGGCTGGGGTGGGGTGTGGGAGTCTGGGAGGATGTGGAACAGGTGGAAATCCTCTTTCTCTGACAGTGCCACCCAAAACGCTAGGACATTGGCCAGTGTGGGCTGATTTGGGGGCAATCACACATGGAGTGACACAGAAATGAGGCTTACATTTCACAAGGGTGGTAATGTGGTGGGTACCATTGACTGACAAAGGCTGTAAAGTTTCTTTACAATGAAAGTGCACATATGACCACACAAAGTATGCAATTTAACCACACAAGGTATGTAACCTCACAAAGCTAGGTGCACAAACACCCCCAGATGGAAGTCCAGAGTCCTCTCGCGGCCTCAAGTTCTGCCCTGATCCGTGCAACTAGGTGGCGCCATCTTGCGGAGGCTGGATGCTGTCTGGTGTGAGATGCTGCGTTGCCATTTTCAGGAGGGTCTTTCCTGTTTCCAGCCTCACTTCCCCCACCTCTCCTCTCTTCTAGATACCAAGGCTATGTGCCCAGCTACTCTCCAAATACAAGGAGCCATTGTAAAACAAGCCAGCTCACTCCTGAGTGTTAGTGTGTGATGGATGACTTGTTGCCCAGGCTGACCATTTTCCAGTGGGCTCAGCCTTCAGACCTGCCTTAGGTCCACCCTTGTAGTTCAGAGTCTGCAGTCTGATGCAGACTCAGCACTTGGGGCTGTTCCTCTGCCCTGGATCACCAGGCAGCCTGTCAGTTGAACCCAGGCAAAGATGGACAGCACTGCATGGCATTTGTATAATTACTCCGACAGTATTACTACTTAGAAATTAAAAACAACATAAATGACCCAGAGTAAATACTTTCATTATCATTTATTATTATTTCATTGTGGCCAACTGAGTAAGCTTTAGAGCTGTGAACAGAGAGTAGATGTTACTAGCAATCTGAGACAGAGGACGCTCTCTGAAAAGATGGGGCATGGTTGAGGATGCCAGGAGGTTGGGTGGGGAGACATGAATTCCTCTCCTATGAAGGAGAAAACTGGGCCCAGTTAGAAAAAAAAAAAATCCAATAATAGGTATAATTTTAAAGAGTGGCTTTGAGTAAGTGTGGGACACTGCTGACATTGCCATAAGTGAAAGAGGCTGCTGTATTTCTTAGAGAATCTCTTCGGGGTTTAACGAATGGGTAGGAATCTTTTTTGTTTTTTCTTTTAACATCTTTATTGGAGCATAATTGCTCTACAATGGTGCGTTAGTTTCTGCTTTATAACAAAGTGAATCAGTTATACATATACATATGTTCCCATATCACTTCCCTCTTGCGGCTCCCTCCCTCCCACCCTTAATTAGCACATCCATTGTCAGAATGCAAATGCAGCTGCTAACCCAGCAGCTTTGCTCAAAGTATGCTAACTCTGTCCTTATTTACAAGGTAATTGCCCCCAGAGCCTTGTTGTGGATCATAAGGGGTGGGGGGCACGGGGATTCTTAATAGGAATTCCAGGAAACCCTGAGTTTCTAAGCCCAGCTGGGTATTGAAGGGAGAGATTGAGTTGGTTTTAGGACAAAGCCTCACACACCAAACAGCAACAGGACTTTCCATTATGCCTTCATGAGCCCAGCACCTCCCCTTTCCAACAAACAACTGTGGATTCAACTGTAGCCCTAGGACCTCCCTTTGGCTTTGATTAATAAAAAATATTAAAGATCGTTTTATAATTAAAAGCTATCATTTGTTGAGTCCTGGGACATGCGTCATCTCTTTTAACTGTCACAGCAACACTCTGGGTGGGTCCAATATTATCCTTATTTTTGAAGCAGGAAAACTGAGGTTTAGTAAGATTCACTCAACCGTCACAGGTCACTCATTGGGATTAGAGCTGGTCTGGTTCACTTTCTTGCCCAGGTGTGTTACTCAGGTACACTTTTTGCTACAGGTTAAACCATGGCTGATTTTCTCCCTAAATTATCCAGCTTTATTCCTCTTCACGTAGCTGATACACCTATATCAGTGCTCCAGGAATTTTAACTTGCTCATAGTCCCCAAGTACAATGTGTGAGCTCATGCCCTATGCCTTTGCACTTGCTGTTTCCTTTACTTGAAACCTGTTAAGAAAAAAATACCGGGCTTCCCCGGTGGTGTAGCGGTTAAGAATCCACCTGCCAATGCAGGGAACACGGGTTCGAGACCTGGTCCGGGAAGACCCCACATGCCGCGGAGCAACTAAGCTCTCGCTCTAGAGCCTGAGAGCCATGACTACTGAGCCCGTGTGCCACAACTACTGAAGCCGGCGCACCTAGAGCCCGTGCTCTGCCACAAGAGAAGCCATCGCAATGAGAAGCCCGTGTGCCGCAATGAAGAGTAGCCCCTGCTCGCCACAACCAGAGAAAGCCCACGCACAGCAACAAAGACCCAAAACGCCAAAAAATAAAATAACAAATAAATTCTAAAAAGAAAAAAGAAAAGAAAAAAATACCAAAACTTGGAAATAAGTTAATTAATGATTAGGTGATCCTTTAATGTCATCATGGAGCAGATTCTACAGCTTGTGGGCCAGATCTAGCTAACCACTTGTTTTTATAAGTAAAGTTTTATTGAAACCTAGCCACACCCATTTATTTAACTATTGTCTAGGGCAGTTTTTGTGCTGTGATAGCAGAACTGAGTAGTTACAATACTTACGAAGTCTAAAATATTTACTATCTGGGTCTTTATAAGTATAGTTTGCTGACCCTTGCTCTAGGGGGACTTGGCTGTGTTTTTCTTACGCTTACTATTGATTAGGTCCCAGATATTTCATATTCTGTAAAGGTTAGAGGTTAACATACAGAAAACATACGTTTTCTGGTAAGGAAGAGATGCAGGTAGAAAAGAATCTCAGAAGTTATAAGTTATAGTTTCATTGCCCTGCAGGAATTATCCAGCTTTGCATCTAATTTATCTATCTCTTCTCAGCACTCCTTTTTATTTCACAGACTATATAAAATCCCAGTTCTCATATTCTCTTTTGTACTGATTTTGTCATCTTGCTGGTTTCCTCATTGACAAGTTAAATGAAACTCTGATACATTCCCTCTCTCTCCCTCTCTCTCTCTCCCCATATTGAGAAATGTCTTTTGACAAGCTCTTCTATCCTCTTCTAATCATACGTCAATACTTACCTGAGTTGTCCCCCTCTTTGGGCAATCTTCCCTCATCCCATCCTGGTTACTGGCCCCTCTCCCTGCCCCTGAAGTATCCTGAGTACCTTTCCCCCAGCACTAATTCTCTTAGGTTGGGAGTGATACAAGGGATGCTGGGCCAATAAGGACTAAGCTTTCTGTGGGGTCTGAGAGAAGAAACTGTTGGCAGGAGAGGGTGGGTGGGATTGGTGTTGAGGGGTCCAGGGTTTGTGAAACACCTAGTCAGCCTTTTGATAACTTTACTCAGTGACTTTCGTCATCTCAACAGCTAACCTCTCACTCTCTAGAACTACCGAGAACCCCAAGCTTCAGTAACCTGGAGTCCAAGGCAGAAAAATCACTGATTCCTTGGATGAAGGAAGAAACCAAAATCAGTGCCTGATTCTGTGCATGCCATCTGCAAAAGGCTAACATGAACTTGAAAGCATCTTGTGAAGACATCTGGGAGGAGGGAACCCAAGAAGTTTCTAGCAAGCGAGGAGTAAATGGGTGAATGGAACAGAATCACACAGAGCACCCACTGTTAGGACTTTGAGATGGCATTATGTCACTCATATGCTCATTACTTAATGTGCCCTTCATTGGTTTACTTTGGGAAACCTAGAACATGTAGAGGAGCTCTCACAAGTCACACTCCATCCCTGCCCTGCATCCTATTTTCTGCATTAGATCTGGTCCCTCACCACGGGCCTTTCAGGGACCCAACAGCCGTGGCAAAGCTTCCTGTTGAAGGTGGAAATCTGTAGCTGGCCTTTTAGCTTGCGCATAATACCTGCATTTTTTGCAAGTTCATTTTATGTGAGTGAAACTCCTCTAGCTGTTATTACCTTCTGAGATTAGTGTGAATTTCTAGCAGGTAGTGTTCTTGGCATCGTTAAAGAAAGATCTGCTTTTCTGGGATGTGGTCCTTTCAGCTTACCAGAGTTATTCTCTTTCTTCCTAAGCTGCCACCAAGCCAAGAGAGAGGATATCATTTGTTGTTGCAGACAGCTCATTTCCCCTGGGGATGGCAGGGTGCCCGTGTGTAGGAAGAGGCTCATTAGCCCCCAGCCGCTGCCTGACTCTTGGTTCTCCTTCGAGGACTTCTGGCAAAGTTTCAAAAACTGTCATAGAAATGACCCTCTCAGTCTTATGGGAGATGTCAACGAGGCGAGAGGGGGGAGAGTCAGAGAAGCCTTTGGAGAGAGATACTGGGATGCAGAATGCTTGTCCCCTGTTTGCAAGCCAGCCTGCTCACTGCTCCCTTAACCTGTGTATCTGTAGAGTCTTGTTAGAGAGGGAAACATGTGCATGGAAGGAGAGCTAGCAAAGGGTACATGGATACTTGTTGCTTCAACTTTGGGTCCTGTTGTCTTGCAATCAGTTTCAAACACCTGGGCTTTCAAATATTTGAGCAACCACTTCAAAGACATTTCAGTTTCCGAGATTTCGGGTCTGGCCATTCCTCAGCCCTCACACCGCACTCCCTACTGCAGCCATAGATGGGACTCCCACCGGAATGCCATCTACTGTTTTCTTGGCGAATCTACAGGATTATATAAAAAGCAACCAACAGACATTTCTTGAAGGACTAAATGTATGATTCCTATGGCGAAAGGATTTTCATTTTACAAAAGGGAACATGGGCTTTTTCCCCCCATGTTACATTCCTTCAGTGCATTCTAAAAAGTAATTGGATTCAGACCCAATGGTAAAGTAGAGCATACATTGATGGTGAGCATACATAGAGTGAGGAAAAAGCAGTCAGCCACAGTAAAGACTGATGGCTGGTCTCGGCAAAGCCACTGGGACCCTATTTGTACCATAATAGGGAGGAGGAAGAGGGGACACAGGGGAGCGCTCTGGGAGAGCAGGCGGAGGGACTGGCTGGAATTCTGCTCTCCAGAGAATTTACCTGTATGCACATGCATGTGTGTGTGACTGACACAGTGGAATCTTTTTTTTTTAATTAATTAATTAATTAATTTTTGGCTGTGTTGGGTCTCTGTTGCTGCACGCAGGCTTTCTCTAGTTGCGGCGAGCAGGGGCAAATCTTTGTTGTGGTGCACAGGCTTCTCATTGTGGTGGCTTCTCTCGTTGCGGAGCATGGGCTCTAGGCGCATGGGCTTCAGTAGTTGTGGCTCGCGGGCTCTAGGGCGCAGGCTCAGTAGTTGTGTTGCACGGGCTTAGTTGCTCCGCGGCATGTGGGATCTTCCCAGACCATGTCTCGAACCCGTGTCCCCTGCATTGGCGGGCAGACTCTCAACCACTGCGCCACCAGGGAAGCCTGACACAGTGGAATCTTTAGAGAAGGAGTTCCCTCTAGTACAGGTCAAACGGCAGCAGGGCTGGCCTCATGTATTAGGCAGATTAGGCCATTCTATATGTGGTGTGACTTGGAGCATAATATAAAGGACTTCCTGTATGAAATTATACCCCTATCTGCTACTGTGGCCTACCTTCCTGTAACAGGGGTCTTTCATTCCTCAGAGAAATTTCAAACTCTAATTCTCTGAGAGAAAGAAAAATAGTGAGATTCGTGCTGAGATGTAAATGACTAATAGCACATCCTTCCTTGAGAGCAGACTGGTGCTGATGCCTGGTTGGCAGGAAAAGTGCCCTGGCTGATAGGGACACAGGGACACAGGAGGAAGAATGCAAGGCAATTGTAGACAGGCTTTGCTGATTGACCCTAAGTGGGGGAATGAATCTAAAGGTGATCAGAGAAAGAAAAAGCCCTTCTAACTTGAAGGAGATGTTTTAAAAGTTAAAAAACTTGGTTTTAGGCACCAGTGCTCCAGAAATGAAACCACAGAATTCAGTTCAGCCTATGCAAGCCTGTGGGATTAGACTGAATGATTTAGTTTCTATGTGAGAGTTTGAAGCCAAAGAACTATAGCTGCGTCTCCTTTTGGTAACTCTACCATTTCAAGAGGAACTTTTCCAAGGGCCAATCTTTATTGGTTAACTTTGCAAGTCTAGGAGACAGACCCAATACCCAACACTTGTACCATGACTCTCCCTTTCTACGCAAGTGACAGTCAATGCGAATTCATCACAGCATCCTCTGTACTGAGTCATTATTAAGCATCAGATCCTTCTCAACTCAGCTCTCCAAGCTGCCAGGATTAGTTGATTGGACTTGGCTCTTGGGTCAAAATCTAATTATTTTTCTCGGTCAAAAGCAATGAAGAGGTTACACATATAAATTCTTCAAAGGTTCCATCTCTATGCTTTTTTCCCTGAAGAAGCAATTCAGGGTAGATCATCCTAGTAGATATGTAGTAGGTCTATGAGCATTTGATGAAAACTCATGTGAAAACAAGCACACACAGCTGACTCCTTTAATAATAATTCCTGAGAGGCAGGCTGAAGGAAGTACTACCTGGAGATCATAAAAGTATATTTGCTATGACTGCTAACTCTCTGTTGCTTTGAGAGGAGAAATGATTCATGGAGGTCTTATCTACACAGAGCTCCAGCCATGCGCAGCAAGAATGAAGTGTTGTAGTCTGTTTTAGTGATTAATCAGATGTTTGCTTCACCAAAAAACAGAGGAACCACGATGAGATAATAAGTCCGTTCCAGGTCCATTCCACCTTTGTTCACTCTCTGGTTTAGCACTCCAGGAAAATGACTGGAGCTCACCAGTCTGCAGTACTATCTTATAAATATCCATTGAAGAAAACCACAGCAGACTCAAGATTAAGCAAAACTTCCTTGGGATCTCCAACTCCCTCAGATTCCACGTCATTGGAATGATTTAATCTCTCCTGTTCAACAAGGAAAAGTTCAATAGAAAAATATTTGTGTGTTTATTTTGTTTTTTGATCTATTAGGAGACTCCAAATAACACATTTTACTCGGTGGTATTTTGTGAGAAAAGCATAAAGAAAATGACTCTGTTCAAAATGTGTGAACAGAGTTTTTTCAGGAGAAAACAGAATCTGGGCCCCTTGAAAGAAAATAAAACAAAATTTGAGTAGAGCTGTGAAATCTCTCTCAGGAGAGAAAAGTTATAAAAAAGTGAGATTAGATAAGATATTCTTTCAGTGTTTACTATCTATGTGTTAGAAGAAAATAAAAATATGGTGACCTAGGGACTAGTACAGGGAAGTCTATGATACTAGCTTAAGCAGGTTAAGTGGACTGGTAGATGGAGGGTCCCAATTTTAACCATTATTTCAAATTCTGGATCATCTAGTGAGGGCCATGCACATTTCACTCTCTACCCATTACTCATAATCCTCACAGCCACATTCAAGGTTGTCATTATCTCATTTTTGCAGGTGAGTACCATGAGATGCTGAAGGATAAAGTCATTGACTAAGAGTCATTAGGGAAAGTGAGAGGCTGACTGTACAGAGAGACTCAAAGAAAGTTTTCAGCCCCAATTTTAGATAAGTAGGGATTGAAAATGGCTCACTTCAGAGTTTCTGCATATTTGACTCTTGCTACTAAACGTACTTAATTCTCATAATTCAGTCCTACAAGCTTGTCGAATAACTCCTACACTGTGCAATGCCCTTGTGCTAGCAGGGGATGCTGCCCAGAAGATCTGAATGGGCAGAACTGGGAAGGTGGGCAGGCAAAGCACAGCCCAGGGCTGTGGATACACAGAGTGATCAAATGAGAGCAACAAGAAGAGCGGGTCACTGAAGACAAGACAGAGGTGCCAGCACACCCTGTACCTGTCCCATAAGTTCTTATAATAGCTCCCTGTAGCCCGTCTCTAAATGAGGATACCCAAAAGAACTTGTTTGGGCTATTATATGCAGGGTGGCTGCATGGACTTGGCTACCATGAAATTCTAAATTTGCATAAACAATGTGGTATCTTGCCTGATGAATTCTAAGGCCAGTTCAGCTGGCATGGAGAAAACAACCACTGAGTTGGTGAGACTCATCTGAATGCTTGCATGCTTAGGGGAATTAGAAATGACACAAGAAGGGGTAAGAGGGTTTGGGGCTCTGCCATTCCCTGCCATCTCTCATATTCTGTGTATTGATTTGGAAGTGCCTTTTGAATGTCTCCACTCACTTCTTTGGATGAAGACCCAGCCTGAGAAGATATGCGTGGTTTCAGAAAGCCGAGATGATGGGCTATTATATCTAAGAGTACCACACCGAACAGGCAAACACAGATAATTGAGTTACCTTCAAATTGGTCATTCACAGTGAAAGGCTTTGGAAGAAGCTGAAGTGGGTTGAAAGCAGCCTGTAAGTCTGTCCCCTCCGCCCTCCTTATCGCTTCTAGAATTTTCCAGAGATGAGTGGCAGCCACACATGTTACTGCCTTTAACCACATGCACGGCCTTCTGCTCCACGTTCCCAGCCCCACCCCCTTTACCAAAAAAATCAACACAGGAACACCAATGACAAACTGATAACAGATCCTGCATAAAACAGCCCATATCTACCCAATGCCTCCTGGCCTCGAATCCTCCAAGCCTACTACTTGGGGGAACAAACTGGCAGCTAATCAGAACTACTCCCTATCTAAACCAGGATAGGAGGAACAAAATTCAAAATGGGCAAGTGAGGGTCTGATGCCCTCCAGTACAGAACCTAAGCCACACGATCTACACTGATTCCCCAGTCTCCACATGCCTCCAAAGCAGATGGCATTTGTGGGACACAGTCAGATGTGCCCAGACAGCTCGGATGGTTCATTCCAAATGGCCCTCCCACTTGGAAATGTTGAAATCCCAGTTCTATCTGTGCTTCCCCAGAGCTGTCAGTGTAGAGAGATCTCAACCCCCTCGCCACAAACACAGCATGCATTTGCTTTTCAAAACCTTCGAGCTTGTGCTGTATTCCGGGAAAAGAATGGTGACTCAGATGTGGTTCAACACTCATGGATGAAATGGTGGGGGTGATAGAGACCAACAGATACATACACTTGGTGCAGGATATGCAGAATGTTATGGGAACCCGGAGAATGGTCCAGGAACCTAAGTGTGTTATCAGGAAAGGTGTCCCAGAGGAAGCAGCGCCTGCCTGGACTCTTAAAAGATGAGTCAGGGAGTGGAATATTTTGACCTGCAAAGGAAGAGAATTTCAGGTCCAGGGGATGGCATATGAAGGTCCAGAGGCCAGAAAGAGTATGACACTTGTAGAAGAAGTACTGGGCGTGATAGATTAGATCACCACTCAGTAAATATTCAAGCACTGTCCCCTGCCCTCTAGGAGGAGTCTATTGGCATGCAACTTGACTTTGGGCTGAGAACATGACTCATTTTGGCCATTGCTATATTAGTAGACACAATGTGAGCAGAGGCTTAAAATATGCTTGCACAATCAGATTTGCTCTCTGTGCCCTTGCCTTTTGCCATGAGAACATGTCTCAGAACACTTCAGGCCCAGCCATGAGATACGTGTAGAGCAAACTTAAACCCTATCTTAACTGAACTCAGCTTAAATCAGCCAGGCTCCAGATGATGACAGACAAGTAAGTAGTGAATAAATGCTTATTTCTGTATGCCAACAAGAAGTGGGGTGGCTTGTTAGGCAGCATTACCAAAAATATAGTGGACTGATACACCAGGCAAGGCAAAGAATGGGAAGAGAGAAGGCTGGAGAAGGAAGAATATGCTAATCATAACCAACTGAAAATAAACACAGCAGACAAACAAAGGAAGCAAGAAGCAGCCCTGAGACTTGAGGGCAGGGTCTGCCTTCTTTTGGATGGTCACCCATGCCTGACACTTAGCGTAAGCCTGAGCACACAGCAATTAGTAAAGACAGTTGGATGATCAAACCAGTGAGTCCTCAGCCAGGAAAAAACAACGGCCTATGCATACATCAGCAATACCAGACTACTTGCAGCACTGGCTCAAAACTACCCCAGGCAAAAATTTAGCTATGGCCACAGCCTAGAAACTCAAGTTAACAGAATAATCATATGAACTTACTCAATGTAACCAGGATTTACATGAGGATTAAAGGGGAGTAAAGCTTCAGATTCTATTTCTATTTTGTCTAGATCTTCCAGGTTTAAGGAAAATCTCACAAGCCTCTAATACAGACAATACTGAGTATAATAAAATGCTTGGTGACTGAGGTCAGAAACATTTATTCAGTAAACACTTGTTAAGAACCTAATGTGTGCACTGCGCATTGGTAGACTGTGGAAGACACAAGTTCACTCTTTAAGACAGTCTCTTATATGCAAAGATTTGTGTGAAATCTTAATTCATCAGTCCCAAAATTCTTTCTTGAGCTAACCTCACAGTAACCAATGCTGTGGTTTTGCCTTAAAATGAGCTTTTTCAAGGTGAAATGGAGTTAGCTATTCTTAGGACCTCTAGAATTGAGAATCAAAAGGTTCTCAGAGCCACTGGAGATATGGAGAGGGAATAAACCAAACAAAACACGAGTATCATCCTTTCTAGCTGACCTAGAGGGTAATTTCAACGCAACCTCTGTGATTATGGGGGAGCCTCTGTGGTGAAACAAAGGAGAGCAGAGAGCCTGAGAGAAGAGAGTCAGGCGTCAGGGCCCATGGGATGGGGTGAGAGAAACACTATTACAGAAAGATAAAGTCGGGGAGGGAACTGGGACAGAGGCTACAATAACATACCCCACCCATGTGCTCTTCATACAATGTGACTGACACTCCTCCCATCTGGGAGTGGTTCTGACCACAGTGGAAGCTATGCCATGTGAGTTCCAAAGCCTGGTCATAAAAGGCAAGATAGTTTCCACCTGGTTGTCTTTTGAGAGTCACCTTTGGAACCCCAAGACATCATGTAAGCATCTGAGTGCCCTGAGGCCGCCATGTTGCGAGGAAGCCCAGACCACACTGAGAGGCCACAGGTAGATGATCTGTCCACAGTCCCAGCTTAGTTCCAGAGGACAGCCAGCATCAGCTGCCAGGCATATGAGTGAAGACAGCTTTGGATGATTCTAGGTCCCAGGTGTCAAGTCTCTCCAAGCCTTCAAATCTTCCCACTGAGGCAGGGACATTGAGAACAGGGACAGAAAGTTCCCTCCTAAAGTCCACAGCAACCAGAAACGGTTGCTGCTTTATGGCACTAAGTTTGGGGTGCTTTGTTACACGGCAATAGATAACTAGAACAGGAATCTTGATGGGGACTGCCTCCCTGGTTTTAAACCTCTGCAGTTAATGGTTGGCAAGTCATTTGCCCTACACAGGCAGGAACTGCCTGTATCTCCCAGCCCTAAAGCAGAAACACAAGCATACCTAAGGGTTGTGAATGTGTTCCTCTGTACCGGGCCTAGGCAGATACCTATCCCTTTACAATAGAGGTTCTCAACGGAGGGTGATTTCCCCTCAGGGGATATCTGGCAATGTCTGAAGACATTTTTGATTGTCACAACTTGGGGGGAGTGGTGTTACCGTCCTCTTGTAGGTAGGAAGCAGGAATGCTGCTACATCCTAAATGCACAAGACAGTCCTCCACAACAAAGAATTATTCTGTCCACAATGTCAGTAGTGGCAAGGTTGAGAACCTCCGCATGAGAAGACAGCAAGCACCCAGAGCTGCGAAATTTGCTGAGAATGTTCCATATTCACAGGGGAATGCTACCTGGGCCAGGAAGACAGGCCACAACAAGGTATGATTGAAGACTCTTTTCTCCTCTTTTAGGTGTTAAATAAACAAAGTGCAGTCCACAGGCCATGCATCCGGTGCACCCAGACCCCACAATGTCGTTTCTGAACCTTTCCTTCTGCACCAGGCTCCCTTTAAAGCAGAGCAATTAGACACCTGCTCTCGGACTCACTCTGGAAAACTGTTCCTTTGGCAAAACAAACAAACAAAACCCAAGGATAGTGAATTTTAGGACAGTGTGGCTGCTACAGGTGACCGGGAAACTGGTACCATATGAAAAGCTGTCCATTTTCAATGCGTCACTCTCGCTTCTTTGACAAAAAGCCAGGGCTGAGAGAAGGGAGGAAACTGCTCTAATTCACTCATTCATCCCACTGAGAATTGGACACAATGTGCCCGGCCTGGGGCGGCGGGGCTGGGTGTTTTGAGTGCACGGAGGTGTGGAGCAGATTGTCTTCCAAGCTGCTGGGGTGTTTTCAGGTGGATGGATATGAACTTCTCCTTCAGCAAGATTTACATCCTGTTTACCTCGGGCAGCAAGGAGAAAGTGCAGCTGAAAGTCCCTTTCACTTTTACAGTGAGGGCAAGGCTCCCGGCTGATTTATGGAGCCGCTCAGGCGGCTCCATTGGAAGTGACTCTGCAAGATACACGCTCCACAAGGCCAGCAGCAGGGGCCAAGGTCAGGGTCACACTCAGCAGGAACTGAGGCTGCCGCCAGACCACTCCCTGCAGGGACTTCTGGAGGAGCCGTGTGCAATAGTGTGAAAATCAAGCCACAACAACACAGAAAGAAAGGATGAAGGTCTGATGAGACCCTGTCATTTTTTTTTTTCCAAAATGAAAATACCTCTATTCTCCCTGATTATCAAAGTAATTATGTTCATTGAAAGAAAAAAAAAACTTCAGAGAATATGGAACAATAAACAAAAGAGTATAGTATGGAAAAGGGGGGTGGGATACAACTACATTTACGGTGGAGAAACCTGATAAACATGGCCTCAGCCAGGTGACTGAGGTCAAATTTAACAGTGGCAAGTCAGGTTGACAGTATGTATCTTTGATATGATGTGATGAAAATGGCCCTGGACCTCTGTGATCTTCCTCTCCAAAACTCAGAGCCCCAGTCTAATCACGAGGAAAACATGATACAAATCCCAATCAAGGGGCATTCTTTAAGATATCTGATCAGTCTACCTCAAAACTGTCAAGGTCATCAAAACCGAGGACAGTCTGAGAAGCCGTTTCAGCCAAGTGTAGCCTGAGGAGACAGGATGACTGAATGTAATGTGGCGTGCTGGATGGGATCCTAGAACAAAATAAGGACATTAGGTAGAAAGTAAGAAAATCTGAACAAGTGTGGACTTTAGTTAATGAGAATCTATCAACACCGGTTCATTAATTGTAACAAATGTACCATAGTAATGTGCGATGTTAATAATAAGGCAAACTGAGAGCGGGGTTTATGGGAATTCTCTGTACCATCATCTGAAAATTCTCTGTAAATCTAAAGCTACTCTAAAAAATTAAGTTTATGAAAAAACAAAAAGGAAATGAGGATGCTCTATAATTGCACCCTCCAGGCAAACTACTGTTAACACTATGCTTTAAAGCCTTCTCTTTGCATATACAATCATTCTGTATGTATACATATTTTTATTATTTTCATTTAATTTTTTTTACAAAAAATAAGACTATTCTATAAATTTTTAACCCTTTTTATTCATTCTCTGGCAATCATTTGCAAATCTAGTCAGCATAGATTATTACAATGTTCCATACGCAGGGGAAGGTGAAATTCGCGTAAGAAGTATATTAGAACGCCTGAAAGTCAGGTCTACTTTACAAGGTAGCCTGGACCGATATGCAATGCGTGCTTTAGGAAGCCATCTGCTAGGCAAGTACTAGTTTCAACAAGATCATAAAGGGACACATCCGAGCTATAGCCAGGGGAGTGGGGGAAGAACCCTGATGTTTCACATACCACTCACTTCACAACCATCATCTCTTTGAATTCTCACAGAAATCCTGCAAGGTCAACCTGTTTGTACTCATTTTCAGGAAAGGAAACCGGGGGACACTTGTACCTTGCTCAAGGCCAGACAATTAGTCAGTCGTGGAGCCAGTGTCTGAACCAAGTCCAACCCCAAAACCTGGGCTCTTTCTCCCACATAATGCAGTGCTGTTGCTTGGACCAGGTCTGACTTTCAGAGACAAGGAAACCATGGCCAGATGGGTATAGATCAACCGCAGTGCAGCTGCTGGAATAACGACCATTCAGTAACATATGCTCCAAGCACTTGTCTTGCGTAGTTTGAATACCTGAGTGGTCTAGGGGTTCTATTCTACGTGTGGGAACCACAGAGCACATGCAGTTCAGCCAAGGATGAAAACTTCCAAGCTCCATTTCAAGGTCCCCATGGCTCTGAGGAAGCACAATGCCAAACTGAATGCAAAGATTTGTGGGCCCTGGTCCCAGGGATGTCATTTAGTAGGTCTAGTTTGTGACCTCGGAGCTGGCTGTAATTCCAAAGGGTCTCTTCTGGTCTTCTTAATACATTTTCCTCGGAGAATGGGGTGGTGGGGGAGAGAGAGAAGGAAGCAGAGACAGAAGCATAGCGGGTCAGCACAGAGCATTGGTCATGGGGCCAGGCCTCTTCTTGGGATTTTAAAAAAGCACAAATAATCCAAACGGAAAAAGCATTCTTGAGGTGCTTCAATCCATCCCCTTATGGTTCAGGCAAGGTATCAACGTTCCGAGGGCCACATTCAAACCTCGACCGCCCTCCTCAAACCCACAAACCACTGTCCAAGAAGCAGTTGGTATGGTACGGCTGGTCATGGCCGCTGACAGGGCAGCTTTGCCGAGAGGAAACACCGCATAGCAGGACACATCCCCATTCCCTCCTAATGGAGCAGCATATGCGGGTCTGTGTCAGGCGGCCAGAACCCTCATCTCTGCTCCCACCTCATTAGTTAACAAGAGCCCACAACGTCCCACTGTCTGCTCGGAAACAGCAGGCAAGACAAGCGCTGTGCCCGGAAGATTAAGAGAGCAGCTGGCCAGGCTGGGGAAGGGGAGGGCCTGGCATCTGTACACCGAGAACCTTCAGGCCTGGAGGAAGGATGGTCTACACTTCCCCCGGCTTTTCTACAAGGTGCGTGCTCTCCTGGGTCTCGGGCTGGAAAAGCCCCCGAAGAACTAGTGCCAGACCTGTGCAGTAAAGGGCCCTAGTCTCTGCACAATTATTACACATCTTTCTAGGGCCCAGCAAATAAGAGCTCTCCGATGAGGTCGGGGTCACACAGTGCTGGAAATTCCGAGGGTGCGCTTACCATGAAAGCCGCCTCTGACTGCGCGCCCCCTAGGGGCCACGAGTGGAACTGGACATGTTCTGTCCATTGCCACGTTCCATCTTGGCTGCCACCCTTGTGGAAGTGATGTTACTATTTCTGCTTTATAGACGAGGCTCAGGGGGCTTAAAATACTTGCTCCATTTGCACAGCTGGGACTTAAACCCAGCCATGAGCACGAATGGCTCCCGGAAGGCCTGTGGCAGTGTTATGGACGCAGGTTTTATTCTAGGAGCTACGGGGTGACAGACAGATATGTGGCCTCAGGTTTGTATTGCAAATAGATTCTTTTGGCTGCTGTGTGGAGAAGAGAGTGGAGTGGGTGTGTATGGAGACCCATCACTACGTGCCTGAGAGGAGAGAGACAGCAGTCAGAGAAGTGGGAGGAAAACCAGGGTGCTTGCTCTGGATACCCGGAGGCCTGCACCTTATCTGACAAAGTCATTTCCATGGAAACAGGAGGACACTGTTTATCCACGTGTAGACCGTGGACTCCACATCAGAATCACTACAGGTGCTCTTAAAATTCAGATTCCTGGCCTCTATCTCAGATTTTCTAAATCAGAAGCTCTGGGTGGGTTTGGGGGGCGGGGTGTTAAAATCTGCCTTATCAAGAATTTAGAATTAAGGGCTTGGGCCCTGGAGTCAGAGTGCCTGAGTTTTCATCCCAATTCTGTCACTTCAGTGAGCCCAGGAAAGTTACTTGCCGTCTGTAGAACAGGTCTCATGCTAGTATCCACCCCCTATGGACATTCTGAGGGTTCAATCAGCTAATATTATAAAGCCCTTAAACCAGTTCTAGGCCAAGAGTAAGAGCTCAATTAGTGTTCAGCTACCTCTGAAAAGGATAATGCAAATGGAATGAAAGCTGGTAGAGGCTCAGGCGCTGTTCCCCCCTCCCCCTGCAAACAGAGACGCTTCCTTTGTGGGCTGGTCCGGAGCTCAAGATCTCGGAGTGAGGAAGATTCTATTCTCCATCTGAAATGAAGCTGTCCTACACCCTGAGTGTATCTCCATCAGCTGTGGCAGCCAACGTATCCATAGCTCCAGCGCAGATTCAGACGCAAAGGCAGCATCTCGGCTGTTACGGGTTGATTGTGTCCCCTACCTCCACCAAGATGTTAAAGTCCCTAACCCCCGGTACCTGTGAGTGTGACCTTATTTGGAAAGAGAGTCTCTGCCCATGATCAAGTTAAAATGAGGTCATTAGGGTGGTCCCTAATCCAACATGACCGTATCCTTAATAAAAGGGGAAATTTGGACACAGAATGAGACAGGTACAGAGGGAAGGTGATGTGAAGATACAAGGAGAATGCCATCTATAAACCAAGGAACGCCTGAGGCCACCAGAAACCGGGAGAAAGACAGATTCTCCCACACAGCCATCAGGAGGAACCAACGTGTCAAGCCCTCGATTTCAGGCTTCCAGCCTCCAGATCTGTGAGACAATACATTTCTGTTGTTTATGCCATTTGCTTTGTGTTTGTTACAGCAGCCCTTGGACATTGATACATCTGCCAACACAGAATGGGCAGTAACTGGGCCCTAGAGTAGACAGAGAGAAATGTCGGCTCCCAGGAAGGAAGCCCTACATCCCTGAATTGGGAGCCTGGATCTGGCCAGCTGAGGCCCAGTGGGCAGCGGCCCTTTTGGAGACAGTCGCATTGCTGCTGATTGGGAAGAGGTAGGTGCTGCGTGCTTCCCTCACCTGTTCATCTCCAGGGAGCTGGTGGACCGTGAGTATTGCAAGGACCGCTAGCCCCTTCCTCGCTTGTGAAGCTGTGCGATTTGGTTCACGACGATGGGGTGCGCTCAGCCGACGCATCAGCCCATTGTCCAGTGAAAGCTGCCAGTTGAAGCCCTTGGCAGCTGATTTTCTGTGGCACAGTTCACACAGAGCAGTGGCAAACGGCTCCATAAAGAAAACACAGAAGACCTCCGTCTCTTCCACCCCCTCACCTCCCGCCCCCAGGACTTCAGCTTTTAATACACGCAGAGCAGCTGGCTTTCAGCGAAATCTTGGCATGCCTACATGGGCTCTGACAGGCTGATGAAAGCTGGGGGCTGTGTACTTGGCAGAGGGTCAGTTCCCAGCCCCACCTTTTTACGTGGGGCCTGGGTCGGGGACCTCTGTGCCCCAAATCCGAGTCTGAGCAGTGGGAGAGCTCTGCCACTCCACGGGCTTGTCTGTACTTCAGGGGATGCCCGGTGCAGGCCAGTCCACAGGCAGAGCCCGGAAACTAGAAAGAAGGAAGGTCGAGCCCCCTAGAATGACACTCAAATCCCTTCATACTCGTCTCCAACTGCAGGCCCCCCTTGTCTTCTTCCTCCCCTCACCACCAGGCTCCAGAAAGGCTGAACAAGGGATCCTTCCTGAATTCAAATCCGGTCTCCATCGCGTACCTGCTTTGCGAGCTTGAATATGGTCCCGAGCCTCCGTTTCTACCTCTGTAAAATGGGGAGACAAATATCTATTCTTTCTGGCTATTATCTGGTTATTATAAGGATTATAAGAAGTAAAATGTTCAAAGGGCCTTCACGGTGTCCAACGCACAGCCAGCACACGGGAGAAGCTATTATTGATCGTCAGTAACTCATGCATCGGTAACCTAATTGGACAGTGTTCAACCTACAAATAACTCTGCTGATTGACAACAGAATTACCAGAATCAAAAAAAGCAGTAATTGACTCATTGAACCTCACTCCCCTGCTGCTTCCAAAGGCCCAACCGTGACACTGGAAAGGACAAAAGAGGACTTTTCTGGTTTAACTAATTTAACTAGTTTAATCTAGTTTAATTTAGATTCTGGTGTGGCATGGAGCCTCAGTTGTCAGGGAGGGGGAGGGGTTCTGAGAGCCGTAAAGGTCAAAGAGTAAGCCATTCTGGGCCTCCTGCCTCTCACTTACCCATGCACACACACGCACACAGACACAGACACACA